>NC_134111.1:86019666-86336000 GCF_040939455.1 Microcebus murinus | reverse complement strand
TGATATAAAACTTTGAATTTCTTTTTGTGACCTACATAAAACTTTAGATACTAACCTTAAAAATTAGGTTCCCAACATATGCAGAAAAAAAAAAACTTTTCCTGACTATAAAAATGAGACAAAAAGTTTTATACCTTTTTAACTTTATGTCTAGTATATGTGACTTGATATGTCCTAATCAATATTTCTTTAATAAAGTTCACTGAAAGTGCTTCTACTGTAACTTTGTTCTATGCAACCTGGAAATTTTACAACTTTTATTCTTAATTATAATAAATATTATCCATTTTAAAGAGAACACTTCACATTTCTTTCCCCACTGAAGACAATGTGTGTATAATCTTTCAACTGATCACAAAGGCCTTTCAGGCCTAAGAGCTCTACACACTCCCAACAGTGATGCGGTATTTGGTCAATTATGACCATTTTGTTCTATTTACTCATGTCACAAATTAAATGTCATGTGAATCAGTGCCATCTTCGTTATTACTTCTGCATTATTAAATTTTAGAGTTCTCTCATTGCAAGCAACAGAAAACAACTAAGGCTATCATCGGCCAAAAAAAAGAGGAGTATACTAGAAAAAATATCAGGATTTCCTAGCAGCAGCATCATTCTGGAGAACCAAGCTCAGGGTCAGACTCTTCCCTAAGCTCCAGACCTGAACAGCTACAAGTGGATTTCTTAAAGGCATCTCAGGATCTCTTCCTCCCCTTCCCAAACTTCTCTCCTGTTTAAAACTCTTCCGTGGCTCTCCATTGCCCTTAGAAGAGTCATGTAGATGTTCTTAATAAGGCCTCTCTGGCCTTCAAAGATCTTGAACATGTCGCCTGCACTAACTTGTCTTTTCCCACCTCCCACTCAGCACTCAGCCCTTCCAGTCGGACCTCTGTCACCTTGCCAGCATCCTTTCATGCCAAGTCTTCTCTTGAATGCTGAATTAGAGTTAGGGTTCTACAAACTGACTGCAAATGTGCTGAGATATAAGGCCCTTTGGGACAGCCAGAGGCAGGGTCAGGTCCAGGACCCTCCTGTGCGATGATGTGAAAAATACCAGGAAACACCGCTGCGGTCCAGTCACACGGATCTCCTTTCAATTTCACAAATGCATCAGCCTCTCCTCCACTTCCAGGCTTTTATCCCTGGTGTTCTCACTGCCCAGAATACTATTTTCCAACTCTTTACACCATTTATCCTTTGAGACTCAACTTTTGCACCATTTCTTCTAGCAGGCCTTCGCTGACTTCCCATATTTGGTTAGCACCCCCTATCTTTCAGTCCTACAGAGCTCTCTCCTACTCTTTTTGAAATATCTGTGGTACTTAGAATCATTTGCACTGGTGTCTGTCTGACTACCCTATTATATACCCAGTGGAGCAGGGACTCAGTCTGGTTCACCACTAAATTTCCAGCCACGAGCACATTGCCGGCATGGAACAAATTGTTGAGGCTGAGTGATTGTTGACAATCATGATTTCTCAGTTTTAGATAAATAAAAATAATAGCAATTATTATCTTATAGGGGTGTGCTCCTTTTAAATTGTTTTTATAATTAGAATTCTTTCTTATTTAGAAATAAATAAAAGCGAAGCACTAAAAGCAAAAATCCACAATACCCCTAAGGGAGCACAACCTGCTAGTGGGAGATTAGTAACGAGAACTCAGGTTTCTTGCCTTTCCTCTCTGTTAATTAAAAGAAATTTGGGAAAAGTTTGGGGCACATCTCTGACGTGTGAAGAAGGCTGAAATCCTGTTGGGAAACTAGAATTCTTTTCCAGAATCATGCATGACTGCCACAGTTGAAGAGACTCTTAGGTAGCATGAGGCATCCGTATGACCCATGACAGCGGTCACCCCATGCCTGTGCCACTTCCTGCTGTTCTGTCTGAAATTTCAAGCATTAGGAGAGATTTGATTATAAAAATTGTGATTATCTGTCATCTATCAATTTTGTGTTTTGATTTTATTTATTTATTTATTTTTTTTTTGCGCTGCTATAAACATTCAATGTGTTTTGATTTTAAAATGCATCCAAAAAGATACAAGAGAGAGCTTTAAAAACATACCATTGTTATGGGTAGTCAAATATTTTTTTTTTTTTTTGGTGCAGTCTTGTGAAATTTCTAGCTGTCTACTTGGGCTTTTCTCTGATTCCACACAATTTACAAAGGTAACTAAAAAGAAGAAGAAAGCTTCTGGTAAGAAATATAAGAAGGCAAGCATAGCAACCATGTGTAATTCTGATTTCTTTTCAATGCATCACGTGACATTTCTGATTATAAATTGATGGCAGATGAGCATTGGTATGAGAAATTTACTATTACATAATGCAGACATGTTGTTCATAGCAATGTGCCAGATGGAAAATGCTAGCACTTTAAATGGAAAGTGAGTTATTCGGTCTTTCTAATTTTTTGTAAATCTTCAAAGCATAAATTGAAAGCAGAAGATGTATTGTATGGTTTCAGGTTCTAAAACCTCTACTGTACTCTGTAAATCTTTTCAGCGGCATGAAGGACAGTATGTTCAACTGGCCAGACAGACACTCTTATCTATTCTCTAGTCTTGTTGCTTCACTTTGGGATGACTGGGTTAAAGAAAAATGTACCCTAAAATGAGTATTTCCAACTCTAATTCAACAGGAACCTTGAGGCCAGACAGGGTTTATTTTCGTTTCTATTTGCAATGCTTTGTGTGGTGCATGATGTTGAAAGTTTTCTCATTCAGAAAATATTTCAATCTTTCATGGTTTCACAGTGTCTATATGAGAGAGGACTCAGTGCACAGAGAAATGATCTCTTAGATAGCCACTTGAAATGTATTTATTTTCTTTTTGTAGCACCTGAATAATTTATGGGGTGTATTTTGCTGCTTATAGAGACAAGGAACTTAAAAGGCAATTTTTTAGAGCTAAGAAAGCTTGTTTTTCCTCCGATAAACATCAAGCTGGGACCCAGAACGTCCTCACGAGCAATATAATAAAATAAAATATGAATATTTAACATATAAGGAGAAACAGAAAAATTCACGCTTACATTATTGCCATACACCTCAATGAATAAAAGAACCACAAAGCGTGAAACCTCTAAAAGGGATATATCTCCTTTGGCCAAGAATGTAAATTATTTCTATCCTTAAATACCAGCATGGGAGACCATATATCAGATTTTAAATCTGGAAAATAGGAAATGATTTTAATGTAGCTTATGTGACGATTACAATGGAACATTAGGAGCTACACTGCGCTGGCCTTCCCTGCTGTGATTTGGCCCAATGTAATCGCCAGAAGAGCTTTCTACAGTTCTGCATATGTTGCTTCCAGATTAAAAATATTCAAAATCCTCCTTTTATCTACAGAATAGTTAAAAAAAACACTCTAAGTTTTTATTTTTGGAGATATAGATTGATATATTTATGGATGAATTGATATTATGACAAAGAATTACTTCAAAATAACCCAGAGGCCAGAGAGGAAGGAGAGAGGAAGTGCAGGCAGGGATGGAAAAAGATTGGCCATGAGTTGATCATTGTGGAAAATGAATAGTAACTACATGGGATTCACTATTGGATTTTGCCTGCTTTTGTGTGTTTTATAAAGTTAAGGAACAACAAGAACAACTCTTTCCCTTAGCATCCAAAACCTCCTATAATTTGAACCTAATAATATACCTTTCAAGTTTATAGTTAACCCCTCATGTACTTGTAGTCACATCCAAATTCATTGTCGGAATTTTGTCCCTGAGCATATCTTTTCTAAACTTGGTGTCTTGTTCAAGCTATTTTTCCTTTCTGGAATGTTCTTCTCTCTTAACTTCACTTGTTGGTCTCTACTTCTGAGCCTGAGTTTCTTCCCTATAACACGGTGGGTATGGACTAGATAATGCCCAAGGTCTCCTCCAGCCTGTACCTCCTGAGCCAGATTGGACCACTCGCTTCTAAAGACAAAGATCTACTTAGGAATAAAGTCTATGAAACAAAGGACTCAACTGGCTACAGTCTGAGTTAGGATCAATAGATACCTGCGATATCAAGTTGTTTGGGGAATTTCAGTAAAATTAGATACCCTTCTTTTATATATATACATATATTTCACTATACTTGACTTCTTGGAGATCTATCATCCCAAATGAAAGCTCACCTAAATAATCTGTAAGATTCACTTAGCAATACATTACTGTTTCCATGGAGTCAGACTGCCTTAGGTTGAGAGGTAGCTTGAGACTGAAACTAGATCACAGGGACTCATAGGCATTTGGCTAAAGAGCATGAGACTATGAAGCACGTATAGGAAGAATAACTAACTGGGTTTGGGCTCTCTGTGCACCGTCTGAGCACGCTTTCCTTTACTTCAATTGACTTAGAGCAAACATCTTTGTTGCTTGAATTTCCATCATTCAATGTTAATTAAAATTTTATTTGAGGAATTAAAGACCCTTGGCAGCCACCGAATCTAATAATAGAGCAAATTTTTAAAAATTATTTAAACTTCTTGAATTTACTTCAATTAATTAATTGTCAAAGTAAATAAATATTTTGGTTACAAACCAAAGGGGAAAAAATTAAAAATAAAAATAAATAAATATTTTTTTATTATCTGGTTATAAGTCACACACATTTTAACCACATGGCTTGTGGTATCTGTGTCCCTCTTTGGTGAGAATACCCCTCCTCTCTCATGCACTGAGCTAAGCCCAACAGCAGGCATGCTTGTGCTCTCGGAGCCTGTCTGAGGCGGAACACAGCTGATTGGAACAGGGGGTGGAGATGTTCTCTACTGGGGCTCTATAGCTGGGATTCAACTGGATGGCTAAAGTAGGGATGTTCAATCTGAGGCTCTGCAGACTGACTGTATTAGAACTTTTTTGATTGACGATGACAAAAATGCAAACTAGAAAGTGTCTAAGCAAAATAAAATAACGTATTTGCTCATTAACATAGAAGTCCAGAAAGATGGATGTGTACATCATGGCTGAATATAGGTGCTCAGATGACATCTCCAGGACCGAGTCTCTCCACCTCAAAGCTCATTTTACTTTGGAGTGTTTTCATTTTCAGGCAGGCTCTTCTCACAAGAGGCAAGTTACCCACCAGCAGCTCCATACCTATATTCTACCATTTTAGCAACTCCCAATGGAAGCACAATTATTAATTAATTCTAGAAGAATTCTCAGGAAAGGTCTCCATTGGTCTAGTTTGAATTGTGAGCCCATCCATAAACTAACAATAAAGACCAGGGCATTGCAGTGGTCTGATTACCCAGATCTGAGTTAAAATCCCATCCTGAGGTCTGCCGTGCCTAAAGCTCTTAGACTGAAAATGAAGAACAAATGGGGCTTCAGAGAAAAATCAGGGTGCTCGCTCTTATCACAGGGAGATATTAAAAAAGAGATGATGGTTAGTTGGCTAATTGACTCTTGGTTCACTGATCTGCTGATTGGTTATCTAGGGTCAGCCCGGGATCAGTTCATTCTTGGAGAAGAAATTTTTCAAACAGAGAGTTGCAAGCAGAATGGTCAGAGTGGCTGCAGACTCAGGTTTTTTATGATCTAAATGGCTGTGGTGCTTTTCCTATTGTCTGATTGAAGGTTGACCCTTAGTCATTGGTCATTGTCCATCTTAGCTTGGATTATGCTGGAAGAGAATGGCAAAGGCATTTGGGCCAATCCGAAGATGAAGAATAAGCATATTCAGGATTCCTCCCTGGTCTGCTGAATAGTCACACGTCTGTTTACCAAATTCCTGGGATTGGCCTCATGTATCAGGAATAAGCCTGCTTATCCAATACAGCATGGCAGCCTGTTGTGCCTTGTAGCTTGGTTTGCTTGTTTACTTATCTTTGAAGAAAAGGAAACTATACAGACCTGGTGTTTGCCCATAGGCAGCATGTGTGGATTGCCACTGGTCCCATTCTCTGTCCAAATAGGCAGATGTAATCAGTTTCTCATTTCTACAAAGGAAAAACCTTTTATTGGTACACTTTACATAATTTAGAATGAATTCATTGCCCCTCCTCACTGATTAGAAAAATTCAATTTAACTCAGTACAACTCAAGCCTTACCTCCTTTATACATCCTTCCTTGATCACTCTGCCTATATAAATTTCTTTCCACTTCCTTCTTCTCCCATCTTTTTTTCCACAATACTGAGAATGTGTTACTCATTGAGCAATTACTATGTGCCCGGCCCTGTGCTAAATGTTTTTTTATGGATTATTTCATTTAATCCACTCAACAAAATAGGTTATTAAAGATGACACCTGTTTTGCAGAAGCACAGAGAGGGTAAGAAACTCTGTCCAGCGTCATATAATCAGTGATGGAGCGTGGCTTTGAACCCAGACAGCCTGACTCTCCGGCGCAATTCCTTAGCCACTTTGCTACACAACCTCTCTCACGGCACTTTTGATTATGTTACAGTATGTGGCAAAAGGAATTCTGCAGATATAATTAAGGTTACTTACGAATTGCCTTGAGTGAATCAAAAGCAAATGATCTGCCGGGCGCGGTGGCTCACGCCTGTAATCCTAGCACTTTGGGAGGCCGAGGCGGGCGGATCGCTCAAGGTCAGGAGTTCGAAACCAGCCTGAGCGAGACCCCGTCTCTACCAAAAATAGAAAGAAATTAATTGACCAACTAAAAATATATATACAAAAAATTAGCCGGGCATGGTGGCGCATGCCTGTAGTCCCAGCTACTCGGGAGGCTGAGGCAGCAGGATCGCTTGAGCCCAGGAGTTTGAGGTTGCTGTGAGCTAGGCTGACGCCACGGCACTCACTCTAGCCTGGACAACAAAGTGAGACTCTGTCTCAAAAACAAAAAAAAAAAAAAAACAAAAAAAAAAAAAAGCAAATGATCTGGATGGACCCAATGTAATCATAGGAACCCTTTTAAAAGCAAAGAGCTTTCTCAGTCTGGTGACAGAGGAGAAGTCAGGGAGGTTCAAAGCACAAGAACTCACCAGGCCACGGCCACCGTGACAATGGAGGGGAACACAAACAAGGACCACAAAGCAGTTTTTGAGAACCACCTCTGGCAAAAACCACAAGGAACTGGAATTCTGCCAATAATCTGACTGAGGTTGGAGACAAACTCTTCTCTGGAGCCTCCAGATAAGAGCCCAGGGCCACCTTGATTTTGGCATTGCGAGACCCTGTCAGCAAACCCAGACAAGCCCATCAAGACTTCCGACCTACTGAACTGTGAAGATAGTGAATGTTGTTTTAAGCTGCTAAATCTGTGGTAATTTGTTATACAGAAGTAGAAAACTAACACAGATTGTTTTATTAGATTGAACCATATTAAATCGCCAATATTAACTGTTGTGACCTACAGAAATAATTACTTCATTTGGCTCTACTAATATTATTTGAGTATGTTCAATCTAATATGATTTCGTTGATGGGTTCATCAGATTTGGCATTTTAAAAGAAGCACAAAAAATATATGTTGGTAGACTTTGCTCACCCCATCCTTTACTCCCCAAAATGCACACACCAAAACACGTATATATTAATATGTTGACAATTTCATTGGTCCTATAGCAGAGAAAATGTACTGTACCCCACAACCTGTTGTTTCTAACTGCTGCTGTTACCAATTGTGAACATATTAGTTTGTGACTTTTCTCAAATGTGATCTTAAAGTGTTTGAAGTCAGAAACCATATCTTTGTTTCTAGTACCACGTTTTTTACATTAATACATAAACATTTAGGTTTATATAATATTGGCACTTTGAAATGCAAAGAGCTAACTAACGATTCAGTTATGCGAAGTAACATGGGAGATTTTATATCAGCATAACCACTAGAGAGAAAAGATATTTTTCAGTGTAGACCATAGATTGAGACATTAGAACTCTCTATCTTCAAACTGAAAAACGAGGTGAAGAGCATTGAAAGTTCCCATGCACAGAAACAGGACTCAGAGATGACAAGCGGGCTAAAAATTCAACAAGCCATCCTTTCAAAACAGCCCATGAAAGCATCTTGAAAACAAAGGACAAAGCAACCTTCATTGTCGTAAACTCTTAATTACCCAAGAATCCAGCAATTGTGTTTTTTCTACAGAACTCAAAAATACATATATTTTTCTTTACCATTTACATATGTGGGCCAAAAGAAGCAAAAGGTGAACTCAGTACAAGTTGGTGCAACGTTTGATCCCACAGAGGGTTCTGAGACAGAGTGGAGACCGAACAGCTTCCCCTAGTGGTCACTGAGGGCATGACGTTTATTGTCAAAGCAGGAAATTGTTGCTGGTGAAGTCTGTAACTCTAAAACGGAAGAAGGAAACTGAATCCTGACCATTTTTGCCTCAAGGTCTGTATGTCAACGTTGCCCCATTCATCCAGGTAATATTAAGCTGTTATTATTATAAATTAACTTATAAATTATGGCCAGTTCACTAGAACTCGTCCACTTAGCAAATCTTCAGGAATCATGCTTCCAAATTAATACTGTCCATTCTTTGGGCAACTTTTGTTCAGGTGTTTCCTTCTATGAATTTTAGAATCAGCCAAATAATTCGGCCCATAAGATTTTAATCATGTACACTGTTGTTTAAGGAGTAATACACAGAAGCTATTTTCAGAACTAACAAAGGAATACTAGCAGAATACTTGTGAGGGTCATTTTAAAAATCTGTTTAGAAGATAGATATGGTTCTCAACCCTTTAATCTGTAAAAAATTTATTTCAAGTGGTCTCCTTCTTCCCTAACCCATTTTAAATGTTCTTGGTTCTTTTCTAGTGTATTACAGTAAGCAGAGACATGCTGTATAGCTTTAGTATATTCTATTAACTGATGTTAAATAAAACAAATTTGAAAAGGTTTCTATCCTTACATAATTCAGTTGCTCTTATAGAACTGGGGTACCCAAGCCCCAGGCTGAGTTCTGATATGAGTCTGTGGACCTGTTAGGGACTGGACTGGGACACAGAGCTCTGCCGCCACCTCCTTCCCCATCCTCCCATCCATGGAAAAACTGTCTTCCATGAAACTAGTCCTTGGTGCCAAAAAGGCTGGGCCCCGCTGTGTAGAATACAGGTATTAGAATTGGAAAAGAGCTTGGAAGCCATCCAGTACAATACAAGCACGAGTGAGTCCCCTTCAAATACCATCACCAAGTGATTTTACAGTCTGTTTAACTATAGCAGCCCGTTTCAGTCTTGGATAGCTCTTACAGTTAGGAAGTTTGTCTTTATGTTGAAATAAAATCTACCTTCCTGTAATTTCTATCTACGGTCATGAAAGTCACACTGTACTTAAGATTGTAGCTATTTAGTTCTTATCTTGCTAGTTATACTTTAATTATTAGTCTTTATTTAGTCACTGTGAAAATTCTAACATTTCATGCTATCCAGCTGCATTCTACATTGTACATCAATTTGCATTTCCATAGAAGTAATTTTTATAAGTAGGATTTTAATTCCCAAATAGCACCATCTTAAATATTATTTCAGAAGAATTCAAAACCATTTCTGAAATGTCTTCTAAAACACTCACATGAACTCAGATTGTGAAAATGAGTTATAGCTCCTTTGTAGTCAAGTATTTTTTTTTAATTCCTCCAAATGTGAGTGTTAAAACTAAAATGTCAAAGTAAGCAATAGTAATATTAACACAGTTAATACTGACAGTAAATGTTAAACACATACATACATTGCTTTTCAAAGAGCATCTGCAAATTTAAAAATCCAAGTGGTTTCATTACAGACAAATCTACTTAAAAAGTTATATTAAATTGCTTTATATGACATATCTTAGCATTTTATATATTTGTTTTAATTTGCAAAAGTTTATTTCTAGAGAACATAGCTAGTGGTGATTATGATTCTGGGTTTAGAGGGAACACATTTTCCCTGTTGCTGGTGATTTTCCATAAGCACAGTCTTGGTACTCCTCTTGGCCAATTTTCTCATTTTTGTCTTTCCTTTGGAGAAGTCGAGTGACTTACTGGATTTGTGAATTTGGAAAGAATAACCAGACAAGAGTGCTCCACTCTGCCCTCCCTCTTCCCCCTGGGTAGGAAGTCTGTTCACTGGGATTTTCTTGCTTCTATGCTTATCCATGCAGTTGGCTTCGCTGGGAGATGAGACTCCCTAATGCGGAACACACTTCGCAGGCCTACCCCACTCTCTTCCCAAGCCACTCCCTATACGTTGTTCCCCATCGGTCCTCTATTTGGAACTCAGGCCGGAAGAGATGTGCTGTTTTAGGAGCTGTTACTCTCACCCCTAAATATATCCAAAGTGGGAAGCTGTCAAGTAGAGTAACAAAGATTTTTTTAATTACTTAAACAGAGGGGAGAAGCAAAGGTTTTATTCGTGCTAGAGGTAGAGTTTCAGCTCTTTGCCTTTTCTCTTAGAAACAAAGGCAAATTGAGGATATTAACCTATATGCCTCACTAAGATGTATGCTCCAATATTCTGGGCATATGCAAAATATGTGCATGAATGCTTAGCAAGTATAACTATATCATTATTATATATTTGGGCATTTAAAAAAATAAAGGTAAAAATTATAACCGATAAGAGTTTTTTTATAATTATGTAAATTTTGTGCCCAAGGAATAAGGAATAATCTAATTTAATGCACTTGTTTTATGAATAAGGAAACTGAGGCACAAAGAGATTAAAACATAATAAGTTCACACAGATACATACCAACAGAGCAGGGACCAGAGTACCAATTATATGTAAATGCTAGTTGATAAATGTCATCAAACCCAAAGCCATAAATACCATTCTCAAGACCACATTTTTTTTTTAAATAGGGCCTTGCTCTGTCACCCAGGCTAGAGTGCAGTGGCATCATCATAGCTCACTGCAACCTCATACTCCTGGGCTAAAGCAATCCTCCTGCCTCAGCCTACAGAGTAGCTGGGACTACATGTGTACACCACTATGCCCAGCTAATTTTTCTATTTTTTTGGTAGAGACGGCATCTCACTCTTGTTCAGGCTGTTCTCAACTCCTGGCCTCAAGCGATCCTCTTGCCTTGGCCTCCCAGAGTGCTGGGATTACAGGTATGATCTACCACACCTGGCCTTTGAAGACCACTCTAATGCATCTTTGCAATGTACTAATGACATGGGCAGAACAGATATAATTTTAACCAGCTTTTACAAAAGAGGGTGATTAAGTTATAAAAATAAGCACTTTTTCTGTGATCATAAGACAAATCAAGAATAAAATTAATAAATAGCTGAATTCCTATCAATGTTTCTTATGCAAAATTGCACACATTCACCATTTGACAATAATTATACATTGAGATGTCTTACCAAATGTTGGGTTAATTTTCAACCCCCAAATATTTTCCTCTTAGAAAAAACAAGGCATGGCCAGGCATAGTGGCTAAAACCTGTAATCCCAGCACTTTGTGGGGCCAAGTTGGGAGGATCATTTGAGGCCAGGAGTTTGAAACCAGCCTGGGCAATATAGCAAGACCCCATCTGTACAAAAAAATTAAAAAACAAAAAAGAAATAACACGGCAACTTAGACTAGACTGTGCTACTAAAGATTCTTTTTTTTTTTTTTTTTTTTTTTTTTTTTTTTTTTTTTTTTGAGACAGAGTCTCACTTTATTAGAGTGAGTGCCGTGGCGTCAGCCTAGCTCACAGCAACCTCAAACTCCTGGGCTTGAGTGATCCTTCTGCCTCAGCCTCCCGAGTAGCTGGGACTACAGGCATGCGCCACCATGCCCGGCTAATTTTTTATATATATATCAGTTGGCCAATTAATTTCTTTCTATTTATAGTAGAGACGGGGTCTCGCTCTTGCTCAGGCTGGTTTTGAACTCCTGACCTTGAGCAATCCGCCCGCCTCGGCCTCCCAAGAGCTAGGATTACAGGCGTGAGCCACAGCGCCCGGCCTTACTAAAGATTCTTGATGATACTCCTGGGTGGCTAAAAACTAAAATAATTAATTCAAGAACTATAAAATTATATGTAACAGTTGGCCGAAGACAGTTATTTTGTGTTGTCAGTATTAAAGACATCTTATAACTCAAGTTTCAGGCAGTCTGCAGCACACAATTCCATTTTACCAAAAACTGAGCAAGCTTTTCACAAGATCTTCATTTTTGTCTTGGACAATAAATAGTATTCCTCATTTTCCCTCACATTGTTTTATGCACTATGAGGTCATTTGAACCTTACGATCTTCTTTCACATCAGCAATTCCACAGGAGAGATTTCTTTGAATTTTGCTGCTTAGGCAGAAGTCCAATATTGAAGGAATAGATGAGAAAACATAAAAATGAATCATGAAAGCTGACATGTCATTTGGGAGAATGGCAAAGAAGAATACAGCACCACAAATCAAAACAGATTGAGCATCTAAAATCAGCAGTTGAGCAAACCCTTCTATGTGGCAGAGAGCTGACTTTCCTTAGGAATTGTCACCTCCGGCTTGTCGAAGCTTCATTATTGAGCGTTTGTCATGTGCCCAACTTGGTGCTCTAAGCTTGGAAGAAGGAAACAAAGGAAATCAAAAAATGATCCCTGGCCTTGGGGGATTTATTCTTTTGTTGTGGACAGAAAAGGAAATACTTGAAACCATCAGACTATAATGACGACGTATAATCTGTTAAGCAACTTTCACTGGATCCACTCACCACAGTGACCTGTGCTCTGTTTTCCCTCCATAAAACATATTGGTGATTCCCAAGGCAAGCTCAAAGCCTAGGCCAATGCTCTTTTGCTCCTATCAGTTGAATTATATGTTAACCAGGAGTCAGTTAGGGTACCAAACTGTTTATCACAGTTGTAATTGTTTTTTATACTCATGTAATTTAGTTAGATAGTTTTTGAACCTCTGAAATAAAAGTGTAAAAAGAGAGCATTTCCTTTAAAAACGAATTTGAATTACTTTGGAAAGACCCATTGAAGTCAAGGCATTTAAAATATTACTGTTAAGTGTGGGCAAGACAGCTATGAAAAATTGGGGAAAATATTATTAATATGAGAATCTGGAAGCAGATTTCACTCTGACAGCCAATACCAGGGGTCAGTGAACATTTTCCTAAATGGGCACATAGTAAATATTTTTGATTTTGTGGTCAACTACTGAACTGTGCCATCGTAACATAAAAGCAGCCACTGACAATATATTTTTTAAAAAGGGGTGTGGTTGTATTAACTTCATTTATGAACACTGACGTTTGAATTTTGTATAATATTTTCATGTCACAAAATATTATTCTTTCCAATTTTTTCAACTATTTACAGATCTAAAAAACACTCCCAGGTCACGGGCTGCACAAAAACAAAAAATAGTCTAGATCTGGCCTCTAGGTTTGCTGACCCCTAGGTTTGGTTAGGTATCTTAAGGAACAGACAAGGAAATTTAGAATTGGTTCATCGAAAAAGGCAAATGAATTTTTATTTTAGGATTCATCTAATTTTATTTAATGTAATATTACATTAGTCTCCTTAGGCTATCAAAACAGAAATACCACAGACTAGGGGTGCTTAAACAATGGAAATTTATTTTCTCATAGTTCTGGAGGCTGGCACTCCCAGATCAAGGTGTGGCAGGGTATGTTTCTGGTGAGGGCTCTCTTCCTGGCTTGTGGACGGCTGCCTTCTCCAGTGTCTTCACATGCCCTTTCCTCTGTGCTTGCCAGTGGGGTGTGGCGGGGCATCTCTGGTGTCTCTTCCTGTAAGGACAATAGTCCTATAGGATCAGGGCTCCACCTTTATGACCTCATTTAACCTCAGTTACTTTTGTAGAGTCCCCACTTCAAATACAGTCACATTGGGGTTAAGGATTCAGCATGTAAATTTTGAGGGAATACATTCAGTCTACAACATATATCTAAAGTATGTGTATTTTTAGTATTTTTAATCATTTTTAGTATTTTTAATAGATCTACATTAGAATATCAGCACATTCTGGAAATAATCATCAGTAGTCCCTTCTGATTTTTGACCTAGTGTCTGTAATCCCCTCATAGCTCAAGTGTTCACATGGTCAGAACACACCGGGATATCTGGGGTCTAGGAACAAGCCTTTTTCTTCCCTTCCCAAGGAGCTGAAATGATTCTTGTTTGCCAAGGACGGCTTGTGGGGTCTGGGTAGCAGGGTTCTCTCATTTGTCCTGGCTTCTCATTGTCCTTCCAACTTGAAAAGTTACTAAAATGGAGAAAACTACAAAATCCATCTCAGTAATAGAATAATTAAGAACATTCAGTTTAAATCAAGTGTCTTTAACAGTTCTTGCTTCTCATTATGTTCTGTTTTTATAATTTGATTTTATTCTTACCGAAAGACAAATAGTACTACAAGGTTTTTAACAAAAAACAGCTGTTCTTGCCTCATTCCTCCCTGTCTCTCCACCATCACCTTACTCACTCCCTATACACACTTCTTCTCTCATCTTTCTAATTCCATCATAAGTTTTAGTAAAGTCAATATTTGGAGTTTCTTTCTGCTATGTTATTTTTTAATATCTGAGAGTTATTTCTTGGCCCTCTGAATGCCTATACATATATAGGTCACTATTCTTGTTTCCTGCATGCAATATCTTCTCTCTATACAGTCACTGATTTTAATTTGTGTTTGTTCTTCATTTTCTTCTATTTCTCGCATTGTCTCTTATTCACATCTTTTGTCTTCTGTAAGTCCATTTTGATCTTTCTTTTGCGTTGGAGGCTTTCCTCACATTTGGTGACCTTTTGCTGTCCACTCATATTTAGAATCAAGGCACTAAACATCTGGTTGGAAACTCTGTGCATGGGGAAGGAGCTTAATGACTATTGGCAGTGCTGGAGGTGATTGGGTTGGGATCCAGCTATTTCATTGCAAAATATCAGTATCTATAGACCATTCTCTCCAAAGAGACTAAGTTCAGGGAGAAATTTTTCAGTCTACATGGAGAGTAAGCATGTAGATGTTCACTTAATCCTCCTGTTTTCAGCACTGTGCTCTACCTCTATCACCCTCCCTGCCACTGACTTTGAGATTTTTCTGGTTCAACCTATCCCTAGCCACATAGTAAAATTCCTGGATTTTACCTGGACAAGGTGAGGGAAGGGTGGGTCAGTGCTTGGCTGGATAGAATAGGAGAGGGATGAAAGAGGGTGTCTAGTTACTCCTTATTTAGAGACTTTCAAACACTTCTTTGTGTGTGTGTATATATCATTTTTTTAAATTTCAGCATATTACAGGGGTACAAATGTTTAGGTTACATATATTGCCTTTGCCCCACCCTAGTCAGACATTTCTCAGACTTAATTTTCCCAACCTTCAGGGGTACCTTGTGCCTCCGATTATTGAGGCTTTCAAGGTTTCTTGAATGTCAGTCAGCTTGCTTCTTATAAGTTTGCAAGCATTTATTCTGTGATCTCAGTGATCTCTGTGATCACTTCTCCATCTACTTTCCTTTTTCCAAATTTTGTTGATATCTCTTATCTTCTATCTCCTTTTTTATTTTCTTATTTTATTTTATTTCTTTAGAGACAGGGTCTCTATCTGTTACGCAGGCTGGGGTGCAGGGCATGATCATAGCTCACTATAGTCTCTAACTCCTGGACTCAAGTAATCTTCCTTCCTTAGCCTCCAAAGAAGGGGGACTACAGATGAACACCACCATGCCTGTCTAATTTTTCCTTATGTTTTGTAGAGATGGAGTCTCGCTATGTTGCCCAGGTTGGTCTCAAATTCCTGGTCTCAAGTGATCCTCCCACCTTAGCCTCCCAAAGTGCTGGGATTACAGGCATGAGCCTCCATGCCTGGACTTTTCTCTTTATTTTTACAGGTTTATATTGTTTTTAATCTCTGAACTATCATATTAGTGTGTTTTCAGGAGAGTATAAAAGAAATGCCTGTGTTCAATCTACCATGTTATAGGAATGTGCATTTTAAATATCACCAAAATTCCCTTTAAAAAGATTGCACCAATTTATGCTCCTAAAATCTGTGCACATGTATACCTTCTCCCACCTGACACATTTGCCAATAGCATGTAAAATCAAACTTTTCATTCCTGCCCATTTGCTACTAAATTTTACATTCCTTAAGAGTAGGGCCTGAATCATGCCTATCTTCATCCCCTACATACAATGATGACACAAAAACATCCGTAAGAAAAAAGCATGCACCAAAAAATCCAGGCATCCTAGCCCTTCAGCTAACTAGGATTTTGCCTGTGAGCATGCTACATCATCCTCCAGGGCTCTACCAACCTGAATTTATCGTTAACACTCTTCTGATCATTAATACTCTCGGTGCTTGGAGTAGTTTGGCAGGACTGTCACAACGAAGGACTACAGACTGGATGGCTTCTACAACAGAAATGTGTTGTCTTACAGTTCTGGAGGTTAGGAGTCCAAAATCAAGGTGCCAGCAGGGTAGATTCCTCATGAAGACTGTGAGAGAAAATCTATTCCATTGCTCCCTTCTAGCTTCTGGTGGTTTGCTGGAATTCTTTGGCATTCCTGGACATTCCTGATCTCTGCCTCCTTCTTTACATGGCGGTTTTCCTATGTGCACGTCTGTCTCCAAATTCTCCCTTTTATAAGGACAGCAGTCCTATTGGATTAAGGACCAGCCTATGGAACTTGTTTTAACATGATTACCCTGTGAAAAACTCTGTCTTCTAATGAGGTTACATTCTGTGGTACTGGAGGTGAGGATTCCATCGCATGCATTTGGGAGAGATACACTTCAAACCATGACAGTGCTCTTAGCAGGTGCTAAAAAATATTTAATGGATGATCTGAATGTATTATCTAGAAACGAATGGTAAAGTATCAGGGAAGGTTAGAATAGGGGCTAAAATTCTGCATGGAATTTATGGAAAGCCAGGAAAGGAGAGAAAACTCTGAAGCAGAGTTGCAAACATCAGGGCAAATCTAGTAGACAAAATGCATGCAGTCACCAGGCACAGGGCAGCTCAGTAACAGGGCATGTAAGGAAGGTAGTGGGAGGCCCAGTACGTCAGTTCCGGTGAAAGCTAGACCGCTGCAGCCAAGGTGCTTAGTGACACAGAGGCGTGAAGAATGAAGGGATGTGACTGTTTCTCATGCAACAGTCTCAAAGTGAATGATCCAGGTCAGTGGGCAAGTTCTGCTCTTCCTGGTAATTCAGGACCCAAGACCTTCTCATCATCTGCCTAGTTAAAAGCCAGGTGTCTTCTATGCCTCCATTTCAGCTGGTAGGAATGAACAAGGGAATCTGGAGGAAGCATGCTAATGACTTAAGTCCCAGACCCGGAGTTGGGACACATCACTTTGTCTCACCTTCCACTGATGAGAACCATTTCTATCCCCACAGCTAACCACAAGGGGGGCTGTACAATGTAGCCTAGTTATGCACAGTGGGACTAACTGTAGAAGAAGAGAATGGATCTGAGTGGACAACTAGCAGTCTCTACCACACTCCTTAAAGAAACTCAAATCATAAGGGGAAACAAAAAGCCTTTCTAAAAAAGAAATTAATTCAGTGCCTACCATCAAAGAGTTTATAGTGCTATTGGGGACAAAAAAGATTCAAAGTAAATTGTTTTAAAAGAGCTATAATAATATGCTAGTCTGTGTGGAAGAGTATAAGTATAATCAAAATGAGCAGAAGAAAAGTATCAGATTGGGTCATAATAATTAGGAATGACTATGATCATTATTACTGCCACTAATAATCATCTTTCTGTTGTTTTCTCACTTTCACACAGAGATAACAATCGCCATCAGTAACAACTTCACACAAAACATAATTTATATCACCTATTTACATATTAATTGTAGTGAATGATAATAGATCCCATAATTATCTGCCAATTAGCTTAATAACCTCTTAATTCAATACCTAAAGAAGCCATGGCTATAGCATTTATTTCCTATGGTGTCTTTTTCCCCATGGGTTTGAAATTAATTATTTCAGTCTTTGACATCATGCTCCAAAAGAAAAAAAATTTGTTTCCAAGGAGCACACAAAGATACAATAGTATATAAGCTAAAAGGAAATTTTAAAACAAAATTTTAGGTAATAAAAACTGTCAAAAGTAATACTTTTATCAGGCACTAAATAAAAGAGCCACAAGATAGACTTTTTAAAAATACATAATAAAACCTCAAATTATATTTGAAGTAAGGTGTCAAGAAAGGCTAATCTTTTAAAAAGTTATTAAGGCCGGACGCAGTGGCTCACACCTGTTATCCTAGCTCCCTCGGAGGCCGAGGCAGGCAGATTGCTTGAGGTCAGGAGTTCAAAACCAGCCTGAGCAAGAGCAAGACCTCGTCTCTACTATAAATAGAAAGAAATTAATTGGCCAACTAATATATAGAGAAAAAATGAGCCGGGCATGGTGGTACATGCCTGTAGTCCCAGCTACTCAGGAGGCTGAGGCAGGAGGATTGCTTGAGCCCACGAGACTGAGGTTGCTGTGAGCTAGGCTGACGCCATGGCACTCACTCTAGCCTGGGCAACAAAGTGAGACTCTGTCTCAAAAAAAAAAGAAAGTTATTGATTAGTATATTTAAAAATCTCTTAAAACTGGAAGGAGACTCTCATTGATAGCTGAGATGGAATAATAAGAAACAAATTTACCATCTCACACAAAACAATGAAAAGAAAGAGAGAGCCCCAAAAGTATATGGAACAATGGTTTTCAAGACTCTCAATATCAGGCAACAAGGGACAATGATCTTTGAGAAACATAAAACAAATGAGATAAGGAAAAAATGATACACTGTACTCAATCAAAATTGAAAATTTTGTATTTCAAAAGACACCATTGGAAAACAAGACAAGGTATAAATTAGATGAAAATATTTCAAAGTGTATACTTGATAAACAACTTGAATCCAAAATATTAAAAGAGTTCTCAAAATTTGACAAAAAAAAAAGAAATACCAGATTTGATAATAAGCAAAAGATTTGAACAGCTACTTCACAAAAAAAGATGTGCAAATGGCAAACAAACCCATAAAAAATGCTCATCACCACTAGTCATTATGGAAATGTAAATTAAAATCTCAATGAGAAGTTGTTATACACCTATTAGAATGGCTATAATTAAGAAGATTGAGCATATCAAGTGTCGACAAGAATGTGAAGGAACCAGAATTCTCACATGTTGCTGGTGGGAGTGTAAAATGATACAACAAAGTTTGAAAAACAGCTTGGCATTTTCTTAAAATGTTAAAAATATGCCTACCATATGATTTAGCCATTCCATTCCTAGATATTTGCTCAAGAGAATAAAATCTGTCCATAAAGAGTTGTATACAAATATTTATTGAAGTTTTGTTTCTAATTATCAAAAACTGGAAACTACTCAAAAGTCTATCAGCAGGTGAATTTGGATAAACATATTGTGGTATATCCATTCAATTGAATACTATTCAGTAATAACAAGAATAAAATATTTTTAACAGATAGTCTTTCCTTATTTGAACAAATTTGTAGGGTACATGTGAACTTTTTTTTTCATGTTTATATGTAGTGATCAAGTCAGGGTTTTTAGAGCACCCATTGCCCCATTGCAATACATTTTGTTAACTATAGTCACCCTACTCTGCTATCAAATGTTGACTTTATTCCTTCTATCTAACTGTATCATTGATTATACCCTTTACACAAGCAACAGCATAAATGAATCTCAAAATAATTATACTGAGTGAAACAGCCAAATACAAATGAATATATACTGTATGATTCCATTTACAAAACTCTAGAAACTGTAAACTAATCCATAGTGACAGAACACAGACTACTGGTTGCCTGAGGATAGGCAAGGCAAAAGGAAAGAATTTGAGGGATACAAGGAAATTTTGGGGGTTGATATATATGTTCAGTATCTTAATTGTGGTGATCAATTCTTGGATGCATGCATATGTCAACACTTATTAAATTATATACTTCAAGTATGTGGAGTTTATTATATGGCAATTATACCTCAATAAAGCTGTTTAAAAATATCTACAGGGAACATTTTAGAGAAAAACAATATGTCCACGTTTTTTAATTTTTAAATCTCTAACATGTTCTCTCTAAATTACCTATTATGATATGAGAACAACCAGAATCACAATTTGCTGAAATATTTGAGTTGGTTGCCTAAGTTGTAACTGTATCTAAGCAAGTTTAATTAATCCATAATGAAAACCCAAATTTGAAAAAGAGCAGACAATTAAAAGACAAAGGTTTTCATTAGCAAAGGAAAATACCTTCTAATTTAATATATTGTGTACCTAACTTGAGAAACTCAGTTCCCCAGAGGAGTTAAAAATTATCAGAGCAAACTTAGTGTTCTAATTATAATTCCATATTATATTTACTCCATATTGTTTTTCTAAACTAAAGCGGGTTTATAATTGGGTTCTATGATCATTTGTATTATTTTGCATCAAAACTTATCTGGACAAAGAAAATGGGAAGATTAACTTTTTTTTTTTTAAGACAGAGTCTCACTTTGTTGCCCAGGCTAGAGTGAGTGCCGTGGCGTCAGTCTAGCTCACAGCAACCTCAAACTCCTGGGCTCAAGCGATCCTGCTGCCTCAGCCTCCCAAGTAGCTGGGACTACAGGCATGTGCTACCATGCCCAGCTAATTTTTTCTGTATATATATATATTAGTTGGCCATTAATTTCTTTCTATTTATAGTAGAGATGGGGGGGGGTCTCACTCTTGCTCAGGCTGGTTTTGAACTCCTGACCTGGAGCAATCTGCCCACCTCGGCCTCCCAGAGTGGTAGGATTACAGGCGTGAGCCACCTCGCCCAGCCGGAAGATTAACTTAATGTGTAAATTAGTAAAGTATCAGGAATATTTCAAGTTTGTACCAACTGACAAAAATCACTTTGCTATAAAAAATAGAGGATAAATCTTAAATATCTTTAAAATAAACTGTAAAGAAATTACTACTCACACAAAACTAAAAAAGACATTATTATTATTTTCAAATTCCAACATAACCTAAAATAAATGGGTCCTCTAGCTTTCAAAAGATGAATAATATAAGTTGAAAAATCTACAGAACACTATGAGAAGTTTTATAGCATTTCAGAAACAGTTACATTCCTAAATATCATGTTGTATTCTAAGATTAGATTTTTGTTTGGTTTATAATGGAAAGTCTCTAAAATGCATAAATGATACTAGTCTACCAGCTCCTCCCAAGAAGTTTTTGTTTCTATGTAAGGAATTTGTCTACCCTAAATATTGGCAACACCTGGGAATTTACAGGATGCTGAACTACAGCAGATCGGAGTAAGGTTTCCTTGACTTTACAAGCTGTCAGCCAAATTATTTCAGTATCTAAAGTGAATTCAAAGGCAAAGCTTCCATTTTTATACATGTGAAAAATATGTAAAAATCTTTTAGCTTTTACATTCATGACTTTTGTAGGTTTATGAGCCGCTTTTAAAGATCAACTTCTGTTTCTGATGTGCTGCTAACCCCAACTTTTTTACATGAACCAAATTACTCGGCGGACAAATCAAACTATTTCCAAGGGAGTTAAGAAGATAAGAAAAATACCATAGACTTAAAAAAAAAATTCTGGGTTCTTTCCTCCATCATTTGATGATCCCTCGGTCGTTTGCCCCTATCATCTCAGCATTTTACTCTGGGAAAGATACTATGTTAGAAGGGCACACACTCAGCAGAGAGAAGAAATAAAAAATAGTCAAGACATGGGAAACCCAGGAGAAATCGCTGCATAATTTACATTAGTTGCTAAGTTTGGCAAGGAATTCGTGTGTCCTAAATCTATTCTGCTATGATTTAAGACTAAAGACCAAAGCTTGTATGAACTGTTCATGTCATGATTGGACATGAACTGGATCATCAGGGTTTCAGCAAGAGATAGAATTCAGATGATTTCCCACTGGAAGACATTGGTGAAATCCCAGGTGTGAGCATGACCAAGGGACATAGAAGGGATGGTGAGGCTCCCAGCGACTAGCAAGGTAGGAAGTTTGTCACTCTTAGGGCTGTCATCACAGGGCAGGAGTCAGAAAGAGCTGGCCACCTTAGAGGAGAGCAGCTTGGAGGGAACTATTGTTCCGTAGCCATGTTCCTCCCCTTTTCTTTTTATTTCTTAAACTCCACCCTACCCAATCCCCTGGGGGGAAAAAAATTAAATTTAACTTAAATTCTAACTAGTAAATTAATGACTAAAAGATAAGATATTTATCAGATAAGGTTGAAATTTTTAACCACTCTCCTTCCACCCCAAGAACCAATTTTCTTGCTCTTGGGGCTAGGTTACCTCCATTGGGAACACACGTTCTAGAAAAAGGCAGCTGCCACCAGAACTGTGGCACTGAAGCCAGAAGCGGGGAGGGAGTGGGGCAGAAGTACTTTGAGCTCTTGTCCTCCTGCTCTCTAGCAAGCAGAGGAGATAGTCATACCGTCCAAAAGGTCAGGCTCTAGGGCCAGAGAGCAAGGCACCAGGATCTGGAGAAAGATAAAAGGTAACCACTAGAGAATTTTTCCAAATTTCTTATAACTTATATAGGACAAAGTCTCTTTGGCAAAAGCCATGTATGTCTTGGTTAAGAACATGAATTTTGTGTCACGAAGACCTTGATTTAAATTCCAGCTCGGTCCCTCTGTCCCAGCATAACCTAAAGACCATCTTTAAGCCCTGAGCTTCAGAGAGTAAAATGGGACTATTCACATCTATTTCTGGCAGTTACTTTGAGGATAAAATAAAATAACATATGCAGAGCACACTCAGCACTGTGCCAGGCTGTATGGTCACTAAGTGTGAATTTAAGGGTATTTATCACCTGCCTTTGTTTCCTTTTATTCACTCATTTGACATTTGCCAAGCACTTACCCAAGGAGACATCGTGCCTAGTGCTAGGAATACAGAGGAAACAAGGCAGAGACTCTGCCCCCATCAAACTCGAAGTCTAGGCGGAGAGTCAGTGGTAACAGTCTTCCACATTTGATTCAAAATGCCAAAACATGGTCAGCCTGTTTGAGGGAAATTGGTTCACAAAAGAATGGCCCTGGATACAATAGGTAGAAATCACCAACCAATCAGTTATTAACAGAGTCCTGTGTGACATCTTTTGAATAACTTAGTCTTATGTTGAAGAAGTCATCCACAACATTCGTTAGCCAATCACTTTGCCCATATCTTCATTCCACTTGGAGATCCTCAGTTGTGATAGCACAATTTTGCAACTCTGGTGACTTAGAAAACTTCATTCTAGTTATTTTCCTAACCCTTACATTCTCATCTATAAGAATGACAAGTGATAGTACTCACCTTAACAGGTTATTCATGATTAAATGAAAAAAATGCATATGAAGCACTTAGTACTGGGTCTGGCTTACAGGAAGTGCTTAATAAAATCTAGCTATTTAATTATTTCTATTCAGGTACTGAAATCTTTATAGCTTTCTGACTGCTTAAATGTGCATGCATTTAAGAAATGCATTGGTTTTTCACATTTAAAATAGTAATGAACTTAAATGTCCATTCCATCTCAGTAAAATTTTTATAGCTAATGAAAGAATATATAAAATTTATCTAGAAAATGGTTCTGTATAAATTTAGGGATAATTATATTTATGCTTTCATTTGTATACTTCAGTTGATTATGTCCTTAATTTATTATAGCTAATAAATTAATTAATTAAATACAAAGCATGACTATTGACCACCTATATCACAGTTGCCTAGGATGGCATAAAAGTTTATTTAAGAGATAATATATACGGTTATTTTTAAGCATCTGGCTCAACCTTCATGATTAGCTGCATATGAGATGTTTAAAGTATGTGAGTATAAAATGGCTAGAGAATAATTTAAATACTGTAAACCATGTAATTTTTTTTTAAATTTCTACCTTTCAAAACAAACAAACAGAGAAAGCCTTCATTTCACGCAATCTTTTGAGGACACGTGAGAATGCATGCTGGAGACAACCTCTATAAATTTCAACAATGTGGGCAATTCTAAAACAAAAATAAAAACAAAAAAAACCAAAAACAAACAAACAAAAACTTCGGTGCTGCCAACATACAATAAAACAAAATTGGAAAAAGGAGCAACAACACACAAAAATAAAATTTTTCCAACTGCTACTTCTCTCGGACTTACAATGTTCTCTAATACAGTTTGTTTAAGTGCGCCAGCTACGCAGTAGTTAGTTCCATTTTACTGGATGAATTAAACTCCTTTGCAAAGCGTTTTGGGAGTTACATCACTCTAATGAGAAAAGAGTACTCCCGTTAAGAAGCAAAAGTCATAGATTCAGGTTATTAAAAGTGCTGATTAAAAAATAAAGTAACTTGAAATATAAACAAAATGCTTATTGGGTGAAAACTGGCTAACTTTTAAAGAATAATTTAAAGCCCTTATCAAGTATTTTCTCCCTGGTTGCAGGCACCCTGTCAATTCTAGACAAACTGCTCAGACTTTCCACCCATGAGGACTACCCACAGGGCAGTTTATTTTTCCTTCTCACACCTGTGCTTAATGAGTAGCATTTTTTGCACACTTGGCCATTTTCAAGGGAAGAAGGGAAGGATTTCATGCCAAAAAAAAAAAAAAGAAACTATCTTAATTTATCTTCATCCAACTTACCTATAGAAGACATAAAATTTATAAAGATACTATGAGTTTTCAAGGCTGAAAAAAAGTTCCAGACGTTACACAATCAATGGCCTCCCTTCTAGCAGGACTGAAACAGATTAAGAACAGTATAAAAACCAAAGCTTTTCGGGAAAAACAGCCCACCATCTAAACATAACGTCTAAATGTAACATTTAACATTAAAATGTAACCTTTAATGTAACTCTTAGGGTCATTAAGTTAGTTCTTATCAGGGATAAGATTTTTTTATCAATAGGCAAGGGATTTTGCTAGGAGTATAGTCTATAATGTGTTTATTAGTCTTAAAAGAAACCCATTTTTTACTTGGGAAAAAATGCCTTTTAAAACTTATCCCTTAAACGGTCGGTTTTAATTTCAATCCTTCTAAATGACTGTATCCAATAAATTATATTTGTGTTTAACCAAATGTCTCCATCTCTAATCTTCAACTTGAATGAAGTCAATTTAGTTCAAATTTCCATTAGCACTCATGCTCCTCATTAACCTTCTCCAAGAGTAAAACATCCAAATAACACCTGCCTACCCACACACAAATACATGTGCTTCTTTTTGTTACTGAAAATTTAAGTTATGTGAAGCTCTGGGAAAATCCTATCACCATGGTAATTCCAAAAAGAAACAAGGCACAATCTTACATAAAGATCTGTTCTGTCTCAACCTCATGCATGCCATCACACAAATACTAGGTTTCGTAAGTAGTGACTGGTGTAGAAAAAAGAATTCCCTACTGTATTTAAGGCAAAGTTCCTCTTAGAAAAATGAAGAAATGAGGCTGCCTTGTGTATGTTGCTGCCACTTTGGAGTGAGTCCTTAAAACAAAATCAGGAGACGGTAAGCATAAAAGTAACTAACTAACTAAATAAATGCTAATTTTTAAAATCAATTTTTTAATAAAAAAACTTTACTGAGGTACAACTGATGTACTGTAAAAAGTGTAACAATCCCTTGATTTTTAGAAACTTTTGCCAAATTGTGCAGTAACCACCATAATTTAGTTTTAGTACACTTATTTCCACCACCCTAGATAAGATTCCTTATGTCTATTTATAGGCAATTCCTGTTTTGAGCACCCATGAATCTACTTTCTGTCTCTATAGGTTTTCCTTTTTGTCACATTCCCCTTTCCAAATAGAGATTTTTTGAAAAAGGAATCCAAAGGTATTTCCTATAAATAGAAGGATATCGTTTACTGAGGAAGAAGTCACCCTGTCAAAATGGAATTCTTAAGGGAGTCCAAAGGAATCTCAGACACTAGACAAATCAGTTGAGTTAGACAGAGTCAGCGTGATCTTTAAGATTTAATTATCTCTCTAGTTAGAGATAATGGACTTACAAAGTTACCAGGGATTTTTGCTAATGAAAGAATACTGTAGCAAGCCCTGTTATCTTAACTAAGAAATTGTCTCTATCTCCAAAGTAAAAAAACAAAAAACCCAAACCAACTTTCAAGTAAAAGGGTAAACTGCCAAGCATTCCTATGAAATTCAATCAGATACTATTACATTTTTGCATGTGAGAAAGAAATATTTCCGTTCCTTAAACAAATTATATTTCTATGGTATTGGAATATCAAAGTTTCTTCTAAAATGTGAGGCGGGCCTTTCCCCCCCAAGCGCTCATATGTATATTATTCTAGTGTATTTTGAGTACAGTAAATATATCAAACTATCATGTTTTCAGTTGACAAAATACTTTCTAACCACTTATTTCCTTCCCCCAGAATCTATGTATTTTAAGAAAGCTTTAGTTTTGGGTTAATCTTGCTTACACCCGGATTTCCAGGTATCCTTCCCTCTGGAAGAAACACTCCAATTCCCAGAAATTTACTAAGCTTTTTACAATGGGCCCTTTTATATTTGAAAGAGAAAACTGTTTTGTCAAGTGATGATGAGAAATTCCAAAAAAACTCTCAGACAGGATTCTAAATTTGGGGAAACCCATGGCACTCTTTCAACCTGGAGTGTTGGTCACAAAGATTCCTCAAGAGGTTATTTTACACTCCTTGTAGGAAACTGACATTTGCTGTGGCTTTTTGTTTTTAATTCCTGGCATGAATAAAAACAAATGTTAGTTTTGTATCTTTAATGTGCTGGACATTTTATAGACCATAGAGTTCAAATTACCCCTGTGGCAGTTACTGAACGTGGAACTTTTGGGGGAAGCAAGTACCTTGCAGAAATAAACATTGTGCTAGTAGCTTGCGTATGTTCTGTGCAATCCCAACACCAGGAGAAGGCAAAACTTTCAGTTTGGGTCTCTCAGGAGCTACTGTGAAAGTTGTGGACGCCTCCTTTTGAAGATCTTTAAAAGCAAGTGCGCTTGTGTTTGGAAAAAAAAGAAGCAATGTGATGAGTTGCTAAACTGCTAGAGACGTCTCCGATTCCTTTTCCATTCTCTGAGTTTAGAGGGCAAGACAGGGGGGCCTTAAATAGGAACTTTCCACATTCTTGGAGTAAATAACAATTGAAATATTAAAAATCTGGCTGCGGGGGGCTGGATGGGGAGCAGATTCTGTGATGAAACTGATGATCGCAAAGAGAAAATGCCAAATAAAAGCAAGGTAGGATTAGGGTTCAGCTGTAGGAGGGCAAGACACTAATGCTTTTTATTTTTCTTCAGTTTTTAGTGATTCAAACAAAGTCTCTCCTTTTTGCGCATCTGGCACCGTGAACAGGGGCCAGGACACGAAGATCTTTCCCTCTCCACAGCGGGTCCAACCTTACAGTTTGCAGGTTGCCCACTTGTGATTTCCCTTCCCGTGGAAAAGGGCATCCCGGCCCCAGGAAAGGAAGATTTCCCCGAGTATTTTAAAAAAGCAAACTGCTGTTTCGTCCTTTAGAAAGAAACTTCGTTCTTTGCATTTCCCCCAGACCGGCAAAGCGCCCCGCAGAACCCCCGGTACTTGGTAGAAGCAGAGTTAAGGGATCGCTTTTCCCTCCACTCCCCCGTCCCCGGCCAGCCCTGTCTCAGAACCGGGCGGCTTCGGCGCTGGGACGGCGAGGTAAGAGTCCCAAGTCAGCGCACGTTAGCCCCAGAAAGGGAACGGGCCCGCCCCGCCCTGGGCCGCAAAGTCTGGATCCCTACAGCTGCAAGGTGGTGGCTACTTTATGGCTTTTCTTCTCCGCAAAATACACCCCAGTAAGCAGAGACTTCCCCCCCCCCAGAGGTGATGCAATGTCCTCAAACACCACCACCACCACCACCACCCTTAATAAAAAAGAAAAGGGAAGGTGGGGCGGGAAGCCTTGCAACACACACGTCCAGCCTCCCCCTCTCCTCCCCGTCTACCCCTTTACAGCCGCTTGCCATCCCTTCCCCCGCCCCCAAAAAGTTTGACGACCGCAAAGGAAACCGAAAAAAAGTTCTCCGGACCGGCGCTGGCGGGCGATCAGCATCTCTTTTGTTCGCGGCGAACCCACAGTCGCCCGTGACGTCACCCGGAGCTCGGGCCAATCGGCGCGCGGCGGCGGCGGCGGCGGGAGGGGCGGCGGGCGCGGGCGGGTCCCTCCTCCCCGGCGCCCGGGGCCTCGCGGGGGGCGGGAGGGGCCTGTCCCATATAAGCCCGGGCGCTCGGGGCCCGGCCGCCCGCGCCCGCTGAGCTGTGCTGGGGGAGGAGAGGGAGCCCCAGGCGCGAGCGGGGAGCCGGGACCTGCAGCCACAACTTCTGTCGTCTTCTCCATCCCCTCTGTCCCTCTGCCCGTCCCCTTCCCCACCCTCGGGCCCCCCGCCTTCTAGGAGGCGTCCAACCCCCGGGGAGGCTTCGGGAGGGACTTTTCCCCGCAGGTTGCGGAGGGAACCAAACTTGGTGGCAACTGGCCTCCTGGTGAGGGCGTCCCTCCCCCCTCCGTCTCAAGATGCTCAGGGGTCCGGGACCCGGGCTGCTGCTGCTGCTGGCCGTGCTGTGCCTGGGGACAGCGGTGCCCGCCGCTGGAGCCCCGAAGAGCAAGAGGCAGGCTCAGCAAATCGTGGAGCCCCAGGTCCCGGTGGCTGTCAGTCAAAACAAGCGTGAGTACCGCCCGCGGGCTGGAGCCGGCTGCTCCGGGATGCGACCGCACAGCCACCCTGAAGTTGCGGCTGAAGTTCTGCGCGCGTGTGCGCGCGTGTGTGCGCGCTCTGTTGAGAGAAGCCAGCTGTGGACACAAAAGGCTCTAGTTTTGAGCAGGCTGGTTCTGAGGGCGCAGGATGCGGTGATGCATTGAAGGACAGGGGCTCTGCGGTCTCCCCCAGGGCTCTAATGAGTTCCCCACGTTCAGACGCTCCTTCTCGGAAGTAATCAAACTGTGCCCTTAAACAGAAAAATGATGCGTGCCTATACATTTTCCATCTGGAATTAGTGCGGTCCTCAACTGCTCCTTGTTTTCTTTGTTACTAAATAGTTGGTTAAATATTTTCAAAGTGGGGGTGGGAAGAGGGTAGCTAGATAGCTATGTTGTTTCTAACTCGAAAGAGATGTAATTCGTTCAGATTGGTTTGGGGCCCCTCAGAAAACTTCACCAAGAACAGAGATCGGAATTCCTTTTCCAGTTTTGCAACGACACACCCTCCCTTTGCCTTGGCTAAAGGAAACTGCTTAAAGTTGTCCCTCTTGCCTATTACTCCAAAAGAGCCTTGAAGTTCCTTGCACGTTTTAAAATGCAGTTTCAATTGTCTGCCTTTCAAAATGTTTCCACTTTTTCAATGTAGACCCCTGGCCAGATGGAAATGACATCACTGTATAACTTTTAGCTAAGTTAAAAGAAAAAAATCGAAAAGAATGCCTAAATATCCATGTGTCTGAATTCTGGATAATTCTTTGGGTAGCTAGTTTCTATAGACACATTTTCATGGAATTTTGCTTTTAAGTCTCCTGGTGTTCTGATAATTAACTTATTCTTCTGTGTTTGATACTCAGGCTCATCAATTTAGTTGTGCAAGAAAATTCTGTAATTTGGAAAAAAGAAAGAGGGATAGAATTGTAATAACGTTTTCCTTCAATTATTTACAGCCGGTTGTTACGACAATGGGAAACACTATCAGATAAATCAACAATGGGAACGCACCTACCTAGGCAATGCCTTGGTTTGTACCTGTTACGGAGGGAGCCGAGGTTTTAACTGCGAGAGCAAACCTGAACGTAAGTCGTGGGGAGCCCTGAGGTCAGTGCCTTCTAATAGATGAAGGGTGCTTGTTAATTAAACTTTGCATTAGTAAGTACAAAATACATACACTATCTTTCAAATAGAATTACCTGTCATTTTTTTCTTTATAAACATTTAATAACTACTTATACTTGCTTTTCATATGCTTTTACCTTTAAAGCAAAGAAATAAATCTATTCCAAGCTGGTGCCTAGAATCTTCTTTTTCTTTTACTCTCCCAAAGTTTTTGATGAGAAAATGAAAGATTTTTGTGTGTCCTCCCTCAAAAAAAAACATTAAAACTTACACAGTTTTAATTTATTAGCAAGTAATCTCAAATCTTAAACTGTAAGATTATGGGCCAGAAAACACATTGGGTGCTGTATTGTAAAGTGATTTGTCAGCCACAGTTAACACAAAACCACTGGCCCTACCAAAGTTCTCATTCCTTTAGGACCATTGGTATGTTTCTTGTAAATTACAGCAACTTAATGAGAGAAGCCCAGATGAAGCTAAAATGGAAACAGCAGGATTATCTAGTGTCAATGCCTGGAGGGAGGTGGGGTTTTCAAATTGTTTGCTTTTTATCTGGACCTTGGTTTAACTTCCTGAGTCACAGATTGGAATCTGAACCTCTTCCTTCACAATCTAGCCCTGTCAGAAGTTAGTGCTTTATAATGGCTTTTTCCTAAGGGCTGGAGAATTCTTTACCATATGAGTTAATTTACAGAAAATTTGAGAACTTGTCAAAGGTCAAACACTGTGGCCTTATTAGGGCCTAGGGTAAAATCTGTACCTTTCATTTCAATTTAAACATTCAGTTGTACCATGCTACTTGTAGAACACAAAAGTGGGTTTTCCTTTGGATGAGATTAGTGGTCTAGAAAAACTTTTACCTAAAAGAGGCTCACATGGACTTTTCCTCTCCCCTCAGCTGAAGAGACTTGCTTTGACAAGTACACCGGAAACACTTACCGAGTGGGTGACACTTATGAGCGTCCTAAAGACTCCATGATCTGGGACTGTACCTGTATCGGGGCCGGGCGAGGGAGAATAAGCTGCACCATTGCAAGTAAGGAAGTCGTTCAGTAAAATGAGGCTAAGATATCATAAATTTGACTATATTACCATCACTGTCATTTTCTGTTATCTATGACTGGATAGTCCTATTTGGGGATTTACCCTGGTGACCAGGTACTTTTATGTGGTCACCCAACTGGTTCCTGTGCTTCTTAAAGATATGTATGAGCACGGATAAAATCAGTGTTTAATATGTGTGGATTTATGAGAGTGTGTGTGTGTGTGTGTATGTGTACATAGTGTAACCAAGTAGATCTCTTGGGTTCCATTTCAGTAAGACATGCTTAAAGGAGTTGTCCATTTTAAATTACCTGGGCAGGCCGGGCGCGGTGGCTCACACCTGTAATCCTAGCACTCCAGGAGGCTGAGGTGGGCGGATTGCTCGAGGTCAGGAGTTTGAAATCAGCCTGAGCAAGAGTGAGACCTCGTCTCTACTATAAATAGAAAGAAATTAATTGGCCAACTAATATATATAGAAAAAATTAGACAATGCCCAGCTACTTGGGAGGCTGAGGCAGCAGGATCGCTTGAGCCCTGGAGTCTGAGGTTGCTGTGAGCTAGGCTGATGCCATGGCACTCACTCTAGCCTGGGCAACAAAGCATGACTCTGTCTCAAAAAAAAAAAAAAATTACCTGGGCATTTTCTAGCCAGACTGATCACGTGATTTTCTGCAGTGCTTGGGAAGATATTCAGGAAGAGTGAATCAGCCATGTGTTTGTCTTCTCTTATTGTTTGCAATGCAGAGACCTCTTGCATCTCACAGAAACAGTTACTCTGTAACCAATAGGTCATACCCAGGAAGCACATCTTGCTATTCCCAAAACACATATAGAATGATTAGCCCAATAGTATTTTCTAAGGAACTTTAGGGACTGTGCTGACTCATCAACTCTAGTTTAGCTAGCGCAATCTTTCCAGTATGATTCACTGGGTTACCAATAGATTCTATTAACATAGCATCTAGTTTTTTCAATCCATCTTTTAATATAAATCATCTTAAAGGCTTCTGTCCAATAAAATAAGTCAATCCCTTGTGAATAGACCCAGTCTACTTTCCCTTACTTAATATTAGGCATGTTTATTGGCAAATCTCAAGAGTCAATGGCGCATAGTGTTTAGAATCTAGTGGACGGTTCAGCCTCTGAATATGCCTTTGGGCTTAATAGCCTAGAAAGTACCAGGATTTCCACACTTTATATGTATATACCTGGTTGCTTTCCACCCAAATGACATTTCTATGCTAGGGTAAAATACAAACTCTCCCTGCTCCCATACTCCCAAAAGCTGGGTTGTTACGCCAGCTGGGCTTTTTCACTGCATTAGTCTCAGGCTCAACCTGCTATGTATGAGTGAAGGCCATGCCTCCCAGGCTTTCTTTTCTGCTTTTAGGACCCAATTTCCTGTGATCTCTCTGGGGAACCAGAATTTATGACCTTTTCTTTGCCATTGAGAGTTCTCTGACGTTTTTTCCATTGTGCTTTGAGCAGCACATTTAATTGAATAGACCCCAAGTGACCAGACCTGTTAACTTTCCCCTGCCTCTAATGACAAAGCTGTTCTCCCTGTCTCCACTTTGGCCAACCTTAGTACCTATCCTGGGTGGAACATGAGACTTTTTTTTTTTTAGTTTTCTGTTCTACTCTCTCCTAACATTTGCTTTGTATCTTCAACAGACCGCTGCCATGAAGGGGGTCAGTCCTACAAGATCGGCGACACCTGGAGGAGACCCCATGAGACTGGTGGCTACATGTTAGAATGCGTGTGCCTTGGTAATGGGAAAGGAGAGTGGACCTGCAAGCCCATAGGTGCGTGACTCTTAGGAGCCAACAACAGTGGCTGGGAACCCTCATTTATAATGTCGAGTTGGACCAAAATCACATCTACATGGACAAAAGACCTGGATTCCAATTTAAAAAATAAAGAAATGGGAATTTTATTGGAAATAATGAAAGGTTATATAAGCCATAGGAAACAGATCAAAAAGTACTAACTATATATAGAAACCCTAACTTTTTTTCAAAAGCACAAGATCGAGTTGAAAGATTCAGGATGAAGTCATTTCTTTTGTCTAATATTTGATCTCAGTCTCTTTGGTCAAGATATAATTTATTTAAAAGAACAATGAGACTTTAGACACATTTCCTTATGAAACACGCTAGACTGAAATGCAAAATAGTGTGTGCTCAGCTTGCATGCTGGTCACTTCTTTGCAGATTAAAAATTGTTGAGCTTCTTTTGGCCTTGATCCTCAGTAGAACTGTATAGGTACAAATCCAAAAGTTTCTGGCCATGAATTTGACTCTGTTTACTTACTGTTCTCTAATTCGGAGGTTTTAATTTTGTTTTGTTTTGTCTTTGTTTCTATAGAAATCCAAAATTCTAAACGGCTTTCTTGTCATTTTATTGAGACCATTCAAAATTCACAATTGGGTCATTCATAATTAAGAGTGGAATTTTGCATGTGTGATCTCCCACAGACCAGATACACATATAGAGCCTTGTTACTCAAGGTTCTGGCGTGAAGTTTGAGACTAGCTGAAAATATGCAGTCCGTGGACTTATTAGGAGAACGGAATTTCTGCCTGCCAAGTCAGCCTGAGTTTTCTTTTGCTTTGGCTACTTACTCTGTGCTTAGATGCAGGGTGTGCCTTTCTTTCTGAACAGAGTGCCACTTATAAAAAAATGTGGCTGAATTTTTGCTTACACATACACTTTAAATTACAGGGAGGCTGCATAATTCAAAATAACCCTTTTTTTTTCTATTTTTCTTCCAAATTTCCCTACAGCTGAGAAGTGTTTTGATCATGCTGCTGGGACTTCCTACGTTGTTGGGGAAACCTGGGAAAAGCCTTATCAGGGCTGGATGATGGTGGATTGCACTTGCCTGGGAGAAGGCAGTGGACGTATCACTTGTACCTCTAGAAGTATGTTTTAGATTTTATGTTACAGCTTAAGCCAGATATTGTTTTCTGAATTCCTAGAGAGAATCATAATACTATGTCACTTAGAATACACCCAATACACCAATGTGCTTTGGTAACTTTTGGCTTTCAAGAAAAATATCATGACCAACTTATTCTATGTCTTCAGAAAAGACTAAATAAATAGAAAAAAAATCTTAGTTCAATAAGGTCTTAATAGGCTATAAGCTATTAAAAAAGAACTTTAGTATTTATACAAATGCCAAATGTATCAGGGACCTGAAGATTAGTGGCCGATGTTTAATCTAAATTATTACTGAGATATTTTTCAAGTGTTAAGAGCAAAGAAGTCGTTAAAATAACATGCAAACGCCTTCTTTGTCACTTCTATGCTATTGCTGTGGAATTGCACAAGACTCTAAAAGTTTAGGTTTCCTTCTATGTTTGAAATTTAAGCAAAACTGATGAAAATAAAAAGTGTTTATCTCGTAGGTGAAAATGATTTGTCTACTCTAAAGTTAAGGATAGTGTCTCTTACCTATCCTTTTTATAGGTAAAGAGCTTTTTATTAGTGCTGTAAAGAATCTGGCCTCAGGCACCTTTACTGCTGTCAGATTGTCTTGAGGTCTTAATTATTACCTTTGAGTTTTAAGGCTCCTTTTTTTGGAAATTCAAACTAATAACAACTTTAGAGTTTGTTGAAGCAAAACAGCCATTAACTTATTAGTGATATAAATAAATTTAAAATCAACACTAAATACTTTGAATCTATTTTGTTCATTCAGCTTAAAATATTTAACTATCTTAAAATAGCCATCATCCAAATTCAAATTCTTTGCTAACAAGAAATGAGCCTATTGTGGAAGGTGATTAACAATTCTAACCAAATCTTTCCGTAAGAAACTTGCTGATTCTGTCTTTTGCATCAAAAATGTTGTTGTGGTCCTCAGACTTCTAAGACCTTTGTGGCAATATTTTAGCTTAAGATAAATTAGATGTCTAAGTTAAACATTGATTTCTTTAAAACTCTTCTAATAGCAAATTGGGAAAAGTTTCTCAAAGAAAAGTCATTTATTCTAGAAAATTTTACTTTGTACAAGGTGTCATAGGGACACAGATATGAATGGGGCATTAAAACCCAGCCTTCAAAGAGCACTTAGTAGGTTAGGGTGATGAGAAGGTCTTGTACATGTTTGCCATCTACAAAACATAACATTAACGGTTTTAAGAGAATAGCGAAATAGTGTTGCGGAGGCTCAGGAGATGGTAGTACTTTTAGCCGGGGATTTGGAGAAAACCTCTAAACAGCAATTATACCTTCATTCAAACTTCCATTCTTATGGCAGGTCAATGTGGGTGTGTGTTTGTATGAACATACATCAACTGTGTGATTATCTTTTCTCTACCCAGTAGTTGCAGAAGTGTTTGATTCACAAATAAGATCCTCTATACTCATAATGTAGCATATGGGCAAAGGTGGATTGTAATCCAAACAATCTCTTTGCCAGATAAAGGGACATATAGACTGATGGTAATTTAGTTATGAATTATCATTATACATCAATAATCCTACATTTTATTGGAAGGCTAACACTGAAGAATTCAAGGGACTATTTTGCTAGTGATTTTTAAATGCTGCAGGTATTTGGGGGTAGGGGGCTAGAAAAGAACATTTTAGTCAAAGAAATCATTAGTTCTCTGAATGTTTTTACATAACAAATGGAGAAAAGGGATACTACTATCTTTTTATAGCTTCTTTGCAGCAATTGGTAGAGACCCTTGGAGACCTGCTAGCCTCCCTGTTGTTCCTCCCTATTGAAATGCAGGTCATCCACAGTAATTACTAAGAGAAAGCCTGAGAAGGAAAAAGATGGAATAATAGAATACCAGACAATGAATTTGGTCAGAGGAATGGTGTAAAAACTATAAAAGAGAGTAATGAAAGATAGTAATAAAGTTTTTTGGCAAACATAGTGGTGGAACTAAACTAAACCATGTAGCTCCCTTTCCACTGTAACAAATGGAATCTCATCTTTCAGGAGTTTCATGGACTGTTCTGGTTGCAGTACCAGAGCTGAATATGAACATATTACCAAAAATTGGTAATTACCAAGCATTAAACTACTATGCAGCATTTCTTTTTTTAGGTTTGAATTGACCACTTGCCACTCTTGACCTGATTTACATATTTAAATGCTTGCTTTGTGACACAGACAGATGCAACGATCAGGACACAAGGACATCCTATAGAATTGGAGATACCTGGAGCAAGAAGGACAACCGAGGAAACATGCTCCAGTGCATCTGCACAGGCAACGGCAGAGGGGAGTGGAAGTGTGAGAGGCACGCCTCCCTGCAGACCACAGCCACCGGTGAGGCATGGGATGGACGAACAGGGGCCGAAACGGGAAGCAGGGCAAAGCCACCTATCCCTTGGCAAGCCATTTGGGGATAATTTGCAATGCTCATAAGTTCAGCTCATTTACAGATTATTAGTTGTTACAACTCTTTTAAATGCCAAGTTTTAAATTTTGGAGAAAAATTAAAATATTTATCTTAGGAGGAGAAAAACTAGGTATAGCTCCAAGAGATAAAACTGAGATTTAAAAGAATGCTAATATAAAACAACATAACATAGATAAATACACACATACCTCTCTATATATGTATTTTGAATATCCAAAATTCCTTTAGAGGAAATGAGAATTCTGATTATGTGTGTGTCTACTTGGTTCTTTTGCTAGGAAAAAGGAGAAAAGTACATTTATTCTTTTAGAAAATGTAATATACTTCCTCGTCCTGACATTCAGTTCTTCTTATAGTGGAAACAATCTTTTAATGTGTGGCTCCATGCTTCAGCGAACTTGGTTGCATTCCATAAAATAAGGAAATCATTTTCTCCTTGTATTGGCATTCAAAATTTCAGAAATGCAGAGGGGACTGAGAGATAGAAATGAAAGATGCTGTATCTAAATATTCTTTTTTTAAAAAAAAGTTTTAATCATTTCTGATATCAGAAAAAGATTTTTGCATCATAAATGTGTTGCTAGAGTCTGAAGAAAGAAATATGGCAATCAAGGGTGTGCACTTCCTCTGTTATTTTTTTTAATATGTTTTGATTATATGGGTATAGTGGTATTCCAGCATTGCTGGTTAGCCCCTCAGAAATCAGGCATTTAGCTAAAAATATATTTGGATTTTTCTCTTTTCGATGAGCTTTTAATCTTGCTCTGAGCACTTGTGAAGGTGAGCAAGATTAGATTTGATAATATTTTTGAGTTGTTAGACTATTATCAATAAAATTGCTGCTGACCCAAAAATATATAAATAGTAATCTACCCAAAATAGATTAAAAGGGTAATGGGGAATTAAATGTGGGTAAACACTTAATAAAGTTTTGCTGTTTTTATTAATATTACTAATACTATACTGAAAAGTTTCCATTGTTCAAAAAAGTTTGAGAAATACTAGGTTAAAGATAATGGCACTTTCTTTAGAAGATCTGTATGTTCCTCTGCATTGTGACTGTCTGAGGTAGGGTGTATGGGGATAGGTGCCCTGTCTCCCCAGAATGTTTGACCTGGAGATCCTTGGTCTATGGAGTATCTCTGGGTTCCAGTGTCCAGCAGCACCTGGGGAGATGTTGGACTCAGTCTGCCTGTCATGCTAGCATCAGTCCTAACTCTGCTCTGCGGGTTTAAAAAAAAAGATCAACATATTCTGTTGTGTTGCTCTGAAAGGAAAGTTATCTTTAAACCGGTTGACTGGTTTTGGAAAAAACACAATAGAATCACACAAATAATCCTGAGCAGAAATGAAATGAAGAAGGAGGGGGCAAAGCTACCTGAGAATCCAGGCCAGCTGCCCAGGGCACCCTCCGGTGAGCTCAGAGTCACATGGATGGGTGAGAATTCATGGAAGGCGTCTGCGGTATCGACTGGCAGAATAACGTGTGTGATTTAGGAATAAAGTCCTGGGAGCTCTAGATGAGCTGGAGGATGGAGGCCAATGGGTAGACTCTTGTGGATTGTTTTCCAGGCTAAATGCAAAAGCCAGTGCAGAATGGAAGGGGCATTTCTTTCTTTCTAGTTCTGGGCTAGAAATGATATGGATTTCAGAGTAACCTCTATGAGAACCCAAAGATCCTGACTCTAGAAAGCAGCCAGTCATCTTCTCTCGTCTAATTTTGTGACCGTCATTTCCGATGCCCTTAGGACCTGGCTCCTTCACAGATGTTCGACCAGCCATTTACCAGCCCCAGCCTCACCCCCAGCCGGCCCCATATGGCCACTGTGTCACAGACAGCGGTGTGGTCTACTCTGTGGGGATGCAGTGGCTGAAGACACAAGGGAATAAGCAAATGCTTTGCACTTGCCTGGGCAATGGAGTCAGCTGCCAAGAGACAGGTATGCATTATCTTGCAAAGAATAGTACTGATGACTTCATTATTTAGTTTTTGGAAGATGATAGATTCATTTAATGTGAAACAATAAAACAAACAAGAAAAGCATGTAATCTTACCACCCTGTGATAACAATCAGGATTGGCATTTGATGTATTTTCTTCCAGTCTTTTCAGTCTGTGTAGTTTCTTTCCAGTCATGGGAATCCCACTGTATGTGTTATCTTTATTTGTCTAAAATGTTGTTACAAGATAATTGCTTTCTGAATAGCTAATCATCCATATTTTGTACTGTAAATCTCAAATTTCAGCAGCGTTGTGAAGTAAATGTCCTTCAATAACCTAACACATCTCTTCTGAGTGACAAATGTGACAGTAACTATAGCAATGAGAATTGGTACACTTGATTTTTTCCCTAGAATAACCTCATATATTAATTCTTAATGGCACAGATACTGGTATACATATCCCCTCCCTACTCTAGCACCCTTAAGCAGCATCTTTATACGTTTGTATAAATGTAGCTTTACAAATAGAGAAACTGAGGCAGGCAGCAGAAGTGTTAACAAAGGACATCTGCAAAAGAAGTCAGGTGTCATTCTATCCACATTAGACATGACTTCCTGAGTAATGCATTTTGACTGAAATGAACCAGATAATTATCTATACTCAGAACTTTTTCCTTTAAGGGAACAAAGTCTCTCATTTAAGCTATAAATTAGCAGCTGTTCGCTAGTGGGAGATAAGGTAGCCATATTTACTGAGACTGTTTTTGTTATGCCTCTAGCTGTAACCCAGACTTACGGTGGCAATTCAAATGGGGAGCCATGTGTCTTACCATTCACCTACAATGGCAGAACTTTCTACTCCTGCACCACAGAAGGGCGACAGGATGGGCATCTTTGGTGCAGCACAACTTCGAATTATGAGCAAGACCAGAAATATTCTTTCTGTACAGACCATACTGGTGAGTGTCCCAAGGGGAAACTGCAGCAGCGAGAAAAACTCATCTCTCATGCCCTACTTTTATTTGCCAGCAGTCTGGCCAGTAATTTTGAGGCTGCACACAGGAAGCATCACTTTTGCTCAGTTTGGACCCAAGAGATAAGGAGCTAACGTAGCAGCTGAGGATGCTTCCATGTACTATTGTGAAATGACACCAAGGCAAAGCCTTTCAGTTCATTCATTTTGACACATTGGGATTATGATGCAATTAAATATACTTGTATTTTGAAATCAGTATGTGATCCCACAAGGCTGAAAAATACACAGCCGTGGATGTTTGAGTGCCTTTGCTTATTTTCTGGTTAAAACTATGTTTTATTCAAAGATACCATTTGATCGGGTTTTTTTGGCTGAGAATATGAGAGTGAAAATGGGACTTTAATCTATTTTGAAGGTGAGGGCGAATACACTAAGAAGCTTAGAACTATATTATCAGACATCTTTCATTCTGAGATAGACTCTTTGTGAATTAACTGCAGAGACCTTGCTCTCCCAGAACTTTCCATAGTAATTTCCCTCTTGTACATGGGAAAATTCAGCTGTAATCTTTTTCTTCCTTTCTGTGTATTGTTCTGAGCAGTTTTGGTTCAGACGAGAGGTGGGAATTCCAATGGTGCCTTGTGCCACTTCCCCTTCCTGTACAACAACCACAATTATACTGATTGTACCTCTGAGGGCAGAAGAGACAACATGAAATGGTGTGGAACCACACAGAACTATGATGCTGACCAGAAGTTTGGATTCTGCCCCATGGCTGGTAAGAAGTCCTTGTGGGTTGCCTTTGTGGACAACCATTTAGGGAGTTGAGACGGAAGGCTGGTGTCCAGTTTGCTCTTATTTCACCCATTAAGACAATTTTAAGACTTCAGAAAACTTATGTGGTATATACATTGTTATATCATATACATAAAAATTGAAAAGAATACATAAGATAATTATTTGTATAATTTTTAAAGCCCATTGGCATGATTTAATGTCTAAAATATATAAATACTGTACAATAAAAATACTTATAGATCTGGAAATATAAATTTGCATATGTTTATCTTTGTAAAGAACACACAACTGAGTAACTTAAAACATTTATATATTATATATATACATACACATATATGTGTGTATTTATATACCTGAGTGCTGTAGTCACAGACCTACAATATTGACACATAATTATAGTTCAACTGGCACTTATCAATAAGTACCAAAGAGACAAAAACTCAATGTTTTGTGACAGGTAAGGAGTTTCTTTTTAAAAAAAAAGTTTCCAGTTTGTATAAATGGAGAAAGAGGAGCTAGTGCCCTTTATTTATTTTCAGATTTCAAAACCCCATAGATTACCTTTGATTTTCCAGTTGTAGAACCCAGAGCCTGTGCACTATGCATTGTCAAGTGTGAACATGAGGCAAAGAAACTACTTACACTTACCTTTATTTTTACTTACACTTACCTTTATTACCTAAACTACTTACACTTACCTTCATTTCAACAAAAGAAAATGTTGGGTTTAGAAGGAAACCCCACTTTTACTTGAAATTTTATAACCAAACACATAGTTTTTCCTTGAACCAGAATAAATTGGAACTAGGAAAAATTACAGACCAGTAACAAAATCCAGGCTTCTAGAACAGTGCCAATTCTTTGTACGAATGTGTAGGGATTATCTTAGTTTAACATTCCCTAACCCTTCCTGTAACTGTTTTCTGCAACATGTTTCACCTTTGGACCATGTTTTCTCCCTGCAAGCTTCAAAATTCTATGCCTCCATGTGGAGGCACTTAGATTTCTTTGAGCCACGTAAGCCTTCTTCCCAAGCAAGAGCTTAGAATGAGCAGGCGGGACTGTTACTATTGCACGCGTACCTGTTTAGACCTGTGATCGTTTATCAAGTGCACTTCTCTTCCATTTCCATGCAGCCCACGAAGAAATCTGTACAACCAACGAAGGGGTCATGTATCGCATTGGAGATCAGTGGGACAAACAGCATGACATGGGCCACATGATGAGGTGCACATGTGTTGGAAATGGCCGCGGGGAGTGGACGTGTGTTGCCTACTCCCAGCTCCGAGGTACGCTGGCTTATCAATGAAAACATTTGAGAGGGCAAAGTGTACAAGGAAGCAGTCTTTTCTGTGAAAACTCATACTTTGCCAAAAGCAGGGAAAGAAATATGCAATGCCACTCCATTCATTAGTCTACTGTGCTGGACAGGTTTTGCCTTTCAGACAGCCAGTTAAGAAAAACTGGCACAGTAATGCCAAGGTTCTGAAACATCCCCAGGATGTAAGTACTTACACTGAGCCAAAAAGATGACTTCAAAGGCGAGAACACAAGCATTTGATCCTTTTAGCTTTTGGTTATGCCACTGGCTTCATGTCTAGAAATGATCAAATAATTTCTGTACAGAAAAAAAGACTTTGCTATTCTAAAATCAGATCCTTACAGATCCAAATTTAAGGAGACAAATACATACAGGGACGAATTTTCTTTGTTCAGATTAGTTTTTCCCCTTTGGACCCAGTTATATGATAGGAGGAAGTTATTGACTTATTAAAACCATTTTAGTTCCATTTCTTTGATTTGAAAAGTAATATTTAGCTACAACTGTCAGCTAATAAATAGTCTATGTAGCTAGTGTGTGGCTTATTGGCCTGAATTTATCCTTTGTGGTGTCCATGCCAACATAATCCAGGAGTGATAATAATTACATTGAATGTTGCAGAGTTGAGTGGGACCTTAATAAGTTGTACAGACCAACTCCTCATTTTACTGGTGAAGAAGCTGAGACTCTAAGAGGGAAAATCACTTTCTCAGAATCCCTCAGAGAGTGAGGAACAGAGTTGGCCTATTTTTTTTTTAACTTTGTAAAAAACTTTGTAAAAAAAAATAGATGTCATCTTATTTCCCAAATCCAGATATCTCCTCCCCCCCACCCCATTCCAGAGACCAGATCAGACTATTACACCATGCTGAGTGCTGTATAGATATGCTTAATCTTTTTATTTATCATATACAAGCAGAGACATAAAGAAAATTATCAAATAAGCAAGTCAAATAAGCAAGAACTTATCAGAAAGTAAGATACATATTTGTTAAAAAATTGACTTTTCACAGGAAGGTGTATTCTACCCTGTTCTTCAATTGTGTATACTTTAACCTCCACACCATTTACAGGTTTATGAGAGAATTGTTTTTGGCGAAAAACAATTTGTTTTGTTTTAGACTACTGACTAAGCTTTGGAAAAAAGCTTATTCTATGCCAGGGGAAAAGTTATTTTAGTGGAAGGTGTTGGTAACTAACTGGAAGGAACTGTATGCTTTGGAAGCATAATTTCTTTTATTTCATCAGTGGAACTTAAAAAAAATTTCTCACCCATCCGACTGTTTCCTAAACAGATCAGTGCATTGTTGACGACATCACTTACAACGTGAACGACACGTTCCACAAGCGTCACGAAGAGGGACACATGCTGAACTGCACATGCTTCGGTCAGGGTCGGGGCAGATGGAAGTGCGATCCCGTTGGTAAGTAACCTCATCTCCCTAGACGATTTTGGACACACAGAGTGGTTAGCAAGTTTCAGATAAGAAAAGCTATTTGATGTTAACATGACTGAAGTTGGCTCTACACTTCAATCAGTTGCTTGCTGAGAGCTTGGCAAAGTCTTCTCTCTAATCATGAACCAATATATGAATATAATCTCGATATTGGTAGTCACCTGGTTTTTGTTGAATTTGGTGATGGATGCAGGTTTATTTTAATTAAATAGAATGTATTCTCGGGTTCTGAATCATAAAGATAGTCTGTGTTATGAAAAGAAATTTTCCTTTGCTGATGGTGCAAAAACAGAAGCAAAGGATTATGCCAGTAGATATCTCCCTCCAAAATACTCTTTTTTTTTTTTTTTTGGCTGCCCTTTATAATAGAACTGAGCAAACAGTGAAGGTTGAGAGCCTTAAAAGTTATATTACTTGCACTCCAAAGTTTAAGGTAATCCATTAATATTCTTTTACTGAAAGAGATAGGTTGCTCACTTAGAAAACACACCGATAACATCAATTTGTTTGATGTGAGATTGCCAAAGCTGAGAGAAGTCTGAGAGGTTTTCTTAGAAGCTGCTCAGAAAGTTACCATAGTTAAAATCTAGTTCATTCATTTAAAGGTAAAATTAGTTTCTCTGAATTTTGAAGAAGTAAACAAAATAAAATTATTGTAGATTTTTCCCTTGCTGTTTCAATTGGTAAGCCAGTTGCATTAATATGAATAAATTGTACTAATGTTTTTCTCAAATTAATATCAATATATACTGAAATCTGAATAAATTATACTAATTTTTTTCTCAAATTAATATCAATATATACTAAAATCTAAATCTTTATATTTTTATTTAGAAATATTACCCTTTTAGAAAACTAAATATCCCTCCAACTGGATACTTTCTTACTACTAATTGTCCTGTAAAGTAAAGGATGTGAACAAAATATTTCTTTTAACTGGATGGGCTACAGAAAGTTGCAAATTTCTATTCAAACTGAGAATGTATGCACTAGCACAATGAAGTTAAATTTGTAGCTATAAGTCTTCAAGGATATTTATCTTTTCCTTCCGTATATTTTAGACCAATGCCAGGATTCAGAGACCCGGACATTTTATCAAATTGGAGACTCGTGGGAGAAGTATGTGCATGGTGTCAGATACCAGTGCTACTGCTACGGCCGTGGCATTGGGGAGTGGCATTGCCAGCCTTTGCAGACCTATCCAGGTAAGTAGCTCTATTACTGCACATCGAGAACTGCCAATGGGTACAGCAACAGGGAAGTGCTTATTAATACTCTCACGCCTAAGGTGGGGTCTCCTCTTTTCCCACCCTTTTCTCTTATCACTAATAATCAATTGAATTTTTGAGTAAAATGATTTTCATTTCTCCCTCTATCAAGTAAAAGGTTGGGAAGAATTAGAAAATGTGCAGCATATAATTTTGTTTCTCAACGCTCTAGAACATTCCATTAGGTTAAAATACTCCGGCTAATTTCATCTCTCATCCATACATAGAAATAGAAATCATGAAGTAAATTATCTGGGAGTAAAGGATTGGGGTTTTGGTTCTTACAGAGAAGTTGCCTAGAGACATGGCATGAAATACCACATAGGATTTGTGTTCATTTAGCATGTCATCTAAGTCCTCTCTATGTCAAACTTTTCATTTGTTTAATCAATTGGAGTCTGGAACACATTATTCTGGGCCAGTAGTTGAGTAACTCAGTCAACTCTCTGCCCACACAGTTCAAAACACTTTCCGATGTTTATTGTTGGGGTTTTTCAGGTTACAAAGACATAATGCCTACCTGTGGGTGTTAATAATTCATTTTGGGGAAAAAATTGATTTAATACTCACTGAGTGATTATAATAAAACGTATTGCATTGTGAAAAGCTAATTATTAGGCTTCAGTTATTTGAGCAAGGACTGAGATCCAAAATCTCCATTAACTTTACACTTCAAACATGGCCTACATTCAGAAACAAAAATAATGATTTTCAGGGCATCAGAATCTGCATGTGACAGAAATTAAGATTAAATTAAGTCAGTCCCTCCATGATGTGCTAAGAGATTCACTGCCGTGGAGAACAAGCTATGGAGCAATTTGCCTAAAGACAGTGTTAGCCAAGCTTCACGCCTTATTTCCTCATCTGCAATATGGGGAGATTGCAGCTGATTACCTTTAAAGTTCCTTCGGGCAGTCATAATCCTAAATTCCCACTACACAGATGTACCCTTTCCAGGAACTTTGACAATTCTGTGCTTCTCAACCCTCACACACAGTCACAGCAAGGGACAGTGACTTTGATTCTGAAGGCTCAAAGGACAAATTGAACAACCTCTTAAATAGTATTTTTGGTGGATTTGGGTGTAGGAATCACTTAAAATTTTTTAACATTTAATATACATTTAAAGCTGATTGATTGTACAAGTACTGTAAGTTCAGAATGTATATAATTGAGTTTGTTTTTTTTTATTAAGTGATGCAACCAAATGGTAAAGAAATGCTCCCTAGTTTTCATGTTTATAATTGTTATTGGTGTGGTAATTTACTGAGAATTATTTCCTCCTGAATGATTTAGAGAAGTCTTTTTTTTTTCTCTCTCTCTCTCTCTCTCTCTCTTTTAAAATAAGTCTGCCCACATAGCTGCTTACTGGAAGCATTTAGATGGACATTTTAGTGATCAAATCTGGATGGGAAGTAGTCCTTCTGTGTTGGAGTTTTGCATGTTGACCTTATTCTACTCTCCAAAAAGAGTAATAGCAAGAGTCCACCAAGTGTAGAGGAGATTTAGGGGACTGGGGATTGGCATTTGACCTCAGATACCCTGTTTGGTGCTTATCTGTATGTCTGGTTTGCTCAATGGTTTGTGCCTGGCATGTGGGGCTTTTAAGCATGTGGTAAGAATAAAGGAATAACAGATTACCAACAGATTGTCTCTGAGCCTTGCCCTGTTTGTTCCTCCTACAGAGGACTTAGTGGAGTTGTTCAAACTAACAGAAGATAAGAGGCATTTGGTTTGTCAATAAGCAACTCGGAAGGCACAGATCTCAGCAAATTAAATAGAGAAAAAAAGGACTGAGTCAAAAAATGATGAATGTTTAACTTCCCCAGGGCCACTATGACTGGAAATTACTCGTTTTGACCTTATTTCAAACTAATTTTAAAAGTGTAGCCATTGTGTCATATCTTTAATTTACTATGTTATTATTAGTTTGATTATACTGAATAAGAGGGAGAGTACAGATTTTGCAGTGGTAATTGCTAGTATATGCCAGTTACATTAATTTGAAAAGTTATATCAACTAGCCAGTAGCAAAAGGATTATTGAAAATTTAAATCTAAATAATAGAAATGATGGCTGATTTTTAGCTTTCTGTCTTCAAATTATATGTAGTATAGGATAGAGTGTAGTGTTAATAGGTATTTAATTAGCCTAACAAACAACTGGTGCAGTCTCTATACTTCCTGCCAAAAATGTGTTAAATTCCTATTACTATTCAGTTCACTTACTTTTAAGGTGGGCTATGGCATAAGCCTACATGTTTAAACATAGAATTTCAGACCAGTGCTTGAAGTCTTGTGAAGGAAAAGAAACTTCTACAGTTTTGCTCCTCTTTGGCTGGGGTAAAACAATTGCAGTACCATTTTTCTCTTTCCCTTCCCTGTCCTCTGCCATCCTCTCTTTGTGTCCTTGTGTACATAGGAGAGAGATTAGGCTTAACTGTGGACAGTAAAAGTCATTTACATTGTCTTTTTAAAACTTAATAGACTTTTAACCATCATAAGTTTTTTCCTCTCAAAATCATGATTGACAGACAAAACAATGCACACCAGATGTATCTTTATTAAGAAAAATATAGTAGCCAATTATCATAAATAATTTAAGGACATAGTCCTATATTTACTGATTTACCTGGAATTACTTTCAATAGTCACATCTCTGAAATTGTCCTTAAATATTTATCTTTAAAATGTATTTACATTTGTGAGGCTCTTCATGAACAAAAGGGGAGATTCAAAGAAGGATGTGGAATTAACTTCTGCCAGTTGATTGAAACAAACATCCTGCAAGTTCTGGGAAATATATATGCCACTTTAGAATGGAAAATTGAGAATTTTGTACATGAATTTTGGTTTCCATGTGGCTTGGAAATATGTACATTAAATGAAATTAAGATTCAAAGAATATTTGTTAACCTTCAACCAACTTTTGAATTATTCCTAGTGTGGAAGTGAGTACTTTATTCTAGAATTTTTGAGTTGGCACAGATACCTAAGTTATATATTTTTTCTGCTGGAGAAAACTTTGTTTTTAAAGAGAATTTAACAGCTAAGAAATAAAGTTTGAAAATCAATATGTTTTTTCTTAGAAACTTTCAGAAAACATAAATCCATTAATAATCTAGTGAAGTGTTTTATTAAATGTGCACAATTTTGCTCTGTTTCACAGAGTATCAGTTAGAAATTCTTGGAAAGGTTATTACAAGGAATTTTATTTTTGTTTCTAGTTAAGTTGAACATCGACTGACATCATAAAGAAGATAGTGTTTTTAAAAAGGCAGTTTTCTGTTCTGCAAGCATAAATTTTCCAGCTATTTTATTATGATTCCAAATGGAGTTAACATTATTAAGAAATTGATTCTACTACTCTCATTTTCCTTTTTTTTAACAAAAGAACCAAAGCCATACTTTAAAGTTTTTTGGTAATAGTGATACACATCGAGATGTGGAAACATTGAATTTAGTGTCTACTTCATAGGATTGTTTTAGTTGACAACTACTTTTTTTTTTTTTTTTTTTTTTTTTTGAGACAGAGTCTCGCTTTCTTGCCTAGGCTAGAGTGAGTGCCGTGGCGTCAGCCTAGCTCACAGCAACCTCAAACTCCTGGGCTCAAGCAATCCTCCTGCCTCAGCCTCCCGAGTAGCTGGGACTACAGGCACGAGCCACCATGCCCGGCTGATTTTTTTTTATATTATATATATTAGTTGGCCAATTAATTTCTTTCTATTTTTATGGTAGAGACGGGGTCTCGCTCAGGCTGGTTTTGAACTCCTGACCTTGAGCAATCCGCCCGCCTCGGCCTCCCAGAGTGCTAGGATTACAGGCGTGAGCCACCGCGCCCGGCCTAGTTGACAACTACTTTTGGAAAAAATTAATTTAATTTCTTAATAATTTAACCAATCAATGGTGTGATTCAAGAGTATCCTTATTGAATAAAAATAAAACTAGAATTTTTTTCCAAACTGACAGGCTGCTCAGACTGATGAGAAATAAAGCTAGGTCTTTAATTATTACCTTTGCCTATTTGTCTAAGTTTCTACCCCATTTAGAAATGTGTTTGTTTTACATCATATCTTATGGCCTTTGGAATGTTGTTTCCTTCTTAGATAGTAGATTCATTCTTGATGAAAACCTCTAAAAATTAGAATTTGCCTCAAAGAGGCTTAATATAATAAGTAAATGAATTTGATATTCTATATTACATTATTTCTGTTTGGGTGTTTCACAGTATTCTCAGAATTTTTACTTTGGAAATAAAGAATATAAAAGCAAGCAAGAGGCATTTTGAAAAATTTTATTTTATTTGCTATAAACAAATTCTATTTGCATTTCTCATGTGAAGGACAATAATTATCAGCTAGAAACAGATTTGTTGCATTGATTTCCAATGTCAATATGTAAAAGGATGAATGAATTCCAGATAATTTTATTACAGTCACATGTACTGATAAGTAAAACTGTCTTTAATGATGGCTGTACGTGTACACGAAATTTGAAGTTGAAGTGAGTAAATACCCAAGATAACTAAATCCCACATTTTCATTTTCAGGTACAACTGGACCTGTCCAAGTAATTATCACTGAGACCCCCAGCCAGCCCAACTCTCACCCCATCCAGTGGAATGCACCGGAACCCTCTCACATTACCAAGTACATTCTACGGTGGAGACCTGTGAGTACCCCACTCAGAAACCTCGACACTGAGTCTCCTGAGCTTATCAAATTCTAGACCAACAGATCTGACTAACTATTTATGTAGAATTTGTGTTTGCGTAGGGCCCAAACAAAATGTGGTCAATCGAACTGACATACAGATTGAAGGGCTTGTTTTTTTGTTTTTGGAGGGAGGAGTTGTTTTTTTCTTTTTGGTATTTGGAAGAATTTAACTCTTTTATGTTACATAAATCTTCTTTGCAAGGTCTTAGAAATGATAATGCTTGATTGTTGTTTCCCAATATGGGAAGAAAATCTAAAGTTTTTGTATGTCTTATAACCCCACCAAAGGAAAAAAACTACTGGCATTATTTTCATAATTTGAAAAAACTAGCTAAATTAACATATTACTCTTTTGATTCACTTTTTAAGTGATCATTTTTAAAAAACCTTGTTTTTTGATCTACTGAATTTATTTAGATAGAAGGAAAAGAGATGATGAGAAGGAAGTATAGATAAAGGATGATAGTTGGTTTATTTAAAGAATGAGCCCTGTGATTCTCCAGTAATGTGTGTCTAGAAATTAAAGAAACCATATTAAGGCCAATATTGGTCTATTAAGCTTTTGTTTCTCTTAGTCTCTCAAACCTGCTCTGTTCTATCTCCAAAGTTCATGATTTATAATTTGAGAAACAGCATATTAAACATAGTAGAAAAATGTCCATTTTTAATTATAGCTATTGAATTCTAGCAATTAAAAAGCAAACAAAAAATTTGACAAACTTACGTAGTTGAATTTAAACTCTGCATGAAAAATTCAAGCTGTTAAAATCATTTTTTTTCTAAATTTCCAACACTGAAGGTCATTTTTTAGATGTAAAAGGGCTTCCTGAGTGCCCAGAACAATTAGTGAAAAGAGGCATGCCTAGACACATCTTTGATGTGTCAGAATACCAAAGATGAAAAGAAACTTCTAGTGGCTTCTGTACACAGCCAAACACGAATCGAGTGTGCAGAATAATGATATTTCCAGACACAAAGATCTCAGAAAGTTTATTTTCCATATTCTTTTTTTTATGGGTATTTGAAGTTATACTCCAGAAAAACAAGAGTAGCATAAGAAGGAAGTTGCAGGGTCCAGGAAATGGTGCTTCCAATCCAGACCCTGATAGCAGTGGGAAAAATTTGCAACATGACAATTGCATAACAGGCTTAGAGCACATCCAATACAGATGGAGCAGAAGGATGGGCATGAGGTTTGCGGGGGGCAGAAATTGAAGTCTCCAGGAAAAAAGGGGGACTTAATAGAAAAGACAGACTGGGGGAAAGTCAATTGCAAGGAGAAATAAGGCAAGAAAAACAACAACATTAGTTGGAAACTCCAAGAATCAGGTGGAGGAATGTATAATAAACCCAAATGTATAATAAAGTCATAATTAATATATGAAGCAAACTAAAATGTGGCAATACTAGGATGTGAAAACAAACAGAAATGCCATTGAACCTTGATTCTGGTAACCTTGATCCACTCAGCGGGTTTATGATGTTAGACTTATTAAAAAGAACATACTCCTAATTACATGGCATGATTAGTGTAGGGATGAATCATGGAGACTTGGATCCAACTTAAAGACAAAATAAAAAGTAAACATTTAACTGAAAAAATAGAACATGGAAGGTGAGGATAGAAGGTGGAGAAGAGAGAAGGAACACCAATAACTTTATCTTTTAAAGTGGGGAATCAAGAAAGATACCATCAAATGTTGATGAAGCGAGAAATGGAAATTTAGTATAATACTTTAAATTACAAATATAAACACAAGAACAACAAAGTTAACAATGCAAATGTCAGACACTGTGAATGTTCAAGATTCTGGGAGGAGGGGAGGTAGTATTATTGAGCTAAATCCTCAGCTGTCATATTGAAGAATCCTTAAAAATAATTTCTTGTTGAAAAATGGGGAAAAAATAGAGATATAAGCATGTTATCTATATGGAAGCAAGACCAGAAAAATGGAATATTGAAACAACCTCTCTTAGAGAGGGGACTGTGTTGTCTCATTTCCTCAATGCTGTCTCTCTAGAGCCTAGAATGGTTTAGTTCCTGTCATACTTATTTAACAAATGGTGAATGAAACAAAATTATTCTTTTTTTATTTTGTAATGTTCCTACAGTATATTGAGTGGCCTTTTGCAGAACTTGATATCTAGTGATATAAATCAATGGCGTTAATGCATATTCCCCTCCAACACTTTGTGTCTCGTCTTTTTATCTCATCACCAATTTTATTTACTTTAAACTTAACCCTGAAGTGTTTTGTGAGATCATTGCAATAGGGGACATTTACAAGTAGGTACAAAACATACATTGAATTGGAAAGTCTTCAAAGAGTGACAGTGAAGAATTTCTTTGAAATTTTCTAATAATTAAAAAAATACAGGTTTTTCCTTAATGTACAGCATCTGAGAGTTTATTTTCTGTTATTTTCTTCCGATAGCTAACCAAAAAAGCTCACATTGAATAAAAGGTTTATCATTAAATTTGAGGTAACTGTAATAACTAATTTTAAAGCTTTTTTCATAGTATATTTGAGTTAATATTTAAAGAGTACTAGGATCATTTTCACTTATTCCAAAAATATAAATGGACATTTGAGGATTTGAATTATAAAGGAATTGGTTGATTGGGTAATTAAAAAAAAATCACTGGGCATAAAAAACATATTTTGACTTATATTAGTTTCAAATATTTACACTTAAAAGGGTCTCATCTTGTCTGAAGTAAGGATGTTTCTTTCCCACAAATTTTATTGCACTGAGTTTTGTGATTCATGACATATTAATGAAGTTGAACAGGATGTGAAATGTAAACTGGAAGCAAAAGATTAAATAAACCGAAATTGCATTTTTCTACAGCCTTGTCCAAAGTTGGCTAACCACTTCTGATGGGGTAGTTCATATCCAAGAATAAATCGCAAAACCAGATGGGTTGTGCCTAGTATGTTAGGGTCCTAGGAACTGAGTCACAAAGCAAAATTATGCCTTTGAATGTTTCTGCAAGGCAAGAAACTTGAATTGTATCCCACCTAGTTAAAAGATAGAATATGCAGCATTTTCCCAGTTCAAAAAGGAATGTATCTCTGTTCATTGTAGAAATGAAAACACTGGGGAAGGCAAAGCTTATTTTCATTATATTGTGTTACTGGTATAAAATAGTTAACCTGGCAGAAGTGAAGGTTGCCCAGTGTCCACAACTATGTAACCTCAGGCATGTCACTTGACTCTGTTTCTCCATCTGTAAATTCGGAGCAATAAAACCATTACGATTCCAGTTTTCCATGATTTTCCTCCACAATGGAACTGCATAGGTCCCTCATTCTTCTTTGAAGATTGCTGAACATCATCTCTAAAAGGTTCAAGCTTGTAAACATTAATGTGATTTTTTTTTTTAATTCAAATTTTTAGAAAAATTCTGTAAGTAATTGGAAGGAAGCCACCATTCCGGGCCACTTAAACTCCTACACCATCAAAGGCCTGAAGCCAGGTATGATCTATGAGGGGCAGCTGATCAGCATCCAGCAGTACGGCCACAGAGAAGTGACCCGCTTCGACTTCACCACCACCAGCACGAGCACACCCGTGACCAGTATGTACCCAGACGTCCTCACGTCCACGCCCGGGTGTCTCAGAGTCGGGCGCTCCTCGGGGAGGGCTTTCCTTCCCAGTTCATGTTCTTCCGTGAATGGCACCAACGTTTAAAAGAAAAAAATGATGTTCACAGACGACGGTGGTAAGTTTTCTCCTTTCTGCGACTCTCTAGGCAACACCGTGACAGGAGAGACCACTCCCCTTTCTCCCGTTGTGGCCACTTCTGAATCTGTGACTGAAATCACAGCCAGCAGCTTCGTGGTCTCCTGGGTCTCAGCTTCCGACACCGTGTCAGGATTCCGGGTGGAGTACGAGCTGAGTGAGGAGGGAGACGAGCCACAGTACCTCGGTAAGCTAAATGCGTCACATGTTGCAGGTCCGGGGTGGCTTCTGGTCAACCCTCCTTGGAAGGGGGCCTCCGGAAACGTGGTCTCTGTGGTTTGGAACCAGTTGACAGCTCAGACTGAGCAAACCACCCTCTGGTATGAGGAAGGGAAGGGACTGACCCTTTCTAGAAACTGGCTGGGTTTTTCCTGAGCCTCCCTCACATGTTCCTGGTCTCTGATAGGAACTATATTATGCATTTGCCTGGGCATGGGTCCCTACGACAGAAGCTGTTTTCTCCATGGAACTATTAATAATTTCCAGGATGAGGACTGCAGCTGACAGTGTGATCACAGGCCCTCATTCAAGCCTTTCAAATTCTCGTGGCTGGGGGCCTTTAAAAAACTTTATTGTAGTATAACACACATACTGACATGTGCAGCAATCATAAGCACTGAGTTCAATGAATTTTGACAAAGTGAACACACAATGAGACCAGCTCCTAGATCAAGAAAAAGAGTATCCCACCCACCCCCACTTCACCATCTTCTCCATAACCACTACCCCTGACTTTTAACTATAGAGAGCTCTTTGTGGAAATTTTGGAGGTGTGGATTATAAAAATTATATATCTTCAGAGAAAAAAGGGAAAATGAAAAGAAAGGGGAGAGGGAGAAGGAAGAGGAGAAGAAGAATTATCCCCATGGAGCATTGATAATCGCTAATTATCTATTAGCACATTAGTACATTTCCTTCTAGTCTTTCTTTCCCCGTGAATATATAGTTCTTCAAATATCTTATTTGAAGATATCCTTATAAGCTGTGGAGTCTTTGGCGGGATTGGTTTAGTCCTTTTCTCTTTGTTTTAAAGATCTTCCAAGCACAGCCACTTCTGTGAACATCCCTGACCTGCTTCCTGGCCGGAAGTACATCGTAAACGTCTACCAGATATCCCAAGAAGGGGAGCAGAGTTTGATCCTGTCGACTTCCCAGACAACAGGTACACGTGTACTACATGGTGTCAAAAGAACCTTTTTCTGGCAAACACAGGCCTGTGGCAACATTTCCTGACCATCACCTCCCTTCTTCCCTTCTCTCTTTGTTAGCACCCGACGCTCCTCCTGACCCTACGGTGGACCAAGTTGATGACACCTCGATTGTCGTTCGCTGGAGCAAACCCCAGGCTCCCATCACAGGTCAGCTTAGCCTCCTTCTTCTTGGGCTGCTGTGTGACTCTTAATGTCACAGGTGGCGAGGGAGCGAATTCTGACTGTAGACCAGCATGCCACTTCAAATCTCCCTTAGAATTATCAGAGACGTGTATGTGTAGGTGATTGCTTTCAAGTCTTCCAGCCCCATTTCCTATGTATCATTTCCCCTCCAATCTGTGTTGCCAACTTCCTTACACACACACACACACACACACACACACACGCCACAACACATACACAACCTGTAAAATGCCGGCTCATTGGCACTTTAAAGCAAGCATTCTCAGGGTTGGAGAAGCGTGATTTTCCTGAAAACCTTGCTCTGAGATTTATTCTTAAAGAGGTAGCCGAATTGCTTTCTTAGGTGACTCAACTGCCTCATCATCGAAGTTGCTAAAAGACGACACCCACAGTGCTTGACAACTCTGTGCTCAGGCTGCTTCGTGAATTGCTTCCATCATCCAGAGCTCAAAGAGGAGAAATCAGTTTAAGATGAATATTTTCACCTAATGACTTCTCTAATTGACATTTATGAAGAATCTTGGGTCTTCAAGGATGATATTTATTACTAGAAAGCTTTGCACGAGTGTTCTTATTTTATCTTCGTGCTGAATAATCATTATTATAAGAAGTGGCAATATTAAAAGAGTCAAAACAAATCCCTAGCTCTTAGCTAATCAAGCAAGATGCTAAGAGCTATTAGAAAAGGGAGGATTTATGATTTTTTGTAAGCCTCTGTTTCCTAAAACCAGTATGTCTTGCTTTTTCTCGTGAATCTGCAGGATACAGAATCGTCTATTCACCTTCAGTAGAAGGCAGCAGCACAGAACTCAACCTTCCCGAGACCGCCAGCTCTGTCACCCTCAGCGACTTGCAGCCTGGCGTCCAGTACAACATCACCATCTATGCCGTGGAGGAAAATCAAGAAAGCACTCCGGTTTTCATCCAGCAGGAAACCACTGGTGTCCCCCGTGCAGGTAACTGTGAAAAAGACACTTTGCACAGAATCTTATCTCTTAGGGCTTGACCAGGTAACATCTTATCTCTGAGGGTTTGACCAGGTAATATCTTTAACCTGCCTTCTGTTGGAGAACAAAGCTGTTTTTGCATTGTATTCATTCTATTAGCCTCCTGCGAGGACTGGAAGCCTTGTCCCTCAGGGAGGACTGTGTGGTCTCTGTCAACAGCTCCTACGTTCAAGTAATCTTGAGTCTAATCAAGTATTAGTTTTCCCCTAAATTAAGGAAATGCAGCTGAAATGTCATAAGTAACTTATCAAAGCCTTTCTGATTAAGAACTGATACCATAAAGTTCCTTCATGGAACCATGAAAATATATGCAAAAGAGCATATTCTCTGGTTTAGAGACAAAACTTAGCATAGCTCTGGAATGAGAGGCTCTAGGAACTGCCTGAGCTGAGACGTCCGAGAAACTGGCTCTTTATAAAATAGTCTTCAGGTCGGGCCTGGTTGCTCACGCCTGTAAGGTAACTAGCACTCTGGGAGGCCGAGGTGGGTGGATCGCTCGAGGTCAGGAGTTCGAAACCAGCCTGAGTGAGACCCCATCTCTACTAAAAATAGAAAGAAATCAATTGGCCAACGAATATATATACACAAAAAATTAGCCGGGCATGGTGGCACATGCCTGTAGTCCCAGCTACTCGGGAGGCTGAGACAGTAGAATCACTTGAGCCTAGGAAATTGAGGTTGCTGTGAGCTAGGCTGACGCCACGGCACTCACTCTAGACTGGGCAACAAAGTGAGACTCTGTCTCAAAAAAAACCCAAAATAGTCTTCAGCAGGAATTGTGAATAACCAGTTGACTCTTGTCTGTTAGATAAAGTGCCTCCTCCCAAGGACCTGCAGTTTGTGGAAGTGACGGACGTGAAGGTCACCATCATGTGGACACCCCCAGACAGCGCCGTGACTGGCTATCGCGTGGATGTCATCCCCGTCAACCTGCCCGGGGAGCACGGGCAGAGGCTGCCCATCAGCAGGAACACCTTTGCGGAAGTCACCGGGCTGTCCCCCGGGGTCACCTATTACTTCAAAGTCTTTGCGGTGAACCACGGGAGGGAGAGCAAGCCTCTGACTGCAGAACAGACAACCAGTAGGTCCCGCTCGCGTCTTCGTGTCCCCACCCAATTCTCCACCCTCACTTCCAGCCTGGGCTGGAGGGCAGCGTGCCATTCACTCCCAGGTGGACAGCTTAGAAAGAGGAAAATGCCCGGCCAATAAGGGAACATAGAATGAACATCAAGTTCATTAAACTTGAAAATAAAACTCAGACAAGCTCTATAGATACTGAGTGATAACCCATTTCCAAAATATATGCACCAATGGAAGGGCACTAAAAGAGGAGAACTTAAGAGATTCTAAGAAGAAAACCCATAATTGATGTGATTCTTTCTGATAAACTCACCAGTGTCCTATCATGAATCTGAGATTCTATGTTATAGTTCTTGTAACTGTTGTCTAATCTGAACCATGTGAAAATAACTTTCATTTCTCCAGCAAAGGACTGTTTATTTAATAAGCGTATAGACTATTGCTTTTGATACATGTGGAGCTTCTTGCCCTCATTTTAGTAGGCTTAGCCCTCTTTCCTTAACCTGTTTGTCTCAGAGCACATTGTGGGGTTCGGAGGTATTTCTTTTGCCTTTTTTAAAAAAAATGCCATCACTATAAGGTAACTATAATTTCTGGGAGTGATAGGAGAGCCTTGCTAGAAAATTTGACTTTTCAAAGGAACATAGTCTAGCAAAAAGTTCTGCAATCTCTCATAACTGACAGAGTTTTGGCAAAGTTCTATGTAGCACTCAATCTCTTAACGGCCCAGTTTTTCCAGGGCTTTGACTTTTACTTAGTTTCAACCTTCAGGAGAGAAAATTCAGAATATTCAGTCAAGCTTTAGGATGTCAGTGTAATAATTATGACCTAAGTGTGTCTTGACGTGTTTCATTTTTTTCCCTAGAACTGGATGCTCCCAGTAACCTCCAGTTTATCAATGAAACGGACACTAGCGTCCTGGTCATATGGACTCCTCCTCGGGCCCGGATAGCAGGGTACCGGCTGACCGTGGGCCCTACCCGAGGAGGCCAGCCCAAGCAATACAACGTGGGACCCTCTGCTTCGAGGTACCCAGTGAGGAACCTGCAGCCCGCGTCTGAGTACACTGTGACCCTCGTCGCTGTGAAGGACAACCAACAGAGCCCCAAAGTCACTGGAGTCTTTACCACTCGTAAGTCAAAATTTAAATGCCTTTTCTTAGTGATAGATCCTTAACTATATTGACATTCTCCATTCTTCATTCATTTTTTTCAAAAAATTATATTTTAAAAGTTAGTACATAATTTAAAGCAGTAGTTCTAAAAGTGTGCTCCATGGACTGACTGGTTGCTCGTCCACGAATTGTTTTGCTACCTGGTCGGCCACAAGAGAAGGAGCTTGTGCCAGAATATAAATCAAAAAGCATACTGTTTAGTTCAGCTGATAATTTTTTTGAAGCCAGATTTTCTTGATGAAGGAAGCAGTGTATTCATTTTGCATACATTGCCAAGCTCCTTATTTCTTCCCGGGCCAGCCAGCACTTTGAGTAACGTGGGTTTAAAGCATTCTGTTGTTAGAAAAATTAAATTCTATTGTATTAAAGGAATTTACCAAATAGTAATTAAGGCAAGAAGAAATAAGCATGTTTGTCTACATCCTGGACTTCTGGCATTGAGTGGTTACCATATATACAGATTAGAAAACATCTGCAGATTGAATGGAAACCAACTGATAGAACAAGCCAAGGAAATGATTTCTTTATCATTGGTGGAGTGTTGGCCGCAGAAGATTAAAGTAATTCTGCACGACAGAATAGCTTTTTCTCTTAAATTACTCTTGAAATCCACAGAGGAGAAAAATACTAACAATAACTTTTGGTCATGTCTATCCTTTTGCTCAGCATTTTAAAGGAAGTGGTCTTAAATCTTCTACATATCTACATCACAATGAAGGCCTCTATTCACAAACCGATTACTATTAAGTACATTTCCATTTACATTACAAAGAATTATGAGACTCCTTATTTCCAGCTGAATATTATTTATTATTTTCAACTCGACATTTTGAATTATGAAAGCACCTAACATAAGCATGTTTTTCAGCATATATTGCAACCATGGACTAGTTTGCAATTTTCCAAGAGCTTTCAACAAATCTTACTCTTTGACTAATTTAGAAATATGGATTTTAAAAAGCATTCAAAAAGTCAATACAAATACAAGATTAGTTTGGAAATAACTATGAAATTTATTTCCCGATGAAAATTCTCTATAAACTTTCCCCATAAAAATTTATAATTTACCAAAAATTTATTTCCATTTAAATTTGCTGTATGAAGTTTGGCCCATGAAGGCTTTTTCCTAAGTGATTGTTAATAATAAGCAAATAATCTGCTTTTACTTTGCCAGTAAGTTTACCTTAATCATTTGCTATTTCATGTTGCATAATTATGAGATAATCTAAAATCTACTCTCATATAATTAATGTCTTTGTATTTTTTTGTAGGTATCCATTTCTTATAGCAGTCCTTCACTGAATTAGAATGGAGATTTCAGTGAATGTACCCTTTTAGTAGATGCCTTTTTACTGAAAATGTAGAATTACATAGTTGTCTTTTTCATTCCTTAATATAAAACGTATTTCATGTAGTTTCTTCTGTTGAATAGAGTGCTTATAAAAAGAAAAAAGCATTTTAAATGATGCTAACAATAATTAAGTGGAAGGTGGGGGTCAATATAAGATATTTCTAGTACTTTTGGAAACTGATAATATTGGATGCATTATTTTATGCTCTGCATAGTACATTTATATAAAATATAATTATATTTGAATCAGTACTTTAGTACTGAAAGTCAAGACTAATTTTATTAGATAAAGGTTAACATAGTGCCTGGCACATAGTGTACTTTCCAAAACTATTTGTTGAATAGATGGTTGATTGAGGAATGAATGATAACAAAAACAGCTCCACCAAGCTTAGCTTTAAATAAACCAATGTAAGCAGTTGGAGAGCCAATAAGTTCTCCAACTTCATTTGAACTTTAACTACTCCCTAAGGCTGTAAACATCAACAGGGCTCGCATGTTTTTGAAATTACTTTAAGTTTCTGTAGCTTTTTACTGTCTCACTAAAGCTGAATTCTGGGAATAACTTTTCTGAGTTTTATAACTTGTGCTAAATTCTTAAGCACAAATGTGAGAAAAGTAGGGGTGGGGGGAGAATGCTGTTTCTGAGGAAAATTCAACTTATTTCTGTATTGATCGGACTAATTTTGTTTAAAAGCCAGGCTGTTGTTCATTGACCTGCCATAGGTCACACAGTTGCGTCCTTATTTTGATATCAGTTTGTGTGTTTGTGGTTTGGTGATTTTCCCATAATGGCCTTCCCAGACAGAGAGCCTCATCTTAAACTTGGGAAGACTCTGGCTGGCTTGCTGAAGCAATAGAAAATACCTAACCTTAAGGACAGTTGAGGAGAATGTAATTTGTGAAAAAGTTGTGGTTTTTGCAGATATCCAGTGAAAGAAACTGACTGTTCTCTGAATTGCTTCTTGTGGGGACTTAAAAATGGTCACACAGGGCTGGCCATGGGATTTTGGCAAAGTCAGCAGCAGCCAAGTGGTATATGATTTCAAAGTCACTGAAAGGCACCAAAAGTTATCCAGTCTACTTCCCCCAACACGCCATCAAAATAATAACATGCTTGCAAAACAGCACACTAAACCGGTAGTTCTTCAATTCAGCCATTAGAGCAGTCATTATGAAGTGGCCCGTGCACAAATTTCACTTTTTCTCACACAGTAGTTTAAAAGGAAAAATAAAAATTAGGTGGGCACAGTGACTCATGCCTGTAATCTCAGCACTTTGGGAGGCCGAGGCAGGAGGATCTCTTGAGGCCAGGAATTTGAGACCAGCCTGGGCAACATAGCAAGATCCTATCTCTACAAAAAAATTAAAAGAAGAAACAATTACACATTAAAATCCAGACTGGGAAAAAAATGGAAGAATTGCAATGTTGAACCTAAACTCCCACATGACAAAGAAAAAAAACTGGAGCTGAGTAGAGACTGGAACCTGAAGACTTTTTAATCCCTGTTTGCATAACTCTGGAAACTAACTCTTCATCTCATCAGCCATTCATAATTTAATATGCATGTATTCAGTAGATTTTCCCAATGGGAACAGAACTTGGGTGGGATGTAAAAAGGAGGGAATTGTGATGGCATCCAACATGTAACCAAGGCTATTAACACACTTGAAATCCTTGAATTTACCTCGGTTCAAATATCTTGGTCTCTGAGACCTCCCTTTTCTAAATGTATAATAAGATTTGCAAGATTGTTGGGAATCTCTATTTTAACCTTGTAAAATATACATGCTCTTTTTTTCTTCCTTTTTCTCTCTTTCTTTCCCTTTCTTTCTTTCTTTCATTGTTTTCTTTTTCTGTGTCTTTTTCTTTTGGTGCTGAAACCTGGAAACAAATCTTTTCTTTTTAAAAGTAATAATCTCACTAAGAGAAAAACGGTGGTGTAAGAATCCTAAAAAATGCAAAATAGACTTTTGTTATAATTCCTGATTCTGGTGGTAAAACACTAAATCTTAGCAGTATGTACTATTATTAATGAATAACCACATATTTAAGGAATAAATCTCTAGAATTTAAAGTGCATCGTTGGTGGCAGATTTTGACTGACTTTTATATAGCATCTCTTACTGCAACCAAAAATAATTGGCCATCATTATGGACTAATTCAGCATACAGCTGTTTGTAGATCACCACCTATAATTTGATCATTCTTCTTAAATTAATGATTAAGAAACAAAATGGTAATCAGTTTGTGGTAACCACCTTTCCATTTCACAAGAGGATTTATATTGACAATATAGGAAAATTTATTGTCACCAAACTTAAGTCCCAATGATGATGGAAACACACAAAGTGAATTCTATAATTGCAATGAAAAGGACCTCTCCTTTGAGGTCATTAACTGTGAGATTGTGAGAAGTGCGAACTCCCTACCCCCATATTGGACATATAGAATCAGAACCTGCATTTTAGCCAGCTCCCAGATGGTTTGTGTGGCATTTTAAAGATTGAGAAGCCCTGATCTTCTCCAAATTCTCACCCAATGAAGGAATTTATGTGACATTTTCTATCCACTGGTTGGTTAAGTTGAGGTTCTCAGTAAAAATACTTGTCTGTATTCTATGGAATCGTCTGTGAGTCCAAGGTTTGAACACATGCCTTGATTCCATCTCACAGTGCAGCCTCAGAGCTCCATCCCTCCCTACAACACCGAGGTGACCGAGACAACCATTGTGATCACATGGACGCCTGCTCCAAGGATTGGTTTTAAGGTAAGTTGCAGATGTTCCTAACTCTTGGAATATGGCCCTGAGGTGCCCTCACCCTCATATTTCTTCTGGATACAGTAGAGACAGGAAGTTCAAAAGCTGGGGGCCTTGGATTCTGTTACCTGTTCTTCTTACCTCTTGGACACATTGCCAAGGCCTAACAATACTTCTGCCCTGGTGACCTCACCAAATTGCTGGAAGGATGGACGGACTGTGGAAGTGCTTTTCAAAGGATAAAACGTCAGCACAGAGCTGTTGGTGGTGTTTGCTATCTTAATTTCTCTATCCTTTCTCCTCGGTAACGACATTTAAAAAAATATAGGAAAACTCCATTTGATGTGTTGTTCTAAATGGGTGTGAACAAGTTCACAAAAGCCAATTTACGGAGACCAATTAAACACAGAGTCACTTAAAAATCACATTTTCATCCAATCAGTTTTATCTCCAACTGTTCAAAGGCCTGCGGCTGAATCTCTTAATAGAAGTTAAGATTAAGGTCTTCCCCGTGGATATCTGGATTCATGTTCTTTAAAGTAATGATATTAGAGAAGTGATGAATACAAATGAATATGTTTAAAAGAATTAATCTTTCATTGGCATTTAGAGTGTGGAGAAATATTATTTATTATGAATGAAAATCAAAACTAAATCCTCATGATTGTTTGAAAAATATATACCAAAGATCACTTCATTTTTGAGATATGCAAATGGCCATATTGATGATTATGCTACTTAAATATAGAGAAACCCTTTTGAAGATTGCCAGTATATCTTTTAAATTTCCCTTACTTCTGACTTTTAGAAGCCCTATAATGTATGAAGGATATGTCTGGAGTTGAACACTATTTGATGACACAGTGTTACCTAGGTTTTTGAAATAGAATCTTAAAAGGATTTTAAATTATGAGCACATTTGTTCTCATTCTTCTTATCCCCCTGCAGTTGAAGCTATGCACATATTTCTTCAAAAGGTGTATTTTTGCAATACAAAGCACTACAGGGGCTGGTACCTTTAAATGGAAACTAAAAGTGAATAACTCATTAAAGAGAGAGCTAGGAGATTCCTTCCAGCACAAAGAAATAGAAATAAACTACCATGTGGCCCAAAGCACGTGTGTACTTCTGGTTTGTTCCGGGGGATTCTTTATCAAACAAAACAGTATGTAATGACATTTCTCTGGAACCTTCTATGACAAGCCTCCTTAATGCAGTTTGGAAGATACCTTCCCCTACCCTCGCTCCCAGTAGAGGGAATTTCCAGCTAAAGTATATCATATAATAAAGTTAAAATAAGTCCCCAATGCAATTTCTAATAAAAGTACATTGTGCAGTTTCTAAGAAGGTCATATTATTTAAAGCATAACCATAGCCTCTTAGCAGTAATGCAACTCTGGAAATATTTGTCCTTCATGTTTATTTTGCTTTGCATTTTTTAGCTGGGAGTACGACCAAGCCAGGGAGGAGAAGCACCAAGAGAAGTGACTTCAGACTCGGGAAGCATCGTTGTGTCTGGCTTGACCCCAGGCGTGGAATATGTCTACACCATCCAAGTCCTGAGAGATGGGCAAGAAAGAGACCCGCCAATTGTAAACAGAGTGGTCACACGTAAGAAGAATTCTTTCGCCCTCTTCTTTTAGTTTTTTTAAAACTGTTCCGCTTTTTGAAAGAAGCTAATATCAATATCATTTTTTACTTACGAGAATGGCACAGGGGAAATATCTCACCTCCACTTCTATTGTGAGCATTTCTAACTTTGGTGTAGCAGGTGCAGCTCATGTCATATATTCCACTGTATCAGACATGTTCTTTCCATGTTGAGAAGATTGATGAATTGGCAAGACGGAAACAATTTTAACAGTATTGTAAAATCATTAATCATAAAAAATTCTGTGTCACAGAATGGCTATCCATCATGTTTTCATATATTTTTACTGAAAGAAAAGAAGGAAGGGAGGGAGGGAAGGACAGAGGGGAAGGAAGGAAGGAAGGAAGGAAGGAAGGAAGGGAGGGAGGGAGGGAGGAAGGAAGGAAGGAAGGAAGGAAGGAAGGAAGGAAGGAAGGAAGGAAGGAAGGAAGGAAGGAAGGAAGGAAGGAAGGATTTTATAGGCCAAGAGCTTTGTGTTAGTCTTAACTTCTAATTTAAGAATTTTTTTTTTTTTTTTTTGCATAGCATTGTCTCCACCAACAAGCTTGCACCTGGATGCAAACCCTGACACTGGAGTGCTTACTGTTTCCTGGGAGAGGAGCACCACCCCAGGTAAGCCTGCGATGTGTCAGAGGGAAAGTATGTGCAGTACCTTCCCAAGGCAAAGCTTTTAGAAACTGTGTTCTTTCAGAGAAAGAGTCTGAATTACAAGTACCCAACTCTCCATAAAAATACAGGAGTATATGATGTACCTTATATAGCAACATATGCAGGGTGTTTTAATGCACATTTACTTAAATCACAGGAAAGGGAACGATCAGGCACTAGTCTGTGGGGAAAAGGCAGACCCTGATGAGCCGTAGAGAAGAATGAGGACTGGGGAAAAGCATTTTGGAAGGTGCCTTTTGCTCAGTGCGTTAAAAATTGCCAAGCAAATGGCTGAAGTCATATTACATAATCTTGTAAATTTTTATAAATTGTTATAGATCCTAAGTTTATTATTTCCTGAAGTTTTAGGAACATTTTGTCATGAATTGTCCCACAAAAACCCAAGAGTATTAAAAAGCAGAAATACCTTCATTTTATAGACTGAGAAAACTGAGACTCAGGAAAAATTGACCTACCCATAGTCACATATTTTAAATATTACAAAAGTGGGATTATAAGCTTTTAGTCTCCTTCTCATATCCAGCATCATATGTTTGGGACTTAATTGTTTTTGTTTTGGGGGTTTTCTGGGTTTTTTTTTTCATTTATATTCTATATATACTGAGAAATTTGCTTAAGAGGTTCCATGACTATTTTTAAAGCTTTAAATGAAGCTTTTGTCTAAACTCATTGTTCATACATATAGAACATTATTTATAAAATGGTAAAATGTATAAAAGATAGCTGTAACAATATTCAAACAGCATGATGTACTATGGCAACAGGAAATTTTAGATCTTCATTACCTTTGCCAAACCACATGGAAAGTCTCTTTAGATGAGAAATATATACTAACTTGTAATTGTTTTGGGGAATCATTATTGAGATATAACAGTGCTTATTATTGAGAAAATTCTAAATTAAGCAAAATAGAAGTTTTAACTAATGTTGATTATATCCTTATCAACTATACTTCTTAATTTAAGAGATATATTTAGGTTATTTTACTGCTAACATAATTATAAATTTTGTGTAAAAAAATTTAATACACTTCTTATTTTTGCTTGGGCACACAGTTAAGGCTATTTTCACTAAATCTGATCAATGTCAGCAATCACACAGAATAAAACCATGAAGAGCTTAAAATATCCTTTTTAATCTCCCTCTGAAGTTGAATGATTTGGGTGAAGTTTTCGTTATCTGTGGAAACGGAGTTCAAGCCAAAGCTACCCTATTTCCAGTGGAGTTGCTCTGAATTTGAAACTTTATTTTTATTTTTTTTATTTTTGAGACAGGGTCTCACTTTGTTGCCCAGGCTAGGATGAGTGCCGTGGCATCAGCCTAGCTCACAGCAACCTCAATCTCCCTGGGCTCAAGCAATCCTACTGCTTCAGCCTCCCGAGTAGCTGGGACTACAGGCCTGCGCCACCATGCCCGGCTAATTTTTTCTATATATGTTAGTTGACCAATTAATTTCTTTCTATTTATAGTAGAGACAGGGTCTTGCTCTTGCTCAGGCTGGTTTTAAACTCCTGACCTCGAGCAATCCACCTGCCTCGGCTTCCCAAAGTGCTAGGATTACAGGCGTGAGCCACTGTGCCCAGCCTGAATTTGAAACTTTAAATAGACAAGTTTCACACTTGTTAGCAGCTGGGCCAATAATATCTGGTGTCCATGACCTACCCTGCCCATCGGATGGTTACTCACAAATGTAATGATCTAAATGTTTATTTCTCATCCAGTTGTATTTCCTCATTGATACCACTTTAGTGTTCCCCCTGTTCCTAATGACAAAACTTATATCATCATTTTCTTGCCCTTTAGAAAGTTTAATTTAGTTTCTCATCTTACTTTTATTCTGGCCCTGCAGATCTCTAGTCATCACTATTTTTATTTGAATGTCTCTCTCCTCCCCCTCAACTTGTTTACTGACCAATTTCTATGATTCCTGAAATCTTCAAGAATTAGTATTCTTTCGAGAATAAGTACCACCACTTTTATTTTTCACGTTTTCTTCTGTCTGGATTGTCTTCCTGTAAATCCCATAGGTTCTGCCCTTTTAAATTAGGAGAGCTCTCTTTGGGGAAATGTGCTTAAGGTTGAGAGTGAATCCATACTGGGCGGGTAGAATGGAATATTCCTTGGCTGTCTTGAGATGATCCATTAAGGAAAGGTGGGCTATAGTGGTAGAGGAAGCATGGGATTTGGAGACAGGAAAGCCTTTGGTAATCACTTCCCTATTCCAAGATATTTTTTTAAAATTGAGGTTCTTAGTACTACCTCCAAGGATTGTTGCAAGTGTTGAATGACAGTGAGTCCTCAATAAATACCAAGTCCTTTATCCATTCCCCTTTGTGGGCCCACCATTGGAGTCTAGTTAATAAACACATTCTGAGACACAAGTGCTCTGTGTAGTGACTCCTTCCTTTCTGTTTTCTCCAGACATCACTGGCTATAGAATTACCACCACCCCTACAAACGGCCAGCAGGGATATTCGCTGGAAGAAGTGGTCCACGCCGATCAGAATTCCTGCACTTTTGATAACCTGAGTCCTGGCCTGGAGTACAATGTCAGTGTTTACACTGTCAAAGATGACAAGGAAAGTGTCCCTATCTCTGATACCATCATCCCAGGTAATAGAAAAATAAGCTGTTATCCTCAGAGTGGCACTTTCAGTAAGAGTGGGGATTAGCTTCTTAATCCCCAGATGGTTGAGGGTGTCAGACATGTTTGGGATTTAATTCTGACTTCCCAACCGCACTCTCCAAAACCATGAAGTCAAAGCAACTGTTTGGACAAACGCTTGCTGTTAACACTGCTTCACTGTCTGCTTCACTGGGGTGCTGTTTGTTGCCACGGTATGTAATGGAGCGGCAGCCGCTGCTTTAACTCTGTACTGTCTGCTCACGTGGAAATATTACTAAAACACTGTCATGTGTCTGTACTCAGTATTGACAGGCTAAAAGTAATATGGTAAATGCAGCCCATTGGTACATTTGTGCCCGATTTTACAGTCCATATCGATTTTCAGTAGCTGTTCTGTAAAATAGTTTTGTCTCCGTATGTGAGCACTGAAATAGCATTTGGTTGATACGTCCAATTCTTCATCTTGCAGTTTCAAATCCTTTTTTTTTTTTAAATTGGAAAAAAATAAAAAGAAGTAAAGGCCACACCTTCAGGGTGTTCTATCTTGTGCCTTGAAAGACAACGCTACAAAGGCCGATCTAGGGATAGGTTTGTTGTTTGTCCAAAATTGGATTTTATTGGAACGAAAGCATTGGACAGATTGTATTTCCCTTTGCACTATTTGGCAGAATGCTTTTACTAATGCTAATCAAATAACTTTGATTATGAATCAAACAAAATATTGACAATAGCCTTGAACTCAGGCCTGTGTGTCTTCGGCCTGAATGTGCTTTTGGCACATTTCATACCATACGTTCATAATGCATTAACATTATGGCCATGATGTTATCATGAGTTTTGTATGGGAGAAAAAAAACAGTTCATCGGCCATTGATTTTTTTTTTTTTAACCTTCTTCATGCAAGCTTTTATTTTCCTACTAAAACAGTTTTGGATTTTTTAAAACATTGCTCATACTTACTGCAGATATTATATTTAGGTTCTAGGAATGGCTTTGACATCCTAAGTGGGCCTATGATTTTCAGAAACCTGAGAAGTTCAAACGGTGCTTTTTAGGGATATTTTCAAAATGCAAGAAAAAAATCCATGAAAGAATATTGTAACCTGTTTTGCTCTCCCGGGGAAGCAAACTATTCACGATGTTTAGGAAGTCTTTTCAGAGCATTTGAAACGGATCGCATATTACCATCATTGCTTTAACATTCCATCAAATTTACTACTGGTAACCTGATATACACTGCTTTATTTTTTCCTCTTTTTTTTCCCCCCGCTTCTATTTTTCTTTTGCCCCCCTCTTTGCTTTGTAACTCAATAGAGGTGCCCCAACTCACTGACCTAAGCTTTGTTGATATAACCGATTCAAGCATCGGCCTGAGGTGGACCCCGCTAAACTCTTCCACCATTATTGGGTACCGCATCACAGTAGTTGCGGCAGGAGAAGGTATCCCTATTTTTGAAGATTTTGTGGACTCCTCAGTAGGATACTACACAGTCACAGGGCTGGAGCCGGGCATTGACTATGATATCAGCGTTATCACTCTCATTAATGGCGGCGAGAGTGCCCCCACTACGCTGACACAGCAAACGGGTGAATTTTGAAAACTTCTGTGTTTGAGACATGGATGGTGTTGCATGCTGCCACCAGTTACTTTGGTTAAATACGGACGTTTCTAGGGAGGAGATAGCAATTGGCCGAAGATCAAGACAGGATGGATTGGGAGATGAGGAATCAAGTGCATACACTAAATGGACTGGATTAAAAGCACATGCAAGTAGTCTTAAGTGCACTTTCATTGAAACCACAAATATATGTAAAGCTAGATAAATACAGATATCTGGCTTATTAAATATAAAAGAGCTAAGATGAATTAAATTTGCAGACCTAGACATTTAAAAAAAAATCTGACATGAATGCCCAATTATATGATGAGCATCAGTTAATTATAAGAAACATACTTCCAAATGTACCATTATTCTCTTCCTTCAATCCTTTGATAGACTCTACCATGTTGCTTCTTTGTAGGCTGAGTAAAAACCCATCAAAATTTAGGGTAGAATGGATGGAGGTTGTTTTGAAGTAGGAGAAAAAATTTGGAACATTCTAGGTTTTGTTGCTCTCATGAGGAAAAGAAACACCTCTTTAACCACAGTCTGGGGACAAGCATGCAACATTTTAAAGGTTCTCTGCCCTGCATGGGAAGAAACACGCTGAGAACCAATTTGCATGAACTCTTTTCACTTGTAAGTAGAATTCACTGAATAGAATTGTAGGTATGCCAGTAGCTGTAGACATCTCCTCAGGGGGGGAATTTAGGACCCTCTTGTCTTTTTGTTGGTGTGCATGTGTTTCTTTGGAAAGTACTGCTATGTTTCTCTTTGCTGTGTGGCAACTTAAGCCTCTTCAGCCTGGGATAAAATAATCTTCTGTGGCATTCATAATGTATCTAAAATCAACGTATTTTATAGTAGATTAAAATTATTTTTTAAAACATATTGATGATGGCAGAAAGGTTAAAGGGGCCTAACAGTACTGTGTAGTGTTTCATTTTTAACAGTAGTACACTATGATTTAGATTAGATTTATATTAGACCGTTTTGCATGATTATGACTCTGTTTCCTTTATGCATGAAATATTCATTTTACCTTTCCAGCTGTTTTGTTAGCTTGAATTTTAAGATTACCTTAACTAAGTCTTCCTTCTTGTTTGAAACCAGCTGTCCCTCCTCCCACTGACCTGCGATTCACCAACATTGGTCCAGACACTATGCGGGTCACCTGGGCCCCACCCCCATCCATTGATTTGACCAACTTCCTGGTGCGCTACTCACCTGTGAAAAATGAGGAAGATGTCGCGGAGTTGTCAATTTCTCCTTCAGACAATGCAGTGGTCTTAACAAGTAAGCAGTCAAACATGTCTGTTCTATAAATACTAACCTAGAGCACAGCAAATGAATTCTGAGTTCTCAAGTAGGAGCAGCTAAGAACAAGAGAGCTGCAACAGAGCTACAAGCTAAACTCCAAATTTAAGTGCAGTTCCATGAATTTTGAAAAATGTAATGTTTGTTGCTATCCTGATATACTTTTGATATCTCCAACTTTTTAAAAATCAAAGTGGAAAAACACCAGCAGGGAAGTTACAAGACTTTGAGTAAATTCTGCTTCCAAATAGGCACATAAAAATAAGTATCAGGAGAAATTACATGACCAAATCTAAATCTTTTTAGAGAGAGGAAAACGTGAGGATTGAAAATAGTGTCGCCATATCTGCTTGATTCTCATTTTTTTAAAAAAGTGTCAGCAGGTGATCTATTTAGCATTTGAAAACTTAGAAACAGTGACTGGTTGCTTGGGATAGATCTTGTTTTGAAGAAAGGGTCAAAAGTTTAATTTGTACATCAAAAGAATCTGTTAGAAGGATTTCTCAGAAGGCTGAGGACTTAAGATGTATTCCAAGTGACATTAAATAAACAACAACAATTTATGGAAATTGTCTCTTTCTAGTTCCAACCATTTTGGAATAGACATCTTTTATTAAAGAAAATAAGAGTAAGCTACAACATGGTGCTCTATTTCACATAAACATTACTTCTTTACTATTTTCGTGGTACTATAATAAATATATTAGAACAGCACCAGATTCTATATAAGGGAAAAACTTGCTTACCTCTAAGTATATTACCAAATGATGATCTGAAAATATCCTCTACCTTTCGGTCATATTTTAGATAAAGAAACACAAAGAAAAGCAGCTCAGCATGACCATGATCTTGGTTTCTCATTTTGTGGCTGAGGGCAAGAATATCTTTACGTCTGCATATCCACATCCACGGGGCTGTTGCTTCTGTTCTGGAACATTCAGGAATCAATCATTACAGCTTCACCCAGTGTACAAGGCCCTGCGTCACAATGTCTGCTCCACCTGAGCCAGAGGCCTGTCACATATTAAGCATGTATTCTAAGACCTTATTATGATCCTAATGCTACAAATGACCTTAAGGTAGCCCTCTCCCCACTAGAGAAGTCATTATGGTCCTCTTTTAAAGATGAAGCAACTGAGGTCCCCGGTGGTTAAGTAAATTGCCCCTGGCTAAGAGAAAGAGGAAGAGGAGTCCACACATTCATATTCAGTCCCCTGTCTAGTGCTTTTCCAAACATTGCAGGAGCCCCTCAGAAAGGGTGAAGGGCAGATGGCGTGTTGAAGGGCAGGGGAATGAGGGTCTAGTGAGGGTCAAAGGTTAGAAACTTTACTCTCCACCATTTATGCTCTACATAATTGACGTTTCAGTCAACCATGGACCACATACAAGGCAGTGGTCCCATAAGATTATAATACTGAATTTTTACTGTACTTTTTCTATGCTTAGATATGTTTAGATACACACATACTTACCATTGTGATGCAGTTGCCTATAGCATTCAACACAGTAACATGCCATACAGGTTTGTAGCCTAGGAGCAATAGACTATACCATGCAGCCTAGGTATGCAGTAGGCCATACCATTTAGGTTTGTGTAAGTACACTCTAAGATGTTCACACAATAATAAAATTGCCTAACAGTGCATTTCTCAGAAAGTCTCCTCTTTGTTCAGCAACAAATGACTGTATATCAAAATGAGAGAAGAGGATACTCAGGGATATATATACACATGTATATATATTTGAATACTCTATTCTCACCTTAATATAGCAGAACTGATTGCTTTCCCTTTGGATAGTGGCTCCTTTCCAGTAAAGGTTACTTATTAAGACCACTGGTCCTGGCCTGGGTCCACCCCTGTAGAATCTTGGGGAAATAAAGAAGATAACTTTAAAGAAGATAACTTCTTGGCCCGGTGCTGTGGCTTAGGCCTGTAATCCTAGCACTCTGGGAGGCCGAGGCGGATTGCTGAAGGTCAGGAGTTAGAAACCAGCCTGAGCAAGAGCGAGACCCTGTCTCTACTAAAAATAGAAAGAAATTAATTGGCCAACTAATATATATAGAAAAAATGAGCCGGGCATGGTGGCGCATGCCTGTAGTCCCAGCTACTCGGGAGGCTGAGGCAGGAGGATTGCTTGAGCCCAGGAGTTTGAGGTTGCTGTGAGCTAGTCTGACGCCATGGCACTCACTCTAGCCTAGGCAACAAAGTGAGACTCTGTCTCAAAAAAAAAAAAAAAAAAAAAAAAAATTAGAAAGAAATTAATTGGCCTACTAAAAATATATAGAAAAAATTAGCCGGGCATGGTGGCGCATGCCTGTAGTCCCAGCTACTCGGGAAGCTGAGGTAAAAGGACTGCTTGAGTCCAAGAGATTGAGGTTGCTGTGAGCTAGGCTGATGCCACGGCATTCTAGCCCAGGCAACAGAGTGAGACTCTGTCTCAATAAAAAAGAAGAAGAAGAAGAAAACTTCTCTGTATTTCAGTTTTCTCATTTATAAAATGGAGATAATGAGGTAAATCAGACTTTTGGAAGTAATAGATATGTTCATTATCCTGAGTATGGTGATGGTTTCACAAGTTATGCAAGTGTCAAAACCTGTCCGACTATACACTTTAAATATATGCAGTATTTCGTATGGCAATAAAGCTGCTTTTAAAAGTAACAAACTGGCTGGGCGCGGTGGCTCATGCCTGTAATCCTAGCACTCTGGGAGGCCGAGGCAGGCGGATTGCTCGAGGTCAGGAGTTCGAAACCAGCCTGAGCAAGAGCGAGACCCCCGTCTCTACTATAAATAGAGAGAAATTAATTGGCCAACTAATATATATAGGAAAAAATTAGCCAGGCATGGTGGTGCATGCCTGTAGTCCCAGCTACTTGGGAGGCTGAGGCAGTAGGATTGGTTGAGCCCAGGAGTTTGAGGTTGCTGTGAGCTAGGCTGACCCCACGGCACTCACTCTAGCCTGGGCAACAAAGCGAGACTCTGTCTCAAAAAAAAATAAAAAAATAAAAAAAAAATAAAAGTAACAAACTGCCTTATAGAGTTCTTGTGAGGCATACATGATAATCCACAGCACCGCAGCAGTTATTACTGTGTGGCCTCAACAGACATACTGTCAAGTGGGTGAGAGAAATACTACTATGTAATGTGCAGCTCCATGGGACTCCAGGTCCAGCTGAGTCACACTCCCAGAGAGGAGTGAGGGCAGGGGCTTAGAGAGGCTACAGGGTGATATGGAATTAGGTGACCCTTCCATATCACCTAATTACAGACCATTTCCAGGTACTGGCATTCACTTAGGTGTAAGTAGGCTATAAGACTGGGTGCTTGGATATTTCATCAGTTGAAATAGTCCCAAGAGTGCTTTGTTTCTTCACCACCTGTCAAGCACAAGTTTAAAATAAGTCCCAATTGCCTCTTCAGATCTCCTGCCTGGTACAGAATATTTGGTCAGTGTCTCCAGTGTCTACGAACAACATGAGAGCATACCTCTTAGAGGAAGAGAGAAAACAGGTGAGTCGTGTTGGCAATATGTTTATCAAGTCACTTTCACCTGCCAGTTTTAAATAGCAAAATGAAATGCTACTTCTAAAAATATATCCCTGTTTTTGGTGGTGGTGGTGGTGTATATAGACTTGTCATTACAGGACTTTTTTTTTTTTTATCACTGGTCTTAAAATTAAAAGATGCCTTATTCAGTAATTACCTAGACTTTCAATTACTAAGAAATTTGTCCAGAAACTTTATTATCTATCCTTTTAAGTAAAAAATCTCCTAAGAAGGATGTCTCATACTCTGTTATTTAGAGTTGGTGGATTTCCTTTTCATTAAGCAGTGCTGTCTGATGGCTGACTTAACACTGTCATTGTCATCTCAGAAGTTTCCGTCTTTTACTAACCCAGGAAGTTTGGATTTTTTTTTCTACCTAATAAAATGTTCATTTACTAATAAAGAAGGAAGTTGAATTAATCCCGTAAATATTATATCCTTTTTTAAATGAGTGCTTCTTTTAGTTTTTTCTTTTAAAAAAGTTCAGTTTAATGTATTCATTAATTTACCTATAGTTCATTTGCCTCCAAAAAGGAGTTACAATATCTCAACTGTGTTTGAGTATATTATTGAATAGAATGAGTAAATGTTATATTATTGGAACAGAAATTTGCTAGAAGTCCCAGTGAGGCCAAGTGATTTGAATTTGAGATAAACTCTGAATTCTTATTAATTTTTAAACAATGCACTAACTTCTTAATTCATTAGGAATTACCTACATTGTAATTTGTCCAGGATAATGTCTTTAGTTTTAGAAAGTTTTATGCTTGGCATCATTACCACTCTGTTGACATATCAGTTCCCTCTTGAGCATAGAAAGCTTCTTTAAGAGCCAAAAACTTAATTTGATAATGGGCAGGTCTTGCCTTACTTTGAGAGGTACACTTACTTACAGGATAGGAACACAGAGTACTTGAACACTGAAGTATTTGAAAATATCACTTCCCAGAAGATCTCCAACACCTGTCTTAAAACATGATACAGAGACCTTACTGCAATAACACATAAAAATCACTTGGATTACTTAGCAAAAGAAAAAAATGAATGTTTGAGTTGGCTGTTTGGAACTGAGTCAGTTCATGATATTGAAATTCCTGTGTGGCTTAGAATTGGTATGTCATAATCTGAGGTTTATGGCAAATCATGGCATTGAGAAAGAACAGAAACACTGGACATATGTTACTTTCCCCTGTAGTCTTCGTCACTTCCTAATCTGGTGGTGTCTTTTCTTTTTTTTTTTACTTCTTCCTCCCCTGGGTGGGAAAAACAGGTCTTGATTCCCCAACTGGCATTGACTTTTCTGATATCACTCCCAACTCTTTCACTGTCCACTGGATGGCTCCTCGCACCCCCATCTCTGGCTACGAGATCCGCCATCATCCTGAGCACCATAGTGGAAGACCTCGAAAAGATCGAGTGCCCCCCTCCCGGAATTCCATCACCCTCACCAACCTCCTTCCGGGCACAGAGTATGTGGTCAGCATCATTGCTGTGAATGGCAGAGAGGAGAGTCCCCCCTTGGTTGGCCAACAGTCAACAGGTATCTTGTTTTCTCGTCTACAGGGAAACTCAGAGTACTTTCCTGCATAGTTGGTGTATTGTGTGAAAGAGCTTTCTGTTGTCTGTCATCATCTCTTAAAAAAAAGTTGATCATGGTTAGGAGACATGGAGAGGGAAGTGAGAGAATGTGGAGGAAAATCTCCCTCTTAAGAATATATTAAAGAAGATAATTTCTTTATCCCAAGAAATTTCTCACCTGATTGAGGTATTTTTGTATTTCTGATAAAGTTTTATTCATAATATAGAAAACTTTACGCTGTTTCAAAGTGTCCTTAAAATGTAATTTTAGTGTAAGAACATCATTGTTCCTAAAGAGACAGATGCTGAAGTACTTAAAGGAGCAGTGTGACATGGTATCTGTATCTTAGTCTCAAATGGTTAGGAGAGAGGGAGAGACAGAAACAAGCAAATGTGGCAAATTTGACTAGCTAGCAAATACCTGAAGAAAACATATATGAATGTTCATTGCATTATTTTTGTAACTTTTCTCTAGTTTTGAAATTTTTTTTTAAATAAAAATTTGAGGGAAATATTCCTATGATAAATTTGAAACAATCATTTTGTCACAATTGGATTGGGTTCCTTAACCTCTTACCTTGAATTATTCATAATTTTTCATTCTGCTCTTTTTGCCTAGTACTTACATTATTATTTGAAGGAATCAAAAGGAAAATTATCTGGAAAATGAACAGAGTAAATCTGGCTATTATTGGAAAATTATGGATGTGACATGTTCTCATGTCTTTTTCTAGTTTCTGATGTTCCAAGGGACCTGGAAGTGGTTGCCGCGACCCCCACCAGCCTACTAATCAGCTGGGATGCTCCTGCTGTCACCGTGAGATATTACAGGATCACCTATGGAGAAACAGGTGCAGTAGTAAAATCCCATTTCACACTCTTGAGATTCCATCGTGGATAACCTGAAAGCCCAAGGATGGACATGCAGTGAAACAAACTTTGGCAAGTCCATTCAATGGAGCCCTATCCTTCCCAAGAAAACATGGCAGATATGGGTGATATAAATGGTTGCCAAATCAAGAAGAAAGTTGTTTATATAATACAGCTAGAGAGGGAAACAATCAGAGCTGAGGGAAAAAAGGTTCGTAAATTCACAAATATATTATCAGTGGTGAGATAAGTGATTTTTATTTTTTCTTCTTTTTACTTTTGTGTATTTTCCAAATTTTATTCAACATGAGTATATTTCATTAGAATTTTTAAGAAGGACATGTTATATGCAATCCTGGGCTGAGGGTTTACCTTCTTCTCCTTTTTAATGTTAATCTACAACTCAGTGACATTTTAAAGCTGGAATGTTAAAAATAGCATTAACTGCAATTTTCTCCCAATTTTTATACACTTACCAAGGTTTACTACAGGCATAAATACACCTTTCTGTTCAGGCCCTATGAATAGGCCTCTTTAAAAGGGAATAAGCAGGAAGATATGATATATATGCTGCTTTCAATGTGTTAATTTAATTAATCAATAAGACCAAAGTAACTCCAAGCCCCTCACACTCTGAACTAACCCTTTATCATGCAGGAGGAAACAGCCCTGTCCAGGAGTTCACTGTGCCTGGGAGCAAGTCTACAGCTACCATCTCCGGCCTTAAACCTGGAGTAGATTATACCATCACTGTGTACGCTGTCACCGGCCGTGGGGACAGCCCAGCTAGCAGCAAGCCAATTTCCATTGATTACCGAACAGGTACAAACTCCTCCTCTGGGGTTACACAGGTTTATTTACTCAGATATAGGTTTTTAAATGTCCTCCCAAGGTATTTTCCTCATTGTAAAATTGATTTTCCTGTTTAATAAGACTACAACCTGCAGCTAATACCTGCAGCTAACAGAATTTTGAGCCAGATATACAAGGAAGCACCCCAAGGGCAGGAATTTCTGTCAGTGTTGTTAATTGATACATTCCACATGCCTGCGGTAGAGATAGGCGTAAAGAGAATTCAATAAATATTTGCTGAAAAATGAATGGATGAGTTGAAAAAGTAAGAAGACAGACACCTACTTGGAATGTAGCTTCTTTGTGAATGAAGCAGCTATCTTAAAAACAGACAATGGTATTCAGATGCATGCCCCATCCTCCCAAAAGCTCTCTCTGTATTCCTGCAAAAAGAAACATCTGAGAGAGATTAATAGTAGTAAGAGATCATTCAAATATGTACCAGACCTAGAGACAGGGACTTGCCCAGTCTTTTTCCCTAAAACTGGGACTTCACAGGTTTTTCCTTGCTTTTATTTGTAGAAATTGACAAACCATCCCAGATGCAAGTGACTGATGTTCAGGACAACAGCATTAGTGTCAGATGGCTGCCTTCAAGCTCCCCTGTTACTGGTTACAGAGTGACCACCACTCCCAAAAATGGCCACGGACCATCAAAAACTAAAACTGCAGGTCCAGGTAAGAAGAACTGGCATCTCACATACAACAGGATAAGTGTAATGGGACCACACAATATTCATACATGGCCACCTTGCTGTTAGTACTATGTATTTTGTGTCATATGCCATCGTTTTCTCCATTCACAAGTTCAGGGCTCAAGATTGTTACCAACTCACTTCACAGGAGAAGTTTTAGGATAAATATATTTCCATTTTTACATGCATAGTTCTGTTTAGTGATATAGACGTCTTAAATTATTAGATCTACCCTTCTTGTTTTATTTTTCATGTACACTAAGAAGACAGGAATGTACTGACTCTTCCAGGTCCTTCTAGCTCTGCTGCTTTTTGTTTCTATATAAAATACTTGGTGAGATTAGGATCTTAAGGCAATCTCTTAAAGTCAAGTTAATCTTTATATTTTTCAAGAGCAGTATCATTAATTGTTAGGGGCATATTAGGTTTTAGAGCATATTCTTGGGTGTGTCTTTATTCCAATATGGTTATTTGTATGAGCAATGAACAGGTTTGTCCAAGAGGAAAGCGATATCTGACTCCTCCGTATTTTCATGATCAATCTTCAAATGAAAATTCTAGGCCACCATGTGCTTGTTACCAAGCTCTGGAGGTCGCTCGGATGACTTTATAGTGGATGACGCAGATGCTGCATTTGCTTTTCACTCCCTTTGCAGATCAAACAGAAATGACCATCGAAGGCTTGCAGCCCACAGTGGAGTATGTGGTCAGTGTCTATGCTCAGAATCGCAACGGAGAGAGTCAGCCCCTGGTTCAGACTGCGGTAACCAGTACGTAACCACTCCTTGGTTTCCACTTTCAAAGTCAAATTTTATTCTTGGGTGTGTGAATGCCCTCTGCATGTCTTTTGCAATTATAAGTAGGGAAAGCCAACTTGTTGGTTAGTTTGTATCTTGAGCTGAGCCCTTTACAAACATTTTTTCCTTCTCAGTACCAAGCAATAAACTTACAGGGAAAGAAGTTGTGCAACTACCATAGTAGCTGTGCTTTGAATTTCTTTTGCTCAAATGGCCTCAGCAAAATCTTATTTGCCTATAGCAAATCTACAAAATATTTTGCTAGGACCGTCTTTTCTATGACTGGATGGTAATGTTGATTGAAATGTGCCTTGTATAGCTATTATGTTTGGAACATTTGGAGGACTGTGGCTGGACCAGTGTGTCAGATGAATACTTAATAGGGAGGGGAAAAGAAGAATTTAAGAACGATTATAACAATTTAAATCTAACATTGAAAATCAACTTTACCACTTCCAAGGTATAGAAAATCCAGGTCTATGAGACTAACATCACAATGCAAAAACAAATCCTGGTAGAATATCTTTAAATTAATATTAATGAATCCCTACTTGGGGGACATTTTTCAGAGTGTCTACTCAACTCCTGTACACTTATGTTTTAATAAGTGATGCATCATTAAATATTTTCTAAACCAAAAAAATGTAAGCAAATGTTAAGTAATTTTCTATTTCATAGTGGGTTAATTAGAATTTAATTCATCAAAGAAAATGGTATCTGCAAAACTGCTTTGCATGTAATAAAAATGCTTATTTCACAACTTGCTTTTCACATAACTTCTTACCATTAATTTGCCTAACAGACATTGATCGCCCTAAAGGACTGGCATTCACTGATGTGGATGTCGATTCCATCAAAATTGCTTGGGAAAGCCCACAGGGGCAAGTTTCCAGGTACAGGGTGACCTACTCAAGCCCTGAGGATGGAATCCATGAGCTATTCCCCGCACCTGATGGTGAAGAAGACACTGCAGAGCTGCAAGGCCTCAGGCCGGGTTCTGAGTACACAGTCAGTGTGGTTGCCTTGCACGATGATATGGAGAGCCAGCCCCTGATTGGAACCCAGTCCACAGGTATATCGTTCACTGCACCACCCAGGTGCTCATGGGAGCAGCGGCTTTATGCCCTGCTGGATGAATTCTTTATCGGGCTATTGATTCTTTTAGGAAAGATCCTCTTTAAAGAGGAATGGTAATAAGCAATAAAATGTAGGCAATATTTAGGTAAACACATCTGATAAAAAGAAATTTTGGAGTGGCTTGGCTTATAAACAAGGCCACAAAGCAAGACATTTGCAGGTGATTCTAAAATTGTGGATTATTTCCAAAGCTATGACTTCCTGTGGTTGCCCCCACTGTGTCCAAAAAGAAAGAAATTTGACATCATAGAGCTCCTCTAAAATAGGAACCCAAACTGGGGCATTTCATAGCAGCTTTATTCTGAGAACACATGGGTAAGACCTTTCTTCTCTGTTTAGGTATCATGTGCTGGTATATAATTTGCTTAAATGATTATGATTCAGACACATGGGGAACAATCAATAGGACAAATGCTTTCCACAGTACTTTATCCTCTTGTGCTTTGTTTCTGAAGCAGAGTAAAATGCTATCGATGTATGCTGGTGACAGCATAAACCCTAGAGGTGACAATCTATATTATTGCTTTTTGCTTCTCTTTTCCGCTTCTGTTGGGAGCCAATTTTCTTCTTATGCTGCACTACAGAGAATACTTCAAATTTAGCGGTGATATCTGCCCTAGGATCCAAATAAAGAGACAATAAAAACATAATTCTATCTGTTTTGGATGGAATACTCTGTGAAATGGTTTTCCATACAAAGATAATTTATATAGAAAAAGGGCTACTGCTCATCTTTCCATACAAATGGAAAATCAATCCTAATGGCCAGTAAGCCAATTCAACCTTTTTGTTTTTTAAGAGAAAACAACAACGACAACGAAAATCCTTCTAACACCTAAAGCCTGTTAAAGTTCGGGCATTTACCCAAGTGTTCCCAGTGATTTCTGAGAATTGGTGGATATAAAACATGTTTTTTAGCAAGCACTTTCTTCATTTTGCATCCTTTCTTGTACTTTGTTTTACTAAATCTTCGCTTGACCAGGGAACTCACCTAACCCTACCAGAACAATCCATTCCATTTCTTGGAATTCACATTATTTTCCCTTTTCCCAATTTCCTGTAAGATAACCTCTAACCAATGACCATCCCGACAGCCATTCCTGCACCAACCAACCTGAAGTTCATTCAGGTTACACCCACAAGCCTGAGCGCCCAGTGGACACCACCCAACGTTCAGCTCACTGGGTATCGAGTGCGGGTGACCCCCAAGGAGAAGACTGGACCAATGAAAGAAATCAACCTTGCTCCTGACAGCTCATCTGTGGTTGTATCAGGACTCATGGTAAGAAGTGGCCTTCTTTCACTAGAATAAAGAAGTAGGTCATCTCTTACATAGTTTATGAGGTGTTGGAAATATAATGTCGTAAAAGATCTTTTTAAAAAATCTTTTTCATAGGCACCTGTCCTGTGAGTTGTCATAATGAATCTAATTGTGTTCTCTTCCTCTGCCATCAAACACCCTTACTGTAATTTTATATCAGTTGGATTCCTTTATGTTGACCTAAGCTTTTCCAGATGACTACTCAGACAGAATTTTATAAATAGCTTTGGGTTTTGTGCAGCTTTTAGATGAATTCTGCTTATTTTAGAGGGCATGGGGGTGGGGCAAGTTATACATTGACAGGCTGAATGCATAAATCCACTTTAGTTATGCATTTTCTGAACCCCGATACCTTGGAAAGGAATATTTTCCAGTTTGTACCAACCCAACCTGGCCCTCCCCTCATTGAAAGATTTTCCTTATAGATGTGTGTGCAGAAAACTAGTGAGGAACCTAGGGGTTTGGTGTACATCTTAACAGGAGGCCAATTCCAGGGGAAACTAGAGAAAGAGGATTCAGAGACAGAATAGAACATTCCCTTTACCTGTGATCAGAAAAAAATTAATGATTTGCACCTGTCAGATCATAACAGAGAAAAACAGGCTAATACTAATTTTCCTTATTTTTTTTATCAGCTTAATTTAATATGTAAGCTGTAGCTTACTTAGGCTTAACTCCTAACAGCATTTGTAAATTCATTTAATTTAACTATGTGGTTGATCATCTGTTCTATAGAAATGAAATTAACCTAGAAATTTATAGTGTGATGCATTTTGCTATTTTATTTTTTCATTTATAACTGTCGCATTTACCTAATGCTGTAGCGAAAAATCCCAGAGTTTCAGATGGTGACACTATTAAAACTGACCGTGCCCTTACTTCTAGGTGGCCACCAAATATGAAGTGAGTGTCTATGCTCTTAAAGACACTTTGACAAGCAGACCAGCTCAGGGAGTTGTCACCACTCTGGAGAGTAAGTAATCAAACATTTTAGTATTGACAAGCCTTCTGTGTAAGCAAAAATTAAAAAAGGGTAAATAATGTTTTTTTCAGATCAGGAAGTTAAGAGTGGAATGATTCCCAATTTGGAAGTCGATCTGATAGCCTATCTGATTTTGACATACTATTGTCACCTTCTATGACTCTCCAGAAAGTGGTCTATTGACACATAAAATGGAACCACTTCATCTCTGTTATAATGTTGGTGTTATGGACTAGGACTAACATCTTGTTTATACTCTATTTGTTGTAATTTGTGTTCATGGAGCTTTGGAGAGGACACACTGGCTTCTGCTGTATCTTAACAGTGCAATAAGTATTAGACCAAATTGGGCGTAGATTCTAGTTTTTGGCTATATCAATAAAATTGCTTTCTGGCCATGTTATTATGACTCCTGGCACACATATTTTTACATTACAATAAGTTAATAATTTTAACACTTACTGAAGTATTTGTAGATACTATAAAGCCAGCCCTGGCAACCACTGGTAGTATCTCTAAAGCTTTTCATTCTTCAAAAGAAAAGGCGTGAGAGGTAAATATTCTCATATTTTCTAATTACTATTGACCTGTTTCTCTGAATGCCAGAAGAGATAATCTCCACATTAATAGTTATGTATTTTTTGAAATGGATGTATCTGATAGGTAATAAGGAAATATTTAAAAATGCCAAGACCTTACATGTGTGAGCCAAGTAGACAGTAATCTCTAGCTGTGATCCTGTGCAGATGTCAGCCCTCCAAGAAGGGCCCGTGTGACAGATGCTACTGAGACCACCATCACCATTAGCTGGCGAACCAAGACTGAGACGATCACTGGCTTCCAAGTTGATGCCGTCCCAGCCAATGGCCAGCCTCCCATCCAGAGAACCATCAAGCCAGATGTCAGAAGCTACACTATCACAGGTCAGGAACTCACGTCACTAACCACATTTGTCAACAGATATCCACCATGTACACTGACTTATTGTTCTATGACTTGCACTGATTAAATTTATTTTCAGTGTTTTATGATGACCCAGTTTTAGAAAGGTATTTTCATACCATGATGAGAAGTAGTTCTGTCCTGTGAATGCCTGATTTGTGTAAAGTTTGTCAGAGAACTGGCTTAAGTTGCATTCATCAAATTTGATCTTTCATCACTGTGCCCTTGTTTTAAAACAAGGTAACATAAGGCTTCAAACCAAAAGAAATAAGATCATAATGTATAGGTCTTAGCATTAACATAGATTAAAAAGCATAATTAATTTATACTACTCAGTAAAGGTCACGGTTGTAATCGAAAATGTTCAGTGTCTGGGTCGATTTAGGTCTTTTTGAGCTTTAAAATTCCAATTCCAGGTATCAACCAGTGGCAATCTGATTATTTAAAAAGAAAATCCTCTTGATAGGTGGTCACCCCTCATCCTCCAAGAGCGCCACTTTTAACATAGCATTTTTGCATTTCAAAATTTACTTTAGCCAGTGTCCTTGTCTGCATTAGTGATTTGCTTTGCAGACACGTTTCTCGTTAACAGTTAACATTCATACCATGCTCTACTTTACTGTTCAAATGTGGGCCACTTTTGTGGTGTACATGAATAAGGGATTGGTAGAGGAACCAAAAAAAATGGCAGGTAAACTTGAAAATTCTCCTAGCAAAGCAAGTAGCGGTAAAAATCATCTCTTCTCCAATACCAGGTTTGCAGCCAGGCACCGACTACAAGATCTACCTGTACACCCTGAATGACAATGCCCGGAGCTCCCCGGTGGTCATCGACGCCTCCACTGGTAACTATACTTTCTGCTGAGGAAATGCCACTGACTTACGTGTAATTAGTCACGTGAACTGAAGAAACAAATGTTGAGGCCAATTTCTGTATTATAGATCCCAGTGAATTCTGTCTACAGAATTCTCAGGTTCTCTCAAGTCTGCTTAGAAGGGCAGGAGGGGAAAATGTGGGAATTTTCTTGGTTGTTCATTTTTTGAGAGATTTAATTTTGTTTTCTTTTAGCCATTGATGCACCATCCAACCTGCGTTTCCTGGCCACCACACCCAACTCCTTGCTGGTATCATGGCAGCCACCCCGCGCCAAGATTACCGGCTACATCATCAAGTCTGAGAAACCTGGGTCCCCTCCCAGAGAAGTGGTCCCTCGGCCCCGCCCTGGTGTCACGGAGGCGACTATTACTGGTATTGCTATTTCCATGCCATGATTCCCCTCCATACTCCCTAGGACGCGTGACATCATTAGCAAACTCCAGCTGTGTCTTTGATGCTGTATCATGGAAACAAAAAATCCTGCTCCTGATAACTTCAAAAGGCATTCTCTGTGTAGGAGCTGTAGAGCTCAGTATCTCTCCAAAGGCATGGGTTCATGAAAATACAATTTCAGTACTAACCTAATGGTATCACTAGACATTTTTTTTTTTTTTTTTGCTGTGAATTTTCCAGATGTCTGTCAGTTCAGTCCTGGAAAAAGATGTTTTCGAAGCAAACTACCTAATTGTGATCCTGTCATGACACTCAGCTCGCTGTAGATCTGGTGATCTTTCAGGACTTGCCAGAGCAGCATCTGCCATTGCCCTGGGCGTCCAATCTCACAGAATAGGTCTTCAAGGCAAAGCTATCCCAACCGCCCACATCGGAGAGATTGCCTAGAATTGAAGAATAGTTTTCCACCTTAATGGGAAATATTATAAGCCTCTGGTATTATTTTTGTCCCCGAGATTAAATATCTAACACATTAACTGCCATGTGAGTTGTATTTAACTCAAGCTAGCTTTGAGCCCGGGGCCTTGTGAAGCATATGTAACTCACACGTCTCTTTACCTTTGAAATTATGAGAACTATTTTTGAAGCTGCATACAACTCACACACAGAAAACAATAAAAAATAACAAATTTTTCATTAAATTAGAAAGGATCATTTTGTTTTCAAAGTTTTTATTCTACTTTTGTAATAAAACACTATGATCCCAAGGAAAAACTTTTTTTTTCTAGTGTGGCTGTCAGGGTGTCGAAGTGTATATAGAGTATCATCTGGATTTAAAAATAATATAGACTATGCAGATATCAGAAAGAGATACTGCTTTTTATGGAATTCGGAGTGGGGGACAGGAAAATAGAATCAGATATGAGAGCAGTTGAACCGGATACTTCCTATAGAGACCACATAAAGATTGGTCATTCTGTCCTGCACAGTACTCACCTTTAGTTTCACTTTTCATTGGTCTGCCATTGAGGGCCACCTGGGTTATTAGGCCCAGGTGTATGATCTGCAATGATCTCTTCCAAATTTGTATTCCGCTGGTAGTATATGATGCCTATCGATTTTTCTTAAGTTTAAAAAGGCAGTAAGACCACATGTTAAAAGAATACCCTGGAAAAGTTAGCCTAACAGTGCTTATTTAAGGTGTGAGATTTGAAAGTAAAACAATTAACTTGCTACGTGGCCTTCACATGCAGAGTATTTGGGTGTTTATGGAATAAAAGTAAAGTGGATGTTACCTTTCAAGAGGCCCCCAGCCGGCTGGAGAGGAGATGCTTGCTCCCAGTAGCCTCTGCTAGGGAGGTGACTTCCACGTGGTCAGCTGAGCCCGCTGACATAATGTGATGGTTCTCGTCTTACATTAGGGCTGGAACCAGGAACCGAATACACAATCTACATCATTGCCCTGAAAAACAATCAGAAGAGTGAGCCTCTGATCGGGAGGAAAAAGACAGGTAAAAACACCTTTTGGGTAACAAAGAGAAAGTTAAGACAAGACTAATAACAATGATCAGTTTTGCAATATGAAAAGGTTCTTCATGTTTTGATGCATTTCTCATGGGTTTTTTTTTCTTTCAGCATAGCATATATATGTATTCTTTGGTAGCAGGAATAATCTAACATGCTCTGCAGAGTTTGGTTTTATTTTTGTCTTTACTACAGCAAGTCAATAAAAAGCCTTGTTATTCACCTTTAAAAATTCAAACCAGATTTTAAACTGTAAAACCAGGTTGCTATCATTGCTACTCTTCTATACCTTACGTTGAATTTTAAAATCTTTAAGAAAAAAAAGGAGGGAGAGAAACCCCTCCCATTTGTCTTTATTTGTTATTTGGTTTCTAAAACTTGGAACTAAATATTGTCTTACCTTTTCATCCACTTTCAGTTTAATATGAAAGAAATGCTGTATTCACAGGGATAGGAAAATTTTTAAAATGAATGTGTATGTTTTTATCTATTTTTACCACTTCAAACCATGAAAAACTGTTGAGCCAAACCTCTGTAATTCTCATACTTCAGACACTAATATGATTAGTTCAGATTCTTGTTCCTACAACTTGCTTCTCAAATTAAAAAAGAAAAAAGGCTGCACATTTTAGTTCCATTAGGCTTAATTTGGGCAGACGCAGCTTCTAGGGGCTTTGTGGTTCAAAGCTTTGTGCGTATGATAAATTTATACTAACACTTTTTTCTTTCGAAACCACAAAGAAACCTTTGAGAAATATCATAAAGATTTCTTTCTGGAAAAAGTGTTTTGTGATCTGATATGTGCTGGTTTTCTGGGGGCTTTGATCACATTGATGAATAGTCATTGTTGCCTGAATCGATAATGATCATTGCTGCTGCTTCTTGGAGCTTAATGCGCTTTGCTTTTTTGGCTCTAACCTCTTTTGGCTAGATGAGCTTCCCCAACTGGTAACCCTTCCACACCCCAATCTTCACGGACCAGAGATCTTGGATGTTCCTTCCACAGTTCAAAAGACCCCTTTCATCACCAACCCTGGGTATGACACTGGAAACGGTATTCAGCTTCCTGGCACTTCCGGTCAGCAACCCAGTGTTGGGCAACAAATGATCTTTGAGGAACATGGTTTTAGGCGGACCACACCACCCACAACGGCCACTCCCGTAAGGCATAGGCCAAGACCATACCCGCCGAATGTAGATGAGGAGATCCAAATTGGCCACGTCCCCAGGGGAGATTTAGACCATCACCTCTACCCTCACGTTCTGGGACTCAATCCAAATGCCTCTACAGGACAAGAAGCTCTCTCTCAGACAACCATCTCTTGGACCCCATTCCAAGAAACTTCTGAGTACGTCATTTCATGTCATCCTGTTGGCATTGATGAAGAACCCTTACAGGTAATTAATTCTTCTCTTCACTTCTCACAGAGCAGCCCAGAAAGGAGCAATGTAGCCAAAGTGACCGGCACTCTGATGTAAAGTAGCTACTCTTTTAGGACATCTGAGACAGAGTTTTTTCTTTTTAATCTCAATATAGCTCCACTTTGGAGGATATACCAGCGAGCACCATTAGCTTTTATTTAGTGGAGAGAATGAAATAATTTCTACTATTCTCACACATGTGAGGCTCCTTAATGAGACAGAGAGATGATTCTAGAAAAGAAAAAAAAAATGTTCTACCTGAATTCATATGTATGTGAAGAAGTCTGAAACACCATCATTATAGCTTGTCCTTGAAAAAGCCCATTATGGGCAATATGTCTAAATTAAAAGAACTTGGAGGAAGCTGTGCATCGTGGCTGTTATAAGTGATTGATTCTCTAACTCAAACTTCTGTTCTTTAATTTATTTTGCTGGTATCAATTTTTGTTGTGCTCTTGTTTTTAGAAAGTGGCAGAATTTTAAACACTGACTATACTGTGGGAAATGTAGGAGCTTAGAAACATGAGTTTGAGGATTTGCTGAAGTATTGATATTTTAAGGACTCCGTGTTGGGGTCAGACATCACCTTGCATAGCATCACAGCATGACTGTATCTCCCCAACAGTGCTGTGCCCATGCTTTATGTGAATGGAGACATGGCCAGGGTTTCCAAAGACCTGTACTGCAACAAGATAAAGTGGAGGCCATCTCCAGTACTCCTGAGGGCTCCTGGGAACTATGGAGCACATACGTAGATTTTGGGAGGACAATCTGGCAGAAATGATTGCCCCTCTCTTAGCTGGTTGGGACCCCTCCACCGTCCCTCTTCATTCGGCTCCTGTTGCTTTGTTTAAACACTGGGGTTACTGATCAGAGAATAGTCCTCAATATAATGCTTTCTCCTCTGCTTTGGATGTATCAAAATTGCAGTTCCGAGTTCCTGGAACTTCTACCAGTGCCACTCTGACAGGCCTTACCAGAGGGGCCACCTACAACATCATAGTGGAGGCGCTAAAAGACCAAAAGAGGCACAAGATTCGGGAGGAGGTTGTTACCGTGGGTAACTCTGGTATGTAAACACGTGTTGATGCAGGCACAAGCTCCCCACTGGACTGTGCCAGAGGTGGCTTTTTCTGTTGACTGTCCCTTTGTTGCTGTTGTCTTTTATCTTTGGGAAATAATGCTACTCATCAACATGAAAAAAACAAGCAACTTTGAATTACGACCCTCACCCTCCTGCTCTGCACAATCTATTAGTGTCTTTGCAAAATGCTCACGTCATTGACAGACTTTCAAATGGTGAGATGATGATAGACCAGCAAGGGACTTTAAATATTTAGTACAACACTCCAGAGTCCTTGCTGGTGAGTGTCTGAGTTGATCTAGGGAACAGATTTCCTCATGTCTTTTCCCAGACCCTCTCCATCTCGCCACGCTGCTGTCCTCTTGAGTGATTCTTAAGTTCCCAAACTGATTACCTGTAAAGGAAATTCCCCCTCTGCAGACATTAGGGACAGCTGGCACTTTTCTCCTGACTTAAAATGCTACCAACATGGCCCATTTCTATCCAAAGAGCTCCCTTGTTCCAATGTTATTTCAGTTTTTTTCTTTCTGATTATAGAGGTCCAAAGCCTCACTAGAGGTTAAAAGATCATTGACTCTTCTTTGTAGCACCTGGAAAGTTCTTTAAAACCAGTAATGTGCCACCTGGCTTTTCAGTTTGCAGCAGGTGAAGATTCACCAAAGCACCTGCGATGGGGAATAATTAAAACCATGAATCCTGAATCTTCCGACGGGAGGGTTCGCTACTCCTCATCAGCAAAGGGTGCTAAATTCTGTCTTTGCCAAGTGACAGATTTTATTCCTAGAGCCAGACACTTAATTTCAGCCTCCTTCCTCCTCTGATAGAAGACCGTGCTCTTTTACATGGATAAATTCCTGTGAATTAAGTAGTGGAGTATTTGGCCAGAGGGGGGTGAGGAGGAGATTATTTTGGGTTCACTGTATTGCATATCCACTGTCCTGTTTATCTTTTGCCCTTCTGGTTTTACTAGTACAATACCACGTGAATGGAATTTTCAAGAGCACAAAGGTCTTTGTGCTTTCCTACCTCATTTTTTAAAAAAAGATTCCATCTCTATAACTTTCATTAGGATGGAATCTTAACTCTTGGCCCTTTTTACAGTATTGAACCCCCTGGTAACAGTTTAAACTCCTTTCATTTTTCTTTGCAACTTCTTACTCCCAGTAGCAATATTCTGCATCCTAACCAGGTTCTCCTGGCTTTGAGACATTTCAGGCTTCTTAGTTCTCCAAAACTATTTTCTTCCAGAGTGATGCCTTTTAAAAATACTAGGCACTTTAAATGTCTATTGCTTTTGAGGTTTTGATTTTTGTACTGTAAAAAGAAATATACACAGTGGGATTTAAAGTCAGTTAGTTTATTTAATTTTTAGAGAATAATTTGAGGCATGCTTTGTTTGCATAGATTATTTTAAAATAAGCTTTTCCAAATTATAAAGAGACAAGATCTTAGGTAACATGAAGAGACTCTGTTACTTATTTCTAAATTACCTGTATCCCATTGCTTCCTCTTACTTAGAATAGTTGATTTTATTGATAAAGAAAAGCAATTTTGCCATTATAATAACAATGTGCAAATATCTGGGATTTCTGCACTGTTATGCAAAAAAAATGCAATAATAAAAGTGAAGATTGCATTATAATGGTATATTAAAGTGCTAACACTATTGCATTACGAGCAAAAGATAGCCTCTAATAATTATTCTTCATTTAATGAGCATGTTCTAAGTGTTGGCAAAGGACCAATATTTTGAATTCATGACCTCATGTAATCTTCATTAGATCCCTAGGAGGTAGAGATATTTTTATTATTATTCCTGTATTGCAGATGAGAGAAGGCCGAGAGATATTAAATAACTAGCCCAAGGTCACTCAGGTACCAATGGAAAGGCATTGCTAGTCTTTGTGTATCCCACTAAAGCTCTTAAATGGCTTAAATTGCCTCAAAATCTGTTCCAAGTTCTATAAAGTAGATTTATCAGAAATGATCATTTTTTACAACTGAAGGAATAAATGTAATATGGGCTCCTTTTAAGATGCCGGTGGTAGGTGTCCACTGGCTGCATCTAAGCATTGTTTGTTAGAGCAGCTGATGGCTTGATAGAACAGATGAAAGCCTCTTAGTGCTACGGGAATTTTTGTTTTAGATTAATTCATTGTATAAAATAATCAGTTTTCTTCTTATGGTCCCAAATCACCAATAAGATGTCTTTTTTTTTTTTCTTTTTCCTCCTTTTCTTCGTAGTCAACCAAGGCCTGAACCAACCTACGGATGACTCCTGCTTCGACCCCTACACTGTTTCCCACTATGCCATTGGAGAGGAGTGGGAGCGATTGTCTGAATCTGGCTTTAAACTCTCGTGCCAGTGCTTAGGCTTTGGAAGTGGTCATTTCAGATGTGATTCATCTAGTGAGTAGCTCGCTGTGTCCATCCACCTGTCTGTCCACCTCTTCCAGTTCCACACATTTGCACTAATGTGCCAAGGCAGCATGTTTGGCAGACACAGGCTCTTCCAAACATGAAGCAAACAAGGGGATATTGTTTGACTCAAAGTAACATTTTGCATCATAAAAAAATGATGGGAAATTTTACTTGTTGGATATTGCTTCATTTAAGGGTTGTATGCCAATACAACTATTACTTAAAAATAAGACTGTGTTGGTAATTCAGTCTTTGAAATTTTCTCTTAAAACTAATCAATAAAGTAAACCTCTTTGGAGTCAGGTCTAATTAAGAGTATCAGGTTGGGCATGGTGGCTCACTCCTGTAATCCCAGTGCTTTGGGAGGCTGAGGTGGGAGGATCACTTGAGGTCAGGAGTTCAAGACCAGCCTGGGCAACATAGTGAGCTCCTATCTCTACAAAGAAATTAAAAAATTAGCTGGGTGTGATTATACAAACCTGTAGTCCCAGATACTCTGAAGGCTGAGGTTAGGAGGATTGCTTGAGCTCAGGAGTTTGAGGCTGTAGTAAGCTACGATTATGCCACTGCACTCCAGCCTGGGCAACAGAGCAAGACCCCATCTCAAAGAAAAAGAAAGTAAAAGGTATCAGAGACACAGAGAAACTTCAAATCTCTTTTAATCTTTGGTGTTGAGTGGGGTTGGAGGGGAACATTTATACTCATAGTCTCTTTCAACACAAACTTCATGTCATATTACATATACCGTCTCACATCACACACACAAACATAACCCAAGTAGCTTGAACATTGCTAGAAATATAAAGGGAAAATTACAGATAATCCACTTGTAGATAATTCAGAATCAACTTTAGTTGAAAAATATTTGGTTTTCAAATTATAAAGAGGTTTTAATTTTCTAATTCATTTTTTTAGTTAAAGTGATCCTAGGAATTATCTATTATGCCTTCAGAGTTAGTATTAGAATTTATAAACCTTCCATTTATTCTTTGTTTTAAGGAGATGTGATTATTATGGACAATTGATTCATTTTTATATGTGTTAACCATCATGCCATATAAACATGCCTCCTATAGACATAAAGAAATCATATTCTATGGAAATAAAATATAACAGACTTTTTTTAAAAAAAGAATTTCAAAGTATATAACTTATAGACATGAAATGGTTTAATCCAGACTGAAATTAAAAAGCCAGTTTTTTCAGTGTAGACTTCTGTCCTTGACCACCTGAAAATGAAAAAGCAGAATAGTAGAAGTGTCACATACTGTTTAGGCATTGGAAATTTTAACATTTGACATCAGCTGGGTGTTTTTTAACTTGTGAAACGGAACTACTTTTAAGTTTGCGTATTTATCACCTGTGTGAGTACTTGGTGCAATTTTGGGAGCAGAGCTCTGAGTCCATTTATGTGATTCTTTGGCCCCATTTACATAATCTCTGCTTAGATGTCACAGCTGTCTGCTTTCTTTATAGTATAAGGAAGGCTGAATTGTTGATAGAATGAAAGTTGTGTGTTGTAATATAAACTTCTGAAGTGTTTTGTCTTAGTATAAACCTTGGAGATTAAAAAGTCATCCTTTATGTATAGTAGTTAAAGATCTATAACTTGTAACTTTTTGAAGATTCGTCAAAAACCAGTCTTTTATTTGTAGGCATAATAACCATTGATTGATCATTATGTTTGTTTTTGTTTTGTTTTGTTACGCAGGCATATTTTTTACTCTTCCATTTACATGAAATGGGTGCTGGCATGTAGAAATCAGCTGATCTTTGTTTTATGGTTAATTGAACTATTTTGTATCTAGGGTCTCTGCAAATCCAAAAGTGATTTTTTTTGTCTATGATCATTTCCTAAAAGACTACTGCAATTCTACTTCAGTTTTCCACAGATTTATATCTTAATAGTGAGCATGCAAGTGGAAGTCATAGACTATTCTTATGACATGAGTGTGGCGGAATAAACTGGATCTTAAAATGTCCTAGAAAATGTTAAATGGCAAAAATTAGTATTTTTAAAATCCAACCAAGGAAATGGTTCATCACAAGAATTATGATCTTTAACTTTCTTTGCCACTCCTTCCAGATACGTCGTGGCTTTTAAAATCCTGTGGCAGGTGCCAGCTCACTCAGTGTCTTGTGGGTCAGAACATACCAATAACGTTTTGCTCCCACCCCTCCCCACCCTTGCAGAATGGTGCCATGACAATGGTGTGAACTACAAGATTGGAGAGAAGTGGGATCGGCAGGGAGAAAATGGCCAGATGATGAGCTGCACGTGTCTTGGGAACGGAAAAGGAGAATTCAAGTGTGATCCTCGTATGTCATCACAGATCATTTTTAGTGTCTTGTTAAGCACTCCCACTTTCATTACCAGGCCGTAACTCTCATTCGCAGAAGTGATTGGAGACTTTAGGTCTCCTTGAGGAGTGAACAGCGGGTTTGTTAATCTTTTGATTTGGGAAAGCGGAGACAAGCTTCAAAAACGAGTCATGATTTAATGTTATTACAGGGCACTTTAGCACTTTTCCAACCTGAGTATTTTGACCATTATCTGCAGTGAAATGTTACAAGGAAGCTTTATTGGTCTGTAGATTCAGCCTTTAAAATATGATTTCCGTCTTCCCGTTGGACCCTTTCCAGTTTATTAGATCTGGTTTTTGGAAAAGGTGCCCTAAGCTCCGTAGAGCAGTGCCTCTCTTACGGACGAGTCGCATAAATATATGGGATTTGGGTTATGATGGTCCAAATTTAGGACAGAAATAGAACCACCCCTCTGTCAAGTCTGCGTGATTGTTCTCGGTCTTACACGTGCTTCTGACTTGCGCCTAGATGAGGCAACCTGTTACGATGATGGGAAGACATACCATGTAGGAGAACAGTGGCAGAAGGAGTATCTTGGTGCTATTTGCTCCTGCACGTGCTTCGGAGGCCAGCGGGTAAGACCAGATGTGCCAGGCTCCTTGCAGTTTAGCAAAGATAAGGGCGAGGCCCCTGCATGGATGTGCTGTCCACTCAGGTGTGGCAGAGCCCCTTACGAAATGTTGAAATACCACATTTTCTGTTGGCACACAGCTTCCGACAGAAGGCTCTGGAGTGCCCCTCCTCTCTTCTCCCCTCCCTGGCAGCCTCGGCCGCTCCCTGTGCCTGCTATTCTCAGGCTGTCTCTGTTCTCCAGCAACTGAAGTATCAAATGCTGTGTAGTGCTGGGCCTCCAGCTCCATTCTGCTGGACAGGTGTCCTTGTGGCATCGTTGCTAAATGTTTTGAATAATACCTCAGGATGTAAGAAAGTGCGTCTTCTTTGTACCCTCTGTCAGTTTCAAAATAGGTCCTTTTTATAGGTCTAGCACTGTGCTAAGTAATATGGGACAAACAGAATGAGCAGTGGTCCTGACACTTAATGGTATCATTGAAAACATTAAATTGGTGTACATTGCAAAGTCAAGCTAATTAAATAAGTTTCTGAGTGAGTCTGACAAATACAGCTCTAGGTAGGCCTGCTGGCATTACCAAGAAAAAGAAGCATGACCTGGCTGGGGCTTAGGATGGCAAAGATTTGGTTGAGAGGGGAAGGAGCAGAGAGACAGAGAACACACCCCCTGGGCTAGGAAGGTGCTGGTCCAGATGGGCTCCAGTGGGCCAACCCCCTGCCTGGTGTCTTGTGGTAAGAAACCAGATGGGAAGAAGAAGTGGATTATGGAGGACCTCAGAAATCCATTATTTTAGTCTGTACTTCTCAACCATTTCTGACACGTACTCTGCTTCAATTTGGTATAACGAAAAATGCTATGCATTCTTCTAATATTTGAAATTTCAAAATGAAATGACTCTTGTAACTCAAAAGCTATAGGACAGTCCTTTGTCTTCAATGAAGACAACAATAGCTCCCCAAGTTCTGATACATGAGGAGCTTGCTCCCCACCCAAGGGTGAGATTCATGGGTTGATGCATTTGGCATTACCCACTTACCAATTAACCAAGATGTAAAGGAGCATGATGGAAAATAGTCTTTAGGAAAATTAATCCGGCAGCAGGGAAGGGTCTTCAGGGGGCTGTCTCTGCCTCACTTGGGGCAACCCATGGAAACTGCTCTGATGTTCTTCTACCCCTTGAGGTTAGGTGGGCAGGGATGTGCTCCCAATTCTGATGGGAGAGAAACTGTGGAATCATTCTCAATCTCTCTCTCTCTTTCCCTCTCTCTCTCATTAACACTTACAAAGACCATGATCATAGAACTCAGTCATCCTAGTATAAAAATGTGTGATAGAGAGTGAATTTTGGGAGAAGTAGATTTTGATCTCATTTCAGCATCTTGTCCATAATTATGTCCATTAATTATGCACATATGAAACCTTTCATGTGTGACACCTATTATATTCTCAAGAAAGGTACTAAATGAAACTCTTAAGACAGTGGGAACTGTCACATTCTTATATGAAAGCATGATTCATCGATTCTGTAAATAGGCATTACCCATATTGCATTAGGTATTATGGGGTATATGCTCTTAAATGGAGAAATATGTCTAAAATATTTAAATTATAAGAAAGAAAATGATATATATTATTTAGGGTTCTTTTAGTTGTACAAGTCAACTCAAGTTAGACAAAAATGGCTCACATAACAAAGTCCCAGAATCTACCAGCTTCAGGGCTGCTCAGCAGTGGCATTTGGAGTCTCTCCCTCTGCATGTATCTTCTCTTGCACTGGTTTCACTTTCCAGTGGACCCCTGCTCATGTGTTCTCCATGAGCTCCAGTTTTACCTCCTTCCAGCTTAGGAAAAACAGTGAAAGAACGCGTGTGCTTTCTCTCATTCCCAGCAAAAATCTCAGGGACGAGTCTCACTGGCCTCATCATGGGAGGGAACAGCTTGGTCCTGTTCCTAGCTTCCATCCCGTCTCTGCCCAGGCGAAAGGCTACCATGTCACTGGCTAGGGGAGTTTAGGAAGGGAGTGGCAATGTGCTGCATTACAAAGAACATGGCCAGGAGTCACCCCAGCTCCTCAGCAGCTGCCCAGACTCCACTATGTGACTTCCCTGCTCCCTCTGAGCAAGTCACTCTTCTCTTCTGAGTCTCCTTTTCCTTCCCTGGCAAGTGAGGGTGAGTCCGTTTCAAAATCTGTAGGATCCTATGAAAACCTCTTCTGTCATCTAGTGTAGAAAGCTTGTTGAGGAAGTAGGGATTGGAATGAGCCTTAGCAGATGGGTGGGTTTTGTATAGGAAGAAAAGAAAGGACATTTCAGAAGAAAGGAAAAGCATAGATAGACAGAGGTAGGTATAAGATACGGTAATGAGCCAAAATGAATTCTAAGAGCTATAAATTCATGAAATCATTATCAAAGCTTCCTTAGAGATTAGCTGCTTATATTTTGCCGGTGCATAGGAGCTGAAAGTTTTCTTTAATTTAAGCACTAAATTATAATGTCCTCTGGTTGTCCTAAACCCCATTGACTTCATGCCTCTACTCTCTCAGGGCTGGCGCTGTGACAACTGCCGCAGACCTGGGGCCGAACCCGAAGGTTCCACTGGCCACTCCTACAACCAGTATTCTCAGAGATACCATCAGAGAACAAACACTGTAAGTGCATTTGCCCCCAAAGTCTCTCTCCCCTAAATACAATTAGATCCATACTAGAGTCTCTCTTTCTGTGGGTATCTTTCTTCCAAATGAACCAAATTTTCTTTCTTTCTTTATTTTTTTAAATCTCAACTGACAAACGGAATACTGTATTCTATAACATAACTTAAGTTACAAGTAATTAAACTCTTGAACATCTCTTATGGACCAGTATATTGCTAAGTTCTTGAAACTAGGAAGAAATATTCTCCTATCTTGAAGCAGTTGTCATAGAAGTCCCCACCTCCCCATATTTTATTTTCTGTAGGCTTTACAGTATTTACCACTAATTTTTCTTTTCTTCCATTTTAACAGAATGTTAATTGCCCAATCGAGTGCTTCATGCCTTTAGATGTACAGGCTGACAGAGACGATTCCAGAGAGTAAATATTTCCAACCCAGAGGAGCAAGCATGTCTCTCTGCCAAAGTCCATCCAGACTGGAGTGATGTTAGCAGACCCATCTTGGAGTGCTTGTTTCTTTCTTAAGCCCTTTGCTCTGGAGTAAGTTCTCCAGCTTCAGCGCAACTCACAGCTTCTCAAGCATCACCCTGGGAGTGTTCTGAGACTCTTCTCATAAATGAAGGCAGTATGTTGCCTGTTCTGCTTCAAAGTAGTCAATACCGCTCAGTATTTTAAATGAAATGATTCTAACTTGTGATTTGGTTTGGGATCAATAAGGAAGCATACATAGCCAACCAGGATGCAAAATGTATTGAAATGACATGACCAAAATTTTAAGTAGGAAAGTTACCCAAACACTTCTGCTTTCACTTAACCGCCTGGTCCACAGTACCGTAGGAATGGCATGTCCTTGTTACTGTGATATTTAAAATATCTACAGTACTCACGTTTTCCCAATGATTCCAGTAATTGCCTAGAGATATCTTTCTCTTACCTGTTATTTATCAATTTTTCCCAGTATTTTTATATGGAAAAAATTGTATTGAAGACACTTAGTATGCAGTTGATAAGAGGAATTTGGTATAATTATGGTTGGTGATTATTTTTTATACTGTACGTGCCAAAGCTTTACTACTGTGGAAAGACAACTGTTTTAATAAAAGATTTACATTCCACAACTTGAAGGTGACTCTATTTTATATAAGACACTTTGGGGGGAAATAATAATTCTCACGTATGTTCTTTTTCTTTTCAATTTAGCAAACATTTGAAAATCTGTGATGTACAAGGCTCTAATTCTTGTTGATTTCAGTACAAGATTTTTGAAGTCTGTTGCTCCAAAACACAGATTCATTGTTATCAATTCATCTCTTCAGTAGTGGAGATAGCTTTAATATTTTCTGCTTTAATCCATTTAAGTATACTCAATTATTTTTTAAAATTGCTAGCTCATCCTTCAGAAACAATCTTTAGTTCTTTTCTAACCATTATAATTCTTTCCCTCCCTCCTCTTTTCCTTCCTTCTTCAAATGAGCATTGATTCAAAGAGATTTCATACAAGGAAAATAAAAAAGATGACTAAGATGTTAAAAGCATTTGACTAGTATAGTGTAGAGGAGTTTTGTCTTGGGGAAACCCATGGTATAATAACCCCAATCCAATTTGTCTTAATTTGTGTTAGCTGATATTTGTAGAATGACTTGATAAACTCCTAGCCGAACAAAGTTTGCTCACTGCTGGTCTGCAAAGGTCATTTCCTTTTCAATTTAACATTGGGCAAACGACAAAACTTTGGGATTAAATCTGACATTCAGAATAGTAAATACTAGCACTGGAAATAGTTGACTATTAGCAAAATAAAAATTGTAGTTCATGATACACAAAACATGGAAAGCACTTTTTTATATACTATTGCACAATGAAAGAAAGTATTTCAACAAATACCTAGAAAAGAATAGCAAGACTAAATACAGAAAGAGATTTCCTCATAGTTCACTTTTGTTTTTAAAAAAATACGTTTAAATTGATTTATAGTTTATAAATGCTTTGACATTTAGAATCTCATTTGGGGGTGGTTTATAGCTTAATTTTACAGAGAATACATCAGATGAGTTTTCCTTAGCAAAATACACTCCCAGACTCTGGACTTCTAAACATTATTAATCTTTCAGCTTTATCAGGCCAATAGTTTCCAAAATAACTATATATGTTTTTTTTAAATCACAGAAAGTAGAGATCGAGGTGGTATAAATGACAGTCTTACATATGGGTCATTGCTCACTGGAGAGGGAATAGACTCAATACCAATCTACACTATGTACCCTAGAACAACCCAATGAAGACATGCCCGAAGGAAAGCAAGTTAGTGCCTCCAGGTCCATAGGCAAGGTGGTAAGGTAGGCACCTCAGTTAGCTCTTGTTTAAAGGTCTATTTAAAAACATAAAGAAAGAGCAGTTTGGGGTTGAGAGTGATCATGCTTCAAACCACTTTCCGAACTACAAACCTAAAAAGATTTTCTCTAAAATGCGCTTTAAGTAAATCCAGCTGGACTGTTCTAATTAAATGGAAAGCAAGCCCTTTTGACTACTTTTATGTTGAAATGTGAAAATCACAATTAAAAAATTTTTTTAAAAACCTACTTTTCCAGAATGTCTGATGACTTCTCAAAAGTAATACATTAAACTTACAAATTAAGCTCAGGACAAATTAAACAAATTTAAATGGCCTTTCTGTTTTAGCATCACAATGTAAGAATAGTGAAACTTCCTTTTTTACTGACCGTTTCTCTGCAAAATCATTCAAGCATGAGAGCCCAGTGTTGCCAAAAATCTTTTATAGTTTCTACTGACTCATGTTATTGCTTCCCCTGAGAATTGTTTTCAGTAGACCCAATTAAAAAGGCATAATTAAAAGACAAATCTGGATTTAGGCAAGAAATTGAGAATTCAAGAGAAATCAGGTGTACCTAGTAAATATTGTAGGACTTTAAAAAAGAAAAAAATCATAGTTTTAAAGATTCACTTTGCTTTGCTGTACTTGATTTGTAATGAAATTTATTGTTAGGGTATTTATATTGTTTTCAGCTCTAATGACCTAAGTGAATTATGCAAATTGGTCTTTATGATAATATCACTATAAGCTTGCAAGGCACACTTTCTATGGAGGTGAATAAAGAAATGATCAGGTGGAAATTACAAGTATAGGAAATGACTTTTCTATTTAATTATATTTCCATTGAAAATTCTATTCCATTTCTAGTGGTATGAAACTCATTAAAGTGATTAAGAAACATCACATCAGCAAATTTAAGTGCTGAAATTGCTTCCTATTTAGTAATTTCCCATTACTGTGGTGGGGAACGTGGCAGACTACAATTAAAAAATCCCATTTTCAGGGGATACAATTCAACTATTAAAAAAAAACGCACCACTGTTGGGACTTCTCATGTTTGGAAACATTTAAAGATTACCATTAAGGCTGATAAAGCAAAAGAAACACAAAGATGACCTTGTGCAAACGGAGAAAAGTTCTTTTTCAAGAGTGTATGGCACTTACACTTGCTACGTGAGTTTGTCTCACTCCATATCCTCATTAAAATAAAAGATTCAATTTGAATTGCAAACAAAAATCTATATAAATTACAAATGAAGAGAAGAAAAAACTGAAATACTGTAAGTAATGAAAGAGCAAGGGAAATGGGGTTTTGTATGAAAGCCCCAAACGAGAAGTTCCTTTTTAAACATTCCTCGGTGGAGTCAGGTATGAGGTATTAAAGCATGTTTTACATTTCCTTGAATTCCTTTTTACTTACTCTTTAGAGACATAAAGGTTTTAACAACCTTAGGAGCCAAATTTATCTTTAAAATAGCTCTCGTGTGGAGCCCCCAAAGGCTTGAAATTAGCATTGGTTGAGGCTATCCAAGGCAGCTGGCTAGGGGTGAAGGTCGGCACCCTGGGGTGAAGGTCAGGATCCCTATTGCCTGGGCTGAATGCCCTGTCCTGCAGGCTGCCTGCCACCCTGCTCCCTTAGGCAAAATACCTCGAGGGCCATGGGTTCTCCCACTGAGCTGTTTGCAAAAACTGTCATTTCATTTCAGAAGGAAGCACTGCCTTGGCCAGGACACCTCTGGGCAGGACCTTACAAGGAAACCGGCCCATCTCTGTAATTCAGCTTTAGTCTTAGGTACTGAGCCAAGTGCTGAAATGCTATCTTTGGGCTCAAAAACACTCCACTTTGGTGGAGGAATTGGAATCTTCGTACATCCCTGGTGGAAATGTAAAATGGGGCAGCTGCTATGGAAAACAGTCTGGTGGCTCCTGGGAAAGTTAGAACATAGAGTTACCATATGACTTTGCAATTCCATTCCTAGATATATACTCGAGAGAACTGAAAACATATGTTCACATAAAAAAACTTGTACACAAACGCTCATAGCAGCAGTATTCATAATAGCCAAAAGGTGAAAAACAACCCATGTCTATCAACGGATCAATGGAGAAACAAAATATGGTATGTCCATATAATGAAATAATATATAAGCATAAAAGGAATGTACATGCTGGAACATAAACCTTCAAAACATTAGGCTAAGTTGAAGCCAGACAAAAAAGGCCACATGTTGGGTTATCCCATTTATGTGAAATGTCCTGAAGAGGCAAATGCATAAAGACAGGAGGTGGATTTGCGTTTGCCAGGGGCTGGGGAAGGGGCAATGGGCAAAGTTGGCTCACAGAGGCAGGGTTTCTTTTTGGCGTGGCAAAGACATTATGGGACTAGATAGCGGAGATGGCTGCACAGTTTGTGACTATGCTTAAAATCACTGAAGAGTGTACTTTAAATAAAACAGTCAAATGGTGAATTTTATGTTGTGTGAATTTTGCCTCAATAGAAAAGAAAAAAATGCCAGCTTAATTACAGAAAATCTCCTTAATATTCTTTTGCTTACTGGTAAGAAGTGAGGTATGGGGAAAGAGAGTAGATGACAGTTGAAGGAGGTCAGAAACTTTTTGGCTACCAATTTGGTAACAATAAAATCATCCATAAATACACATTTGGTAGTTTTCATAGTAATGGCCATACATTAATGCATCTTCCACCACTTTCCATGCTTCCGTATACACAAAAGCTTTATGAAAATAATAACTAGCACTTTTTCTAGACAGTATTTATCATGTCCCAGGTGGTGTTCTAAGTGCCCTTAATATTTTGTCTCATTTCCTCTTCAGAGCAAACCTAAGAGATGAGCATTGTCATCACCATCATTGCCTAATGTCACATGGCTTGTCAGTAGCAGAGCTGGGACTTGAACCTGAAAAGTTAGGGCCAGGACATGGCAAACTATCTGGCCTCTTAAGGAGAGAATCCATCCTCATTTTAACAGAAGAAACAAACTCCAAGAAGTTAAGGCATGTGCCCAAGATCACCCAGCTGCTGAGTGGCAAAACTAGAGGGTGATTATCTTAAAAGGCACAAAGATGGGGGGGAAAGATAGGGCCGTAATCAAGGACAGACAGGAATGTGAGGGGTTCTGGCAATATTCCATTTCTTGACCTGGTTGGCAGTGACACAGGTGTTTGTTTAAAAACTCTTTAAATGGTGGATGGTGACTGGGGGTGGTGGCTCATGCCTATAATCCTAGCACTCCGGGAGGCCAGGGTGGGAGGATTGCTTGAGGTTAGGAGTTTGAGACCAAGTTTGAGCAAGAGCGAGACCCCGTCTCTACTAAAAAATAGAAAGAAAGTAGCTGAACAACTAAAAATATATAGAAAAAATTAGCCGGGCATGGTGGCGCATGCCTATAGTCCCAACTATTAGGGAGGCTGAAGCAGTAGGATCATTTGAGCCCAGGAGTTTGAGGTTGCTGTGAGCTAAGCTGATGCCATGACACTCTAGCCCGGGCAACAGTGAGACTCTGTCTCCCAATAAATAAATAAATAAATGGCAGATGTTTCATGCACTTTTCTCTATATATGATTTATCATTTTTTTAAAGATAAACTTGTGCCTAGCACAGTGTTTAGCAAAAAGAAGTTTTAAGAGTGTCTGAGAATAAAAGGCACTGGGAGCTTAAAGCCCTATAGGTTTTTGTGCTCTGAGGAAGGGACATGGACTGCAATTTAGAAAGAGGTACGCTGGAGAGAAAGGAATGTCAAAGGACACCTCCCAGGGGCTGTGTTTGAGAATGACTAAGTCTTCTCTCCCTGTGCTCCCGGGGGCTCCTCCAATTTAAATACATTCTATATTGGTCCAGGCGTTTTATGGGTCTTCTGCCTGTCTGTATCATGGAAATAATAGACTTAAGATCATTATCCATTTTACTTAAACACCAGTGAAACTCCAGTCTTGAAGTTTTGATGTTTTAATTGCATGATCACAGAAAAGACTGTGTTAATGAGGTTCCAGTTCCAGACCCTTCCAAAGTGCCTAACTTCCTTGGCTATTATCCACACCCACCAAGATTAACTTGAGTACATGGAAAGGAAAACAGTAAATTACAGCAAATTACAGAACAAAATATGAATAAGCCAGGGAATGAATTCGTGTCCAAGGGATGGTGGCTTTGCTGGCTTAAGATAGGGTACTGCTTTTTTTTCAGCGTAAGGCAGGACAGTGGGATGGTAAAATGAAGGAGGAAGTGCTGGAAGCCCTAAACTGAGTTGTTTGGTGGAGTGAAGAATAGCTGACGGTTTCTGCTGCTTGGATGTTCCTCATCAGGGTTCATTCAAACCTTCCCTTCCTGAATTCCTTGGGGCTGCCAAGGACCATCAACTGGCTGCCAGTGGAGTGGCCAGTCCTGGTGGGGAAAAGGAGCTCACCAAACAGTACACCAATGTTATATAGCCGAGATTCACAGGGCCACGGGACAGAGAGACAGAGTCACCAAGGCTGTAATTATCAAAAGTTTTATTGTCTAGCTCGAGCTAGGGTCCGAGCCCCCAGAGTGCCAGCGCAGTGGCCTCTTCTTCAGGCAGGGACCCCCCTTTATGTGCTAGTGAACCTTTTATACCTAAGCTGTTTACATGCTGATCATGCATCCACCCCCACAGTGATTCGTACTTCATCCTGCCCCTGATAGGCTCTAACCTGTTCCGGGTCCTAGCTGAGAGACTCCGGTTTCCGCATTCTTTGTCTTTCTCCTCTGCATCCCATAATGTACTCATAATGCCTTGCAGTTAGCAAGCAAGCAGTAAACAGAAGCTGGAAGGTGTCCATTGTCCTTATAGCCCAGTATCTTACACCAAAATATTTGAGAACAAATATTTTAAAAGAGAAATAATGCACTAGATTATATATTCTGACAGAGGTAGAAATCAGAAAACAGAGCTAGAAAGAAGGTATCAACAATATAAAAAACCCAGAAATATTAGATGTGAAAAAACTGTAACTCTGAAATAAAGAGCTCAATAGATGGGACAAAGCAAATGGATACAACATAGGAATGAATTAGTACAATGGAAGACCAGACTAAAGACAGGTCCTAGAGGGATAAAGCAAGAAAAAAGAAACAGAAGAAAAGCTAAGAGATATAGAAATTGTATTAGAAATGCCAACATTTGGATAAAAGAAATCCCACAAAGAGAAATAAAAATGGAAGAGAGGAAATACTAGCAGAAAACGCAAGCGTAAATTTCTTAGAATAAAAGGGGGAATAAAAAAGACCTATTGAAAATGTCCAGAGTGCAAAAAGGAGAAAGGAGAAATAAGGAAAAAACCCACGCCCACACACATTGTAGAGCAGCTTGAAAATATCAAGGAGAAAATTAGACAAAAGTTTCCTGCCAAGGAACAAGAATCAGATTGATGTCAGATTTTGAATACAACAATGGATACAAAAATAAAATGGGGTAGTGTTTTCAACGTATCGAAGAACTTGGAACCCAGAATTGTAAGTGTAGTCAAAGCGAATTCAAATGTACAAGCATGATACAAATATTCTTAGACGTGTAAAGTCTGAGGCTTTGCCACACGGACGCTGCATAGTTTATATGAGAGGAGAAACTCGGGAGATACTGCCAGAGATATGTGTAGTATAAGTAAAAAGAAAGCTTGGAAAGTTTGGTATTTAGGGGGAAAAAAAGCTAAGAGAAATTCTATCTCCAAGTCTAGGAATCAACATGTTGGGCATTTGTGGGGGTGGTTTTTGAGGGAGTGTGAAAGTCGGCAGAAATGGTTATCTTATCTTATTGGAGGAAATACAGCTACCAGTTCAAAACAGGAAGGAAGGAGTAAAAAGTGGATCAAATTTTATAGATGGTAGAAATAGGATCCAAAAATTTCAATAATTTAAATAAATATAGACAGGCTGAATGCAAAGACAAAAGGTTTACAAAGGGCATTTTAAAAAATAAAACCCAAGTCAACAGTAACTTTAAACATGTGTGCACTTTTTTAGCCTCAAATATATATGAAGCAAACATTTATAAACCTGCAGGAAGAAACTGGAAAACTCATCCTCACAGAGAATGGTTTCAATAACTTTTTTCTAAATTATTGATTAATCAAACTAAAAAAAACTCCCATCGAACTACAGCTATCAATCTATAAGCAGAGGCACAAATAAATTGCATCACAGGAATGCAGTAGCAAAACACAGAATGTGGGAAAACTCCATGGGACCAAAATTCTAATATCTTCAATAAATCAACTGCAAGAAAAAAATGTAAAGAGAAACCAATTAAGAAACTTGAGACATACTAATCAAATATAATGTGCTGTAACAGCCTTGGATCTTATAATCAACAAACTGGGGGAAAAAAATGAGCTAATGTGTGACATCTGAATGGTGACAGGATGTTTGACATTAAAAATGACTGTTAAGCTTTTTAGTGTGATGCTAGAATTGTGGCTATATAGCTTTTAAAATAGACTTATTTTTCTAATAGTTTTAGGTTTGCAGAAAGAATTGTGAGGCTCATAGAGTTCCCGTATATCTCATACCTAGATTCCTTTTTTTTTTTTTTTTGAGACAGAGTCTTGCTTTGTTGCCTAGGCTAGAGTGAGTGCCATGGCGTCAGCTTAGCTCACAGCAACCTCAAACTCCTGGGCTCAAGCGATCCTTCTGTCTCAGCCTCCCAAGTAGCTGGGACTACAGGCATGTGCCACCATGCCTGGCTAATTTTTTTCTATATGTATTAGTTGGCCAATTAGTTTCTTTCTATTTATAGTAGAGACAGGGTCTCGCTCTTGCTCAGGCTGGTTTCGAACTCCCGACCTCGAGCAATCCGCCCGCCTCGGCCTCCCAGAGAGCTAGGATTACAGGCGTGAGCCACCGCGCCGGGCCTAGATTCCTCTTTTATTAATATCTTACATTAATATGGTTCATTTATGGTTACAATTAGTGAATCAATATTGATGCATACTAGTTTAACTAAACTACATGTTTTATTCAGGTTTTCTCGGTTTTTACTTTATGTCCTTTTTCTGTTGCAGGATGCCCTCCAGGATACCACACATTTAGTCATCATGATTCATTAGTTTCTCACACTTCTTTGCTTGATGACCTTGACAGTAGTTAGATTATTCTGTAGAAGGTCCTTCAGGTAGGATTTGGTGATGTTTTTCTCATGATTATAGGTTTTTGGAAAGAAGACCAAAGAGGGAAAGTGCCATTTGCATTCTGATGTACGTACTATCAACATGACATCGATGTTGACCCTGATCACCTGGCTGAGACAGTGTTTGTCAGGATTGCACACAAATATATTTCCCTTTCCATACTATACTCCTCTTTGAAAGGAAGTCACTCAGCATAGCTCACACTTAAGGGGTAGGGAGTTATGCCCAAGTTAAAGGTGGAGTATTTGTGAAAGTTACTTAGAATCTTTCTGCATGGGATATTTGTATACTTCACATTTATTTATTCATAACATTTATATCAGCATGAACTCAAGATATTTTATAACTTGGGTTATAATCCAACACTTTATTTTGTTGCTCAAATTGTCCTGGGTTTGGCCATTGGGAGCTATTAGTTGGCTCTTATATCCTTTGACATATCCCTATCATGTAAATTGTTTTTTTGTTTTGTTTTGAGCACTTTCTTACTTTCTAGCACTTTAAGATTCTTCCAGGCATCTTATTTCCTGCCCCAGTCCTGGAGTCAGATATTTCTCCAAAGATGCCTAAATCCTTTTATTGGGGAATTCAAAAGCAAGATCTTGAACTAAGTGTACTCATTTTTAAGGGTATCATTGCTTCTAGGCCCTCTCAGCTAATAGATGTGGTTATATATTATATTTCAAGGATAAGATCAGACAAGATCAACCCCTCAAAGGGGAAGGAAAGGACATGTCAATTCTCCACAAGTTAATGTAATTCCAACCAAAATTTCAATTAGTCCTTTTAGTAGAAATGGACTAGTTCATTCTAAAATATATAAGGAAATGTCAAGGACCTGGAACAGCAAGAACAATCTTTAAAAAACGAAGTTGAAGAACTCACACTATTCCACTATAGAATTCACTATAAAGCTAAAGTAATCAGGATGGTGTGGTATTGCCATGAGGACAAACATTCGGAATGGAACAGAAGAGTCCAGAAATAGACCCACACACATATCATATGGTCAACTGAGGAAATAAGGCAATGCAATGGAGAAGTTTTTTCAACAAATGATGCTGGAACAACTGAAAAAATATTATGAAAAAAAAAAAGGAAAACTTGACCTATACATCACAGTAAAATTGAAAGAGAATATACCTAACTGTAAAAGTGAAAACTACAAAATGTCTAAGAAAACATAAGAAAAAATCTTCATAACTTTTGGGTAGATAGGCAAAAATTTTTAATTTTTAGGAATACATAGAGATGTAAAGACACCAGCCGGGAGTGGTGGCTCATGCTTGTAATCCTAGCACTTCTGGAGGCTGAGGAGGGAGGATTGCCTGAGGCCAAGAGTTCGAAACCAGCCTGAGCAAGAGTGAGACACCATCTTTACATAATAGAAAAATTGGCTAGGTATGGTGGCGTGCACCTGTAGTCCTAGCTACTTGGGAGACTGAGGCAAGAGGATTGCTTGAGCCCAGGAGTTTGAGGTTACAATGAGCTATAATGACGCCACTGTACTCTAGCCCATGCAACAGAGCATGACTTGTCTCAAAAAAACAAAACAAAAACATGCATAGACCAGTCTGTCACAAACTAAAGGAGTGCAGTGGTGCATGATCATAGCTCACTGCAACCTCTTATTTGTAGAGACAAAGTCTCCCTATGTTGCCCAGGCTAGTCTTGAACTCCTAGGCTCAAGTGATCCTCCTGCCTCAGCCTCCCGAGTCACCAGAATTACAGACATGAGCCACCACACCTGGGTTTGAATATTTTTTTCATTGCCTAACCATGGTTACACAAATACTCTTAAGAACGGTACTACTATAAAACATCTCAATTAGGTAAATTTTTGTCTAAATTCAAACTAATCCATTCTCTAATCATAATTTGACATTTGCAGAAAGGATGACTGTGTGAGCAGAAATCCTACCATTACCTCTCAAATGTGAAGGCACAATATATATAACTTTTAAAAACTCAAAATGGTAATGGTTGGTGGAATTTAAAATGTAACCATGATCAGACAAGACAGTGTTAAACAGAACAAACTGTTCCAATCATACCCTTAATGCTAACCTTTGGTCAAGCTAAAGAACCATTAGTAACTGGGAGGAGACAAAATGTACACTAAATTTATAGGCCAAAACCTTATTAACTGTTTACAGCTATATAACAAATTACCCCAAAACTTTGTGGCTCGTAATATGTATCTCTCTGTGTCTATGGTTCAGGAACTCGTGAGAAGCACTTTGGGGCAATTCTTGCTCAGGTCTCAAAACAGGTTGAAGACAGGGATCACCTGAGAGTGGAGCTGGGGGCTCCCCCTCCAAGATGGCTCACTCAGCTGGCTGGCAGCTAGCAAGAGCAAGATGGCTTCTCTCCTTGGGGAGAGCCACTTAAACCTCCTTACAACATGGCCTTGGCTTACCTAAGGCAAGCAAGCTGAAGTTACACTCTTAGGACCTAACCTCAGAAGTCATGCATTTTTTCTGCAGTATTTTACTGCTCACACAAATTACACTTGTTTCAATGTGGGAGGGTTCTTTACAAGGGTTGGAAGATCAGCCAATATAGAATGACGACTTAGAATGTTGACTTCAAAAACAAAAAAAAAATTCAGGAACTTCTACTTTGCAAAAGTAAAGACTTCAGAACAGGGTAAGACATCTATTGAGGTGGACCATGCCTAGCGGTTTAGCTGAGCACAGGTGTAGCCTGTGTAAACAGTCAGGACCACACAAGCAGGACCCAGAGATGCACACTCTGTCCTGCCTGACATGAGCAGGCACTGCCCTAAGCCCATAGTTGGAATCATGTGGTCCATTTCTGGGCCATTGAAAAAAATAGAATCAAACCTTGATTCTATTCTTTTAGTAGCTCTAGAGGGCAGATCTAGGGCTGCTGAAATTATGGGACACATTTCACTTAACACAGAGGAAAAGTAAGCACTAACATTGTCGACAGATGAGGTCAACAAGACACAGTAACCCCTCTCTAAGGTTCCAGCTCACAGGTGACAGACAACCAGCTCACAGTGATAAACAACTACACTTTTTAAAGTGTGATTAAAAGAAACAACATGATAAGAGTCCCCATATGAGGAAACTTGAGCTGTAAGATACTTGTGTCATCTGCTCTGGCCACTCGGTTTCTGGGGTTACTTGCAGATTCCTATTTCCCACAGGCAGTGCTGTGGGGTGAGCTGGGCTCCGGGAGGTGGGGGTGCTGGGGCAGTCCTCACACACCAACACTGATGTGTGTGTTGTGTCGGTCTAAAGAGCCTGTATCTTTATGACAAAACACAACGACCAATTATTAAGATTTAATATTTTATTTTTAAAAACAAGTTATTTTCAAAATCCCACACATGAATCACCTGCACATACGCAAACCATAAAATAATGTGCGATGAGATCAGTGGTGGAAGAGCCGGAGGTTGGTGTGAGCGAGGATTATTCCCAGTTCATCGCAAGCCTCGATGACGACTTTGTCAGCAGCAGAGCCGGAGGGGGCAGCAATGTACGCCACACCACTCTGAGGGACAGACAGACATTGATTTTCAAAACACAACTGTATGTAAAAACCTGCAAAAATTAAAAGCTCCCTCTAAGAAACCTAAACTAACAATAATGCACTCAGTCAAAAAGGCAAAGTAGGATCTGTGTCATCCGTACATGCAACGGAGAAGTCAAATAATTTTCCAGGGTTTCTGAAATAGTTTCTACATAATGCTCAATTCTATACAAATGCACACCAATTCCATACTTACCCTTTTAGCTCTGTCCACATTATCCCTAAAAGGAAAGAAGGCATCAGAGCTGACACAAACTTCACTTAGTTTGTCAACCCATTCCTTCTTCTCTGCCTCAGTTAATAACTCAGGGACCTCCTCAAACAGTGCCTTCCACTTTATCAAATCTTCATCCTACGGGAGGGAGGAGGGGAGGGGAGAAGTCAGTCTGACATCATTTTATTTCTATCTGATGTGATCCACCAAGCCAGAAAGCACTTGGGCATTTTTCCTAGGACTTAATTTTAAATAATGACTCTTATTTACAAGCAAGTTCATATTTCTAGATTCTCCTTGATGCCTTTAAAAACATTTTCATTAGGAAACAAAAGTGATGCTAAGTTTATCATATTTATAGAAGTGTTTATCACTTTACTTTCTAAATTGTTTTATTTCAAATGTATTTTGTTCTTAAATCTAATTTAAATCTATTACTTTATAACCCTATATCAAAGGACACAAATAGAAAAGTCACCTTCCAAGGTTTTTCAAAAGAATCCTCCATATCCAATCAAGGAAACGCATAATGAATATTCTAGAACTACATTTATACAACACTTAGTCTCAAATATAAGAGATGCAGACAAATCAAACATGATTAATTATATTTGCTATCATTTGAATATTTGTGTCCACTCCAAAATTCATGTTGAAATTTAATATTCAATGCAAAAGTATTAGGGGGTGGGGCCTTTAGGAGGTTATTAGGTTCATGAGGGTAGGGCACTCATGAGTGGATTAGTGTCTTATAAAAGGGCTTGTGTGGGTGAGTTAGTCCTCATCTTGTGGAAGCAATTTTAATGCTCCCACACACCCCTTCAAATACAAGACATCAAAGAACATGAAATATAACAAAAGTATATCAGATTGCTAGTGGCACTTGTAAAAAATGTGGTGGGGGAAGATAGACACCAGTCACCTGCAAGCATCATGCTCCACATTATTATAGACACCTCAAGACAGGGGAAAGGCAGTACCTGTCATTAACTTAAAAAGACAGAAGCTTTGTGCTTTCAGAAAGGGATAAAAAACAATGAAGTTAAATGAGACAGAAGAAAACATATAAGAAGCTTCAATTAAATTAATGATTTTTAGACAATATAAAATTTCAAGAAAAATACCTTTTCACTCTATAGTGATGAAATGAAAAGTCTGTTACTCATAAAAGAGTGAACAAATATTTACACAGCACATCCATATAACCCAAGGACAAGCCTTTTACCTCGCCGATGGTTCCAGTCACATACTGGTCGATGGCATTGGAGATTTCTGCTCTCTTCACTCCTGTTTTAAACTTCATTGAAAGCACTTGTGGATGGTGTCTAAGCCACCAATAGTTGGCCTTATCCCCCGCAAGGCGTGTGCAGTGTATCCGAGACTGCTGTCCTGCTCCAATGCCAATAACCTGAGGAACACAAACATTAAGATGAGTACCTCTTCGAATGTATTCTTATCAAACCATCTTACGTGCATATTCCTCAAAACCTATCTATTAATTTTATAGAAGAAAACATCAGGTCAAAATAAGAGAAACATAATTTAAGTCACTAAAAAAAGAGGGTAAGAGATTTATAACTACCATTTATGCTTTTTTACCTCTTCAATGATATTTGACATATGACTACTAATACTAATATTCTGGAAGTTTCTAGAACAATCAAATTATATTATTGACGGTTTGAAGGGGAAAAAATTAAAAATAAAATACCACTAAAATATCTATGGCTATTTGAAAGTCTTTTTTTTTGCCCCAGTTTATAACCTACAGTTTAAACACTAAGTCACAGAAATTGATATAATAAGGATCTGACCAAGGGTATCCTAAGAAATAAAAATAATTCCATTAACACAAAAATTCTCCTTCCTTCCTCTGTTTCTATGGGTTGAATTCTAAGCACCAATGACTTTAATGCAGAGGTGTGTTTTACGGCTTCAGTTTCCGTACTGAACATCTCTTCAGCTGTCTGCCCCATTGGCCACCCCTTTCCAAACCTGCAACTGGCAAATCTGCTCATAGATGCAAAGAATAAACGAGACCACAGACACCTGTGCAAGGTGCTCCTTCTGGATTTCAAGAGCAAAGCATTCATTCTACAAGAACTTACTGGAACTTATTAGAACGTGAGCCCAAGGACACCAGTATCCACAATCTCCCAAGATTTTGTTACTACAGGTATTGGCAATCCTGAGTCTTTTAGGTCACATGATCATTAATACCCACCTGCTCCCAATTGCCCCCACTTGTGGGCCAAACTTAACAAATGTCAAGAGACAAGCTCAAGACACTGAGAAGAAAGGCCTCCCAATGCTGCTGAAGCCACAATAAAACCAAGTTCACCCTAGGGTTAAAAGAGACCTTTTAATGAACTAGCTCAGTCTCATAATCCATGGCTCAGTACACTAGGAAATAAGTTCAGTATCTTGCATAACATCACATAGTGAGAAATGTTCAGTACCTAATCACACTGTATAATTTGTGAAATTACAGTGTGGATTATACACACTGTATAATTTGTGAAAACTAGTCAAACTGTACACTTTAAAAAGGTCTTTTAAATTTTACTGTATACAATTTATGCCTCAATAAACCTGATTTTAAAAGATCAGTTTAACTCCCAGTCTAGCAGTCTTTCTACTCAATGAAATCTTAATATAATATAGAATATATGTGAAAATACCCTGCAAGCTGCAAAAATACAGGCTGGTAGATAGCAGTATCATTCCTTGTTTCCTCTTTACTGGAAATAATACCAATGCGAGGAGGGGGGAGAGTGAATAAACCAGTTTTGTAGCAGCTATCAGAGTCCAACTAATCCAAATTGTGCCAACTCACTCTAGGCAAGAAACAAACAACATGACTAGTTTTAGTCCTTGGTTCCAAAGATACTGTGTGACTATCATTAGCTTTTTTTTTTTTGAGACAAAGTCTCACTTTGTTGCTCAGGCTAGAGTGAGTGCCGTGGCGCCAGCCTAGCTCACAGCAACCTCAAACTCCTAGGGTCAAGCAATCCTCCCGCCTCAGCCTCCCGAGTAGCTGGGACTATAGGCATGTGCCACCATGTCCGGCTAATTTTTTCTATATATATATTAGTTGGCCAATTCTTTTCTTTCTATTTATAGTAGAGACGGGGTCTCGCTCTTGCTCAGCCTGGTTTCGAACTCCTGACAGGAGTGAGCCACGACGCCTAGCCTATCATTAGCTTTTAATGGTCCACCAAGAGGCTGAGGAAACACAAAGCCAGAAGAGAAAACACAAAGCCAGAAGAGAAGAGCTTGGCAAATTTTCCTTTTCAAGCTGCTCAACACCTGAGGCAGATGGATTTCTGAATATCATTTTGCAAAACAGTCCCCCCCGAGGTGAGGTGACAGCCCGCTTACCTGCCCGTTCTTGGCATAGCACACGGAGTTCGACTGAGTGTACTTGACAGCAATGGTGGCCACGATGAGGTCCCTGAGGGCAGACTCCGGCAACTGCAACAGACATGGGGGAATCACACTGGGCCTTCTAAACTTTGTGACCCCAAGCTTCTTAGTGCCACTTAATGTAACAGACTTAATGTAGTCATAGCTCTCAAATGAACGAAGAAAAATTATCTCTTCATGTTACATACTACTGTTGTTTATTAAAAGATCAAATATTTAATAATAAAATCAAATTAAAATAAATCAAATAAAAAATAAATCAAATATTTATTTATTTAAGCGGTGGAATTTAGCATAACGTGTCACAGACTCAAACTAAGGCCATTTTACAGCAGTTTGGGATTAAGCCTGTGGATGTTACACAAGATATAATACCATACCCATTCTAAAACTGACAAAAAAATATTTTCAACTAGAGTCCTTTATCTGGAGACATGATAAAATTCATGTTCAGAACTGATGCTGACAATAATTTTCATAAACACTACAAATCATTGTGACACGCACACATAGCCAATACTGTTCACAGAAAAACCAAATTAGGATCATTTTTTACTTTGTTTACAATATTCTAAGTAGAAAGTATTCAAAAAGGCATTGTTCAAATAGAACAACAAATATAATAGCCAAAAATGTCACTATCTTTAATATAAAGAGTGAATACAAATTGAAAAGGACAAAGATCCATGTCGGTATACTAAATGGACAGAGGATATTAGCTCTAGCTAGCTAACTGATAAATTAACTGAAAAATTGATAAATTGGACTTCATCAAAATTAAAATCTCTACAAAAGAAAAACCCCTTGTTAAGAAGATGAAAAGATTAGCTAGGAAATGGGAAATATTGATAAGCCACATATCCAACAAAGAACTAGTACCTAAAATGTAAATAACTCAAAATTCAGTAACAAAAAAATCAATTTAATTAGAAAATGGGCAAAAGACATGAAGAGACATTTCACACAAAAGGATATATGGATAGCAGATAAGCACAAGAAAAATGTTCAACATCAAGAGCCGTTAGGAAAACACAAATTAAATGAAAATCAGTGAGCTATTGCTACACACCTATCAGAATGTCTTAGAATACAGAAAAACTGGATCACTCCTCCATTGCTGGTGGGAATGTAAAATGGTACAAGCTACTTGGGAAAAGTTTGGCCATTTTTTAAAAAACTAAACATGCAACCACCGTACCACCAAGCAATTAATACTCCCACGTATTCACTACAGAGAGAGGAAAACTTATGTTCACACAAAAACTGTAAATGAACGTACAATGAATGAAAATTATAGAAAGGGAAAACATCAATGGTTGCTCAAGGTTATGGAAGGGAGGGGGCAGCAGGAAGTGAGCCTGGCGACAGGAAAGCAACACAAAGGACCACTGTGGTGATGGAAATGCTCTGTACCTTGCGACTGTTAGACTGTTATCAATGTCAACGTCCCAAGGGGGGCACTGTACTATAGCTTTGCAAAATGCTACCATTAGGGGAAACCAGGTAAAGGGAACATTTACCACTGGATGTGAATCTACAATTTTTATTTGTCTCAAAACTAAAAAACACCATTAGGATTTCTAAAGAATTATTTTAAGGTGTTATTAATGTAATATATCCTTTCTTATCTCTGTTGCTTGAGTCACTAACTATATATAAAGATTCCTTTGGTTCCGAGAAAGGTGAATAACAAACGCCAGCCTCCCATGTCTAGACTTTTAAAGATAACCTTTAAAGGTATTTTAAAAGAGGAAGTAATATGGAAATTGTCACTGAAGTGGGAGTGAGGGAATCTAGTCTTAGAAACATGTTACACTGAAAAAAAATTAAAGCACTATTCAAGAAATAATTCAAATATGCCCGGTATTAATACACACTCCTTCTACCTGTCCGGGTCTCTCAGGACTGAAACAGTTCCAGCCCTAATAGTACAATTTAATATTTTGAGGGTGGAATGTTAACAAAAATCTGTTTTAAAAGGCTGGGAGTGGAATATAAAGGAGAATACAGCTATCATTCTCATCCTTAAGCTTCTGAATTTCTACTAGGAGTGCAGATGAAACAAGGAAAGAAAAATTTAGACAAAAGATTAAAATCATATCCACCCACTACTCTTGTAAAAAATATTCAGGGGCATGAAACCTATCAGAGATCACTAAATTAGTAATCAATCCAATATCCATGGAACTTTAAGAAAAAAGTAAGATTCTCAATAGTCAGGAACAACTGTCAACATGGGTACCACGAAAACTAGGTCAATACCCATTCAGTTATTTTCTAAATACATTAATCAACCAGAGTGGATTCCAAAGGGCTGAAAGTATTTCTACTTATAATGCCTACATGTTTCTTTATTTTAGTGCACCATGAATTTTCAAAGATAATAATGAAAAAATATCCATTAAATCAACAAAGATGTGTTGCTCACCATATGCTTATTAACATATATTAACTATCCAGATAAAGATTTGAAAGCTTATTTCCAGCAATGCCACTTAAAACCTCAGGAGTCAGACCTGGGAACAAGCTGCAGCTCCTCTTCTTCTCCTTGTTACAATGAATAGCCAATCCTTTTCCCTGAACTAACAGTAAAGCTAGACACAGAGCTGATACGGACAGCAAGCACTGACAGGCAAAGAACCCAGAGATAAAGGAGGCAGAAGGAAATGGGCCTGACAATCTATGTTTTTCCCCTCAAGGCATTTTCTAAATGGCATGCAATAAACTAAGAGGTAAATAAGCCAAGCACAGCTTTTGGCAGTCTTGCTGGACTAGGGGACAAATCCGGAGTTCAGAATACAGGAAGAAAAAAGAGAGACACTAGCAGATATCCAGGACTTCAGCAGAGTAGGCATGAAACATAAACAGACCAGTCCTCACAGACTGAAGCCCAAATTCAGAACAACTCAAAGCAACTCAATTTTTGACAGGATAAAGCTGTCCATCAGAAGTATAAGTCAACTATACGGACAAAAAACAACATCCAGACCCTCAAAATATCTCTATAGTTTTTTCATACCCAATGCCCAGCAATCAAAAATTCCAGGCACATCCACAGAACAGACCAGAAAACAATGGAGTGACACTTCCAAGGTACTGAAAAACAAGTACAGCCAACTTTAAACAGAGCAAAAGCCTCCTTCAAAATGAGGCCTAATTAAGATAATTTCAGAAAACAAACACCAGCTCATCTATTTCTTTATTGTGTAACTCTGGGCAAATTTCTTAACTGTCATCTATGTCACAATTTTGTGATCTTTACAGTAAAAATGATGACAGTCACCCCATAGTGTGCCTTGAGTATTAAATAAGATAATATATGAAAATACAAAAGTCACCATTACTATCCTTAGGAGTATGTCTCTAAGATGACAAAGAGCACAAGTGCAAAAACTTGTCTACACAAATACATTGACCATAGCACTGAAAACAGAAACCTCAATACCCATCATTGTATATCTACATGTGGATTATCACATGGCCTCTCAGACAAAAATATGGATCTATGTTATTGATACAGAAGCATGTCTGTAGCCTAGTACATGGAAAAAAGGCAAATTATAGAACAGAATTATAGAAGACAATCCCATTTATGTATAACTGGAGACACATATATCTGTGTGCAGAGACTTCTAATATGGCATTTATTCATTTTTTAAGCTCTCAGGCTTACTTGCCAACTCAAAGATGCACTAGCTGTGTGTGTATCAACCAGTTAATATGGGCCCTTAATAAATATAAAACTTATAAATATTGAAAACAACCTACTGAAGTCACAAGCAGTCAGTTCAGACACTTTCAAACTTACATCTTTGTTCTTGGTAACGACATTGCTAAATAATGACTTATTGATGACACCATTGTTTCTCTTCTGGCTTAAACGGAGACCAAAGAGTGTTCGAACTTCATCTTCATCTGGTTTATAAGACTGGTCCATCTAAGATACAAATTTTAGAAGTTAATATATTCACATCCCTCATATTTTTCATTTATTTGCAAAAAATTTCATTATATTATATGTATTTTTCTAATTTAAACATGTGTAAGATCACCTTAGTATGGGTATAATACAATACCCAGCTACCAGTAATTTGCTCTGAAGTTGTTTTTTTTTTAAAATAGGTTTTACTACCTTATAGCATTTCATAGATTTAAAAACTTACATGCAACATGTTAAAACCAATGATTCCACTAAGTGTAGTTCTGGTTAAGTTACTATCTGTACAGTCCTTTTAGAAGGCCAGTAGATAAAAAAATTTGCTAATAAACAAGCTGTGGCACAATAATTAAATTCTAATTTTCCTTTCTTTCTAAAAATTTATTACAAAATGCCTAGCTAACATTTGAATTATAAGTTAAAAGGGAGAAAACAGGATTGGTAGTCTATGTCTTAGCTATTTGGAAGGGAATTTATATCATTTACTGCTATCTTCCTCTCCTAAATTTTAAACTGAGAAGATATTAAGATATGGGGAATAATATGCCTCAGACCACTTTAACTGAGCCCATCCTTCTGCAGAATTTTTTTTATGCTTGTTTCTGTTTTTAGAGATAGCATCTTGCTGTGTTACCCAGGCTGGACTTCAACTCATGGACTCACATGACCCTCTACTGCCTCAGCCTCCTGAGTAGCTAAGATTACAGGCGAGCACCACTGCAACCACTAGGCATTACAAAATTTCTAAAATCGATATGCTAGCCTATTAACTGATGTCAAACGAAACTTGTTTTATGCTAGGTAGAGGAATAAGTTGTTTCGTGGTTGTAATTATGTATACAATGTACAAACTAACCCAAATTTTGAAATAAAAATACTAATGAAGCCCTGGTATTCCTCTGATACCTTTCAACACGGTATTGTCAGGTATTGAAGAGGTCATGACAACAAGCTCAGGTTTTGGAAAATATTTTCCATAATGCTATTAATATATAAAACTGATAATGGTCATTTCATTAGTTTCATTATGGTTTTAAGAGTACATAACAACTGGTTGGGCTCATGCCAGTAATCCCAGCACTTTGGGAGGCTAAAGCAGGAGGACTGCTTGATGCCAGAAGTTTGAGACCGGTCTGGGAAAAATGGAGAGACCCCATCTTTACAAAAAATTAAAAAAAAGAACAGACAACTAAAAACACAAGAAACTGAAGAATGTAGTAGCAGCTGTAACTATATAGTTCAACTTGCTGTCAAATGGCTTTTTAAAAAAGAAAGTATGTACATTTAATGTGGGATTTTCTTCTTTCCTTGAAAGGCTGACATGGAATCCATGGTGAACTATAGAATTACTGGTATCTTACAATCAAGGAAATTCACTTAACTTCCATTATATGTAGTTGAAATTTCACAAGTTTTCTGACATCAATACCTCATGAAAAACAGCATTATGAACTTTTAAATTTAAATAACTCTTTGCTTTAACAATGCATAATTTTAGACTATGGGCTAACTTATTTAATATAGAAGAGCTCATAAAAAAATAGTAAGAAAAATCTCAACAACCTAGTAGAAAAATCAAAGAATATAGACAGTTCATAAAATGGAATAAAAATGCCCTTAAATGTAAAAAAGATGTTCACCTCACACCTAATGAGATAGATGAAAAAATGTAAGAAGACAATGCTGGCATACGTGTTGGGAAACAGGCACCTCTATACATTCCTATTAGGACATTAAATCTGTCGTAGGACCTGAGAGGGGCAGTATCCACCAAGATTACTGATACACACAGCCTGTGATCCAGGCCTAATTTCACTCCTAGGACTTTTCTAGGTTATTCACTGCAGGGCTGCGTGAAGTAGCTATAGCCTGGTGATTGGCTACGTAATCTAAGATACACAGATAAGGAACAAATTTCCAAGACGGTGAAGCAGGACACATTTTGTAGAGAAACAGAAACAGAAACAGAAATGCAAATGCAAATTTATTTGATGAGTATAAACTTTAAAGAGAACACTTCAGGAAAGCAAGAAATGTAAAATGTTAGTTATTTCTAAGAAAGGTAGCAGTGGCCAAAGAAGATGATAGGGGGACAGTACATTAAATAACATTTAATAGTTTTTGAATAGGCAACTATGTAAATATATTTATTATTTTGTTAAAAAAAATTACAAAAAATTAAAATAAAGAATAAGGAAGCTATTCTCATCTTAAAACCAAAATTAAAAGTATTTTTATGGGAGGCCGAGGCGGGCCGATTGCTCAAGGTCAGGAGTTTAAAACCAGCCTGAGCAAGAGCGAGACCCCGTCTCTACTAAAAATAGAAAGAAATTAATTGGCCAACTAACATATATATAGAAAAAATTAGCCGGGCATGGTGGCTCATGCCTGTAGTACCAGCTACTTGGGAGGCTGAGGTAGGAGGATTGCTTGAGCCCAGAAGTTTGAGGTTGCTGTGAGCTAGGCTGATACCACGGCACTCACTCCGGCCTGGGCAACAAAGAGAGACTCTGTCTCAAAAAAAAAAGTATTTTTAAAAATGCAAGATTAAGGATAAAGAAACTGCAGTAAGGAGGGATAAATTAGAAGTGTGTCAACATATAGGCAACATTAAATGTGGGGGAAAAGACACCAAATAAGAGATCAAATTACTGTTTTAATCATGAATTACACTAACCTGAAGAACACAGTAGTTCCCATTTTTCTTTTTAGAAAGTATTTTCAAAGCTTCTTCTTCATATCCTGGGGCAATAATACCATCAGATACCTGTAAATACATTAAACGTTAATTTCTATTTTAAAAAATCAGAGACCACCTATGAAAAATCTAATAGGAACTATCTGCCTTAAATAATGTAGCAGCATTGTCTGGTTTCTATCTCCAACAGATAATGTTTTTACTATGTTGGAATACAGCTTTCTAAAGCTGAACCTATCTCACTTGCTGTCCTTTCAAACTTTGTCAGTTTTAACTAAGAATATATGAATGACATGCTGTAAAATAAGCACCTCAGGAAGAAATATTACTTAGTACGTATTCTCTTCAGGATATGGTGTTTTACACTAGAAAGAGCAAATTCTAGTTCTAGCTCTGCCAGTACATGGCTAAATGTCCTTTGGCAAGGCACATTCCTCAACAGCAAGACAAGACTGGAGTAATCAAAGATTTAACACAACTAAAGATACAAATGTCATACATAGTCTTGCTATAACCTATGACATAAGGACGGTAGTGCTCATGGATATAATCCCCAAGGTAACTAAATATTGTCAAGCCATGTGGCCCCTTCATCTCTATCTACTTTTCTTTGCCCTCCAAGCTATTTAAGCTACTTTTTTTTTTCTTTCTGTATTCCCACTTCCAATAATACCTCCACCTTTCTGGAATGCTTATTTTGTTTATCAATGTAGTTTATATTTTTCCCATTATATGGTCTCTTTCATTACAGACCTACAAAGGTTTATAGTAAGATTCATTATCCTATCACCATCTAAGATGGCAACCTCTGTTGTTTGGGAAAGACAACATTGGCATTAATTTAACTACTAGAGAATTTAAAAGAATTAATTATACAAATAAAAACTTTGTTAAAACAGCCAACTATCCACTTGAAATCCCATCAACTCAATAAATCCCAAAATTAATTCAATGATCCATGCTCTACATAAAACACAAACATTAAATGATAAACTTAACTAATTTACAGGTATTGTAAATATAAATATTATAGGTTATGGTTTCAAAGAACATCATGAACAATTAAAGTTTTACTCAGTTACACATGGATCAAGATACATGAATGTCCACTGACTTCTCTGGATATGATTTTTGCAGTTGGTACATCACAAACATCAGATAATGCAACAAAATCACCAAATGAAGACATCCTATCAGCTCCTGTGAACAAAAATTAAAATGAGGTATTTATCACAAAGTATTCTTGTATACAAAAAGACTGTCTTAAAAATTCCCATGAGATAATATAAAATCCATTTCTCTAAAGCTAACCTTACTGTTTATACAAGATTTAAATAATAGATCAATAAGTCATTGAACTGAAATAATCAGTAAGAAGGTATTCTTTAATTTTACCTCCTAGAGTTTAGCAAACTTTTTCTATGAAGGGCCACAGAGCAAATATTTTTTTAAAGCTTTGTTACCACATGGTCTTTACTATAACTACTCAATGCTGCAGAGGTGCAGTTCAAAAATCAGCCATTGACAATGCAGACACTGTATTTTTCAAAAATAGGTGGCAGGTTGGATTCAGCCCAAGGGCCCTGGTTTGCTGACCCCTGTGTAGGTGGTATATACTATAACATGAGGTTTCTCAATAATTTTCCATAAATATTACAACAATATTCATAGGTAATTAAATTCAAAAACTAAATGTTTCTGAAATATGTAAAATATTACTCTAACCAAATTTAGTATAGGTAGATAAGACTAAAATTGTATGGCTCGTCTACCCATACAATTTTAGTCATATATTAAAAAATACAAATACAGTCAATAGCCTAATCTGAAATTACATTCCTCAAATTCCAATGAGTTTCCATTTGTTACATTAAAATACTAATATATACTTTTATAAACTAATTTATTCTCGGGCACTCATATAATCATTCTCAAATACTAATAAAAACAAATTTAAAATAATTTGAAATCTTATAATGAAACAAAGGATTTTTATTTTATTCAGTAAACTATATATCATATAGAATATGTATGTATTCATTCTATTCTATGCAGGATAAAATATTGCTTTTTCACCCCCTGAAAAAATAAAACACCCTCTTAATCTGACCTCTTGCTCTTGCATATGCAGTTGATATGGGAGTAAGGGATTTATAGAGATCATAGACCATGCAGACTTTGGCCTCATCTTCACTGAGTGGAATTCCAACAGCAGCACCTGGTACAGAAAACAATAATTAATAGAACAAAAAAATCTCAAGTTACCACTTGTCAATCCTTAAATCAAGACATTTTTCTTAACATCTAGTCTACGCAGCATATTTTCTAGCACCTTTGCTAAATTAAACAGAAATCTATTTAGCCAGATAATGAAACACCAAAAATATAGTTGTGAAGTAGTGGGGGAAACATCTCTCCAGCCTCCGAAAACAGAGCCACCAAAGCCTGACAGCCCCTGGCATGCGAATGGAGCTGGTTCACTTTACAGACTAGCTCTCTGCATCCTGCCTGACGTCACAGTTTATTTCTTCCCCACTCACATTGCTTCAACATCCAATTAACATCTGAGAACTAATTATGTGTTGGATTGTCAGCAGATCTGGTGAAAAGACGACTAAGCTGTGGAATTAGGGACTTAAACATAGAAGCAATAGATATCTCATACAGTGGCTATAAAAGGCTACACATAAAGTATCACAAGAACATTTTTATGTCTACTCAGTTACATTTTCAAACCTAAAAAAGTATTTAGTCTATAGCACTAAGCCATTTCACTTTTATGTTCTAAACCTTTATGTGTCCACCATAAAAAACTACTGCCTAGTATTCCTATCCCATAATGATGTTATGTAATTATATGTATGTGTCACATTGTCAGGTTTTATACTTTATATTGATACTGTTATCAATAGACTTGAACTTTAGACTTCATAGAATGTCTATATTCATATTAGGATCTGTTAAATATTTTTAAAAAAATTAAAAAGAAATGCATTTCCAACAGTTCCAGGGCATTTCAGAGCAAAGCTTTACCTGCTGGGCTGACATGTTTGAAAGAGGCAGCAGCTGGAATGCCTAATGCCTCTTTGAGTTCCTTCACCAGCTGCCAGGCATTCAAAGCATCACACAAGTTTATAAATCCAGGGGCTCCATTTAGAACTATAATATAAAAAAATATACACACGCATGACTAAGCAAGATCAATAAGGTCATACGTACATTTCTTAAGAAGTAGCATATCCAAGACTACACTAATGTTTTAAGCAGAAGTATAATTAAGAAGCAAATAGACATAAACATATAAGAACTTGATGATGAAGGAGAACAAAGCAGCTGAGCGTGAGCCCATATTTTTAAAAATGCATATCCACATGAATACACATGCACACACACATTAACAGTGGACGATCAAATCCAGCCAGCTAGAAAGAAATTCATATTAGAGATTCAGGAATGGGAAACTATGACAAGACTACTGACCAGTAAGAGATCAACATACAGAGCTAAGGTTAAACAATTGTGGCAATTATAGAGACAGTATAAAATTGAAGTTATAAACCTTATCAATTTAAAAAATATTACTACCTAAAGCAAGATCTGTGGGTGGGAGGTAAGGAGAGGAAAAAATATGTGCTGGTTTTTTCTTCTTCTATAGCAGACTCAGCAGACTCTGACTAAAGGGGAATTACAGTTTAAAGAAGAACATAATTTCAGAGTCTTCCATTACCTATTCTCTTAACATTGGCAGGATTTTTTAAGGAGCTAATATCTCCTGTGAATAAACATAAGAAGTTCAGCACACACAAAGAAATAGTGGGCCACCACTAATTATAAGCAAAAACACATAATTTCATTTCCTTCATATGTTATCTTGGTTAGAGGATATTTTTATAAGACCTTGCAAAAAAAAGACACCTGCACTAGAATGTTTATCACAGAACACTTCACATTTGCAAAGATGTAGAATCAACCTAAGTGCCCATCAATTCACAAGTGGATTAAAAAAATGTGGTGTATATATATCATGGAGTACTACTCAGCCATAAAAAGGAATGAAATAATGTCTTTTACAGCAACCTAGATGGAACCGGAGACCATTATCCTAAGTGAAGTTTCTCAGGAATGGAAAACCAATCACATGTTCTCATTAATATGCGGGAGCTAAACAATGGGTATACATGGGCACAAAGAGATATAAAGGACATTAGAAACCTAGAAAGGGAGAGGGTGGTGTGAGTAAGGGATAATAACTTACATATTTGGTACAATGAACACTATTCTGGTGACAGTACATCAAAATTTCTTAGTTAAGCATTATACAAAGTATCCATGTAACAAAAACATCTAAACTCCCTTAATATTTTGAAATTAAAAAAAAGTAAATTATTTTATTTGTAGATGGTATGATCTTACACACAGAAAATCCTAAGGAAGCCACTAAAAAAATTGAGATTAGAATAAGCAAGTTTAGCAGGGTGGGAGGGTACAAGATCAATATTCAAAAATCAAATCTATTTTATATACTAGCAATGAACAATCCAAAAAATAAAACTAAGCTAACAATTCAATTTACAACAGCATCAAAGAGAATAAAATATTGTGGGGGAAATTAAAGAAGTGCAAAACTTATATTCTAAAAATTACAACATTATTAGCCACTGGGGGAAATGCAATACTACCTCATACCCCCATATGGTCTATAAGAAAAGACATAGTAAGCATTGGTGAAGATGTGCAGAAATTAGAATTCTCATACACTGCTGGTATAAAATGGTGCTTCCACTTTGGAAAACAGTGGACAGTGGAACAGTGTGGCAGCTCTTCAAAGAGTCAAACATAGAGTATCCATATGACCCAGTGATTCCACTCCTAGATATATACTCAAGACAAATGAAAACAAGTCCACACAAAAATCTGTACCTGAATGCTCAAAGCAGGATTATTCGTAAGAGCCAAAAAATGTAAACAACCTAAATGTCTATTAACTGATGAATGGATAAATATAATGCGGTACAGCCATACAATGAATATTGTTCAGCAATAAAATGGAATGAAGTACTGTTATTTCATGGATACAACAAACGTTGAAAATATCTGAAATAAAAGGAGCCAGTCAGTCACAAAAGACCACATACTATATGATCCCATTTACACAAAATGTCTAGAATAGGCAAGTCCATAGACACAGAAAGCAGATCAGTGATTGCCCAGGGCACAGGGGATTGGAGTAAATGGGGTGTGACTACTGGTGGGTAGGCTTCTTTTGGGGTTGATAAAGATGTTCTAAAATTGATTGTGGTTGCACAACTCTTTGAATATGCTAAAACCCATTAATTTGTACATTTTAAATAGGTAGATTGTACAGTATGTGAATTATATCTCAATAAAGCTGTTATATAAAAAAATAAAAAATAAAAGTAATACCTTGCCAAACATTAACTGAGTGCCTACTACAATAGTAGGCACTCTTCTAGGTACTTGGAACATATCAGTGAATAAAATAGTCCCTCTCAACCCCAAAATAATCACCATCCTCCTCCAGGAGCTTATGGGAGAGGCAAATATGAAAACAAAATAGGTGATACAGTCAACCATGAAAGAAAATGTTAGATATTTATCCAAATGAGTTGAAAACTTATATCCACACAAAAGCTTGTACACCAAAGATTACAGCAGTTTTATTCTTAATTGCCAAAAATTATCCTTCTAGTTTTGATGTTTTCAACAGGTTAAATGGATAAACCAACTGTGATATACCCATACACAGTGAAATCTTAGTTAGTGGTAAGAAAGTCATGAAAAGACATGGAGGAATCTTGATGCATGTTGCTAAGTCAAAGTGTCTGAAAAGGCTCCATATTGTATGATTCCAACAATCTGACATTCTGAAAACAACAAAAATATAGTCACTAAAAAGCTCAGTGACTGCAGGTGGTTGGGGAGAGGGCAAAGGAGGGATGAGGTGGAGCACAGGTAATTTTAGGGTAGCAAAAGTCCTCTGCATGATACTGTGCTGTGGACAATGAACCTCAAATTGTTCTAAAAAAATAAAGATTTTTTTAAAAAGTACTTAAAAAAATAGTTCCCTCAACCAAAAACAAAACTGAAACACTGTCCTCATGGAACTTATGGGGGAGGCATAGAAGAAACTAGGCAATAAATAGTACACAATAAAAGTAAAATATACCCTAAGGCATATAAAACACAAGATGAAACAAGACACCATTTGTACAACTCCGCCATCTCCCTCCCCTCACAGATAGCTTGGGCTAACTGTGGTAAGTAGAAGAATATTTCAAGCTGTCCCTCAACCTCCCACCCTGCTCGCCTCTCTATCTCTCCTTTAGCTGGTGACAGGGAAAAAGGACACTGCAGGACACTGCATCTATCCACCACCAAATGCACTGACCAGCATGTTCCCAGCTTGCCTTCTCCCTAGGGGAAGGAGGCTGCCCTGGCCCTCCCCAACAGCCAGCCCTCCCTGCCGTGCTTGGGCCTTCAAGGCCTTCACGCCTGTGACTCTGCCTCAGTCCCTACCCCCACTCTGCCTTCTACCGGAGTAGAACATGCTCTCATAGCATACCTTAAGAACAAACTGGAACAAAAAACTTAAAAAGCCTCTTATCTCTATAAACCCATGATCTTTATCATTATTATTTCCTAACTTCATACTTCTACTTCAGCCCACGTCAACTTCTAGACCCATAATTCCAAGGAAACTGCTTCTTTCTTGTAACACAGCCAAAGCAAATAGTCCCTTTTCGGTTCTCAACATCATAGCAACTGGTTAAAATTCTCCAAGTTCTCCTCTTCTGGCTCTTCCACTGTCTACCTCGAGCTGGAAAGTACCCAAAGCTTAGTTCTGCCCCTCTTCCATGAAATCCAGGTCATCCCATCCTGTCCCATGTCTTCAAAAACACCTATATGCCAAAGACATTCCAATCTCTACCTCCAACTTGACCACCCTCCAGTACCCCAGAGCACCTTCACGTTCATGCTCACAAGTCCAACGGGCATCTTAAACTTCAGGTGGTTGTAAGAGGTATTACAGAATTTACTTTATCTTCTACACATGAACCACATCAGATATAAAGAAAGACACACATGTATCCAGACATGACAAACTACCACATGACACCTGGGCTTTACCTGTGATGGGAAGCTTGGGCTTCATGGTGTATAGCTGGGCAGGAGTTTGATGAGGGTTCATTCCATACCTCAAGGGCATCTGCGATATCCCTTTACTGTACTGTTTCCTGAAGTAATCTGAGATTGCTTCATCATACTGTGCCGTATGAGAGAATGCCTACAAGAAGTGTAAGTTTCGTGAGATACCAGCAGCACTTCCCAAATAGGGACAAGATGTTTTAGGTACACAGCAAATAACATGCCTTCACCCTGTGCACACGTGCACATACAAAGACACCAAATAACACTGAACAGCACAAGTTATCCCTTTCCAATTCTTTTCCAATCTTTTTGACACCATCTCTATAATATTTAGTTCCTCTACTTTTAACAAAACAATAGGAGCTCCAAGCAGAGCCACGGTAGGTGATAGAACTAGCCAGACCGTTTGGTCTGGCAAACTCCTGCACTAGATGGATGTTATTTTTACAATATTTTGAAAGTATGTCCACACCTTCAAGGCTAACTGGCGTCTGGTCTCCAAGGAGGTATCTTTACTCTCAGAGCTCTGCATCTCTGTGGACACCGCTGCGTAGTCCTCCGGTTCACATACCACTGTCACTCGGGCGTGGTTTTTGGCTGCGGCTCTCAATAAGGTCACTCCACCTTTCAAGAACGAAAGACGTTTTTGTATTTCAATATCAGTTTCTGAACTTGTTTTCAGTAAAATCATTGTGCACATACTTCCACTTTAATTATTGACTTAAAAAAATAAGGAAAAATAATCCAGATGAATTTCTACACATATACACACATACAGAAAAACCTCTTAGAAAAGACATATGAGTTATACTCATCCTAGAATAAAAAATTAAAATTAAATAATCCTCCCCCTATCAGACCTCTAGATGGTTTTTCTAACTTACCAATATCAATTTGCTCAACAGCCTCCTCAACAGTCACCTCTGGAGAAGCCACTGTCTTCACGAAGGGATAGAGATTACAAGCAACAACTCTAAGACAAAGAGGAATATAGCTGTCATTAAAAACTCAACTTACATGGTTTATTGCTATCCAGGAAAAGAATAACTTAGTACTATTAACATGACCAAAAACCATACAGATGTAAAATATAAACTATGAGTCTAACATTTTAGAATTCTACAAAGGTGTTACACAAGTGAAGATGGGCCAGGTGCCTGGCTCATGCCCATAATCCCAGCACTTTGGGAGACCAAGGTGGGAGGATTGCTTGAGGACAGGAGTTCAAGACCAGCCTAGGCAACATAGTGAGACCCTGTCTCTACAAAAAATAAAAAAAATTAGCCAGGCTTGGTGGTGTGCACCTATAGACTTAGCTATTGGGGAGGTTAAGGCAGGAGGATTGCTTAAGCCTACGAGTTAGAGCAGGGGTCCTCAAACTTTTTAAATAGGGGGCCAGTTCACTGTCCCTCAGACAGTTGGAAGGCCGGGCTATAGTTTTAAAACAACTATGAACAAATTCCTTTGCACACTGCACATATCTTATTTTGAAGTAAAAAAACAAACGGGTAAAAACACCCACATGTGGCCCTCGGGTCGTAGTTTGAGGATGCCATAGAGCATATAGTAGGCTATGATCACATGATCATATTACTGCACACCAGCCTGGGGGACAGAATGAAATCTCATTTCTTTAAAAACAAACAAACAAATACAAAAACAACACAAAAAACCCAAAACAGGACATCCTATTGCTACAGAAGGTAATTTAATCAGCAGTGCTCTGAATCTGGGTACACATTATTCCCTCCAAAACACATTGCAATGTTGCTGCTTGGGTAACCTTAGCTACCCAATACTATTGAGCCATAAAAAGTTTTTAAAAATTCTAATAGAAATACAGGATTACAGGTAACATTCTCATTTTGGAATGTGATCACTATTACCTAGGACATTCAAATTTAGATTCTTTTCCCAAAAAAATAACAGATTGGAAACAATGACAAAAAACACTGGAGCATTCTGAGGGTGCAACATTTGTTTTGCTTTTATAGAAGTCACAGAAATAATGGTAATAGGAAGCCCAAAAGAATAATTTTAAAACATAGAACTAATCTAAAATTAACAACCAGTGAAGGGGAGTTCCACTTCCAGGACTGCAATGGGGGACGATTTGTAGGCAGGCTCCCCAGCAAAAAATAAGCCTAACTGGTGAAAATTAATAAACAAAAACAGAGGAAGGGAAACACTTGCAGCTCGTTCTCTCAGTCCTATTACCTCCATACCAAAACCAGACAAATATGTCACAAGAAAACTACAAACCAGTATCTCTTATGTAAATTGGCACAAAGATCCTCAACAAAATACTAGCAAACCAAATCTAGAAGAATATAAAAATACACACCATTGTTAAGTAGTATTTATCCTAGGAATTTAAGGTTGGTTTAATGTCTAAAAATCAGTGTAACTAATGTTAATAAAGGACAAAAACCACTTGATCATTTCAACAGATGCACAAAAAAGCATCTGATAACATTCAACACTAATGATAAAAACACTCAACAAATTAAGAACAGAAGGGAACTTACTCAAAATGACAAAGTGAGAGCAAAACTCACAGCTAACATCATACTTAATGGTAAAAGACTTTCCTCCTAAGATCAGAAACAAGACAAGGATGTCCACTCTCACCACTTCTATTCAAGATTGTACTGGAAGTTTTAGTCAGGTCAATTAACAAAGAAAATGAAATAAAAGGCATTTGGATTGGAAAGAAAGAAGTATAGTTACCTCTATCTGCAGGAGACATGATCTTAAATTGTATAGAAAATCCTACAGAACTGACAAAAGTAATCTATTAGCACTAAGAAATGAGGTCAGCAAGGTTGTAGGATATATAATCAATCTATAAAAATCAATTGTACTAATATTAGTAAGGAACAATAAAAAAAATTTAAGAAAACAATTCCGCTTATAGAAGCATAAAAAAAAAGAAAATATTTAAAATTTAATAAAAGTACAAGACATTATTGAAAGAAATTAAAGAAACTCTAAATCATCCATGTCATGCACTGGATGATTTAATGTTGTTAAGATGGCAATATTTCCCAAATTGATCTACAGATTCATTACACTCTAAAAAAATTACAATTGCTTTTTTTTTTCCAGAAATGGGCAAGCTGATTCTAAAAATTATGTGGAAATACAAGAAACTCTAAATAGTCAAAACAACCTGAATAAGAACAACAATGTTGTCCCATAATACTCTAAAAAAAATAAGAAAAAAAGAAAAATAAAGTTGGAAGACTCACACTTTGTGATTTCAAAATTTACTGTAAAGCCACAGTAATGGTCTGGTACTGACATAACAGACACATAGATCAAAGGTACCAAGACCATTCAATTAGGGAAAGAATGATCTTTTTAACAAATGAAGCTAGGACAACAGGACAGCCACATACATACAAAAGAACAAAGTTGGATTTCTATCTCACACCTGTATATAAAAATTAACTTAAAATAAATCAAAGACCTAAGTAAAGAACTAAAGCTAAGAAAACTCTTAAAAGAAAACATACACAAAATCTTCATCACCCAGGATCAGGCATTGGTTTCTTACATATGACACCATAAGCACAAGCAATAAAAGAAAAAATAGATAAATTCCACATCATCAAAATTGAAAACATTTGTGATGGTCAAAGGACACCATTAAGAAAGGAACACAGTCTACAGAACGGGAGAAAAAAAACCTTACAATTCAATAATAAAAAGGTGAATAACTCAGCTAACAAATGGGCAAAGTATCTGAATAGACATTTCTTCAAAGAAGGTATACAACTGGTTAATAAGCATATGAAAAGATTGCTCAGCATCATTAGGAAATACAAATCATAATCACAGTGAGATTCCACTTCTCAACCACTAGAAGGGCTAGAATCAAAATAACAAATGGTGAGAATGTGGAGAAACTGCAATCCCAGTACACTGCTGCTGTTAATGTAAAATGGTGCAGCACTCTGGAAAACAGTCTGGCAGTTCCTCAAAAGGTTAAACATAGTGACCACATGACCACGGAATTCCAGTCATAGGCTTGTACCCAAAGAAATGAAAACACATATTCACAGAAAAACTTGCATACAAATATTCACAGCTGCATTATTCATAATATCCAAAAAGTAGAAACAACCCAAATGTCCATCAACTGATGAACTGATAAAGAAAATGGTGTATATGTTCACACAATGAATTATTTTTCAGCAATAAAATGAAACAAAGTACTGAGATACTATGCTATAACATGGACACACCTTGAAAACATGCTAAGTGAAAGAAGCTAGTCACAAAAAACATTGTGCGCCATGTTGGATTCCATTCATATGAAATGCACAAAACAGCAAAATCCAGAGACAGAATGTAGGCTGGTGGTTGCCAAGGCTTTAAAGTATTGGGGGAAGTGCAGAATAAATGCTAATGGTATAGGTTTTTTGTTTTTTTGTGTGTAGGGGAGGGTGATGAATATGTTTAATATTGAATGCAATAATAGTTGCGCAACTTCTGTGAAAATACTAAAACCTACTGAATTGCATATTTTAAATGGGTGCACTGTATGGAGTATGAATTATATCTCAATAAAGTTGTTACATATATCTGAAAGAAATGTTCTATATCTTTATACAAATAACTAAATTAGCTATACAGGTTGAATAACCCTAATCTGAAAATCCAAAACTTTTGGAGTGCCAACATGACATTCAAAGTAAATGCTCATTAGAGCATTTTCGATTTCAGATTTTCAAATAAGGGATGCTCAATTGGTATATTATCTGCAAACATTCCAAAATCTGAAATCTGAAACACTTTTGGTTCCAAGTATTTCAGATAAGGGATATTTAACCTGTATATACTAAAAGTTAGATCATAACTTCCTGAAAACACAAAAATAGTTTTCAGTTTAACTATGTATTTTGGTAATGTAAATTTGGCCTAACCAAAATGCTTACATACATACCATGTCACATAGAAGGTATTCAGTAAAGGTTTACAGTGAGTGAGAGAAAAAGAGAGGGATACCAGGTGTGGCATATTGTTTTTTGTCCCCAATGTGTTAAAAGTTCAACTTCAAATTTTTACCTGATAAGATTGAAATCAAGTCTGGCCATGTCAGCATTATCTTCTGGGATATTACGAGCCAGGATACCTAATTTAACAAAGTGAAACAAAGTATTAATTCAAAAAACCAAGTAAGAATAAGGTACTTCTTTCAACATAGTATTATATCATCAATCAAGTTAAATCCTCTAATATTCTTTTATTCTGGTTTTTTTTTTGTCTTTGAGACAGGGTCTTGCTCTGTTGCCCTGGTATGAGAGCAGTGGTGTCACCATAGCTCACTGCAACCTCAAACTCCTGAGGTTCAAGTGATCCTCCCACCTGAGCTTCCTGGAACTATAGGTGTACACTTTACACTATTCAAAGCATCTTCCATCCTTAAGTCTACTGTTCTTTTTTTTTTTTTGAGACAGAGTCTCACTTTGTTGCCCAGGCTAGAGTGAGTGCCGTGGTGTCAGCCTAGCTCACAGCAACCTCAAACTCCTGGCTCAAGCAATCCTCCTGCCTCAGCCTCCCGAGTAGCTGGGACTACAGGCATGCGCCACCATGCCCGGCTAATTTTTTGTATATATATTTTTAGTTGGTCAATTAATTTATTTCTATTTTTAGTAGAGACGGGGTCTCGCTCAGGCTGGTTTCGAACTCCTGACCTTGAGCAATCCGCCCGCCTCGGCCTCCCAAAGTGCTAGGATTACAGGCGTGAGCCACCACGCCCGGCCAAGTCTACTGTTCTTAAGTCTACTTGTTCTCGGGCTCTCTACTGAGCCCGAGTTGAATAAAAAAGTTATATTCTGGTTTCTTAAATCTTTCACTATACTTGATTTCTTAAGTAAAATTCTAGTTTCTTTTCAAATGGTGCCCACCACACCTGGCTAATTTTTTCTAGTTTTCCTAGAGACTGGGTCTCACTATGTTGCTTAGGCTAGTCTCGAACTCCTGACCTCAAACTATCCTCCGGCCTCAGCTTCACAAAGTGCAAGGATTATAGCAGTGAGCCACCACACCTGGCCTAATATTCTCAATTAAAAAAATACCAAACACATAGTAGAGGAGTTATCAAGAAAAAAGATTAGGTTATTTAAGTCTTTTTTATCTTTTTTCTTGAGTAACAAAATATAAAAAAGGTAAAGTAGATTTGTATAAAACTGTTGCTAGAGGCCGGGCGCGGTGGCTCACGCCTGTAATCCTAGCACTCTGGGAGGCCGAGGCGGGCGGATTGCTCAAGCTCAGGAGTTCGAAACCAGCCTGAGCAAGAGCAAGACCTCGTCTCTACTATAAATAAAAAAGAAATTAATTGGCCAACTAATATACATAGAAAAAAATTAGCCCGGCATGGTGGCGCATGCCTGTAGTCCCAGCTACTAGGGAGGCTGAGGCAGGAGGATCACTTGAGCCCAGGAGTTTGAGGTTGCTGTGAGCTACGCTGATGCCACGGCACTCACTCTAGCCTGGGCAACAAAGTGAGACTCTGTCTCAAAAAAAAAAAAAAAAAAAAAAAAAAAAAAAAAAAAAAAAAAAAAAAAAAAAAAAAAAAACTGTTGCTAGTTCCATTATAGGCTATGTGTTCCCATAATTCAGTGGTTTGACTGAAGCTCCTTAGCTGTCTTAGATAAATGAATAAATGTAAAGCACTTTGGAAAAAAATTCTTTTGAAAGTCATTTACACTATAATGTTTTATTCTAAGTTTGAATTGTTTTAAGATCTTTTCATACTACAAAATCTAAATGTTTTCAGTAACTCTATCGGGAAATACCGCCCTATAAATTAGTTATCAGATCAAGACTAAATAACAAGCAGAGGAAAATAACTTGAATTCATCAAGTAGTAATGCAAGTCAGATTTTAAGCAGGTTCTTATGCCTTATGAAATTTGTCAGCAAACATGACAAAAACAATATAATTTTACAGGTAAATTATTTTGAGCCTTTTCCCTCCTTTATTCTATGAAGTTATTGACTCAAATATTCTCAAAAACCACTGATTGTTTTACACCGACAGTGCCAATCACTTACCAGCATGGACTGCAGGATGCAAGGTTTTCACACGTCCCCCCAACATTTCAGGAAATCCCGTCAGCTCAGAGACATCTCTGAAAATAGATAAACAGAGCATTACTACTGTTTCAGCTAAAGTGTCATTATATACTATTCAAAGTATCTTCTATCCCTATGTCTACTGTTCTCATTTAAAGAGATTTTTGAGCCTGAGTTGAACAAAAAAATTATTCTAGTTTCTTAAGTCTTCCACTATATTTGATTTCTTAAGTAAAATTCTATTTACCTTTCAAAATGATGCTAACATATTTTCTACTGATCTGTGTTCAGGAAGAATCACTGAGTATTAAAGCACTAGTTCTACAATTTTCAGAGAATTCTGACATTGAATCACAAGCCATACTAATTAAATAGAAAGCCACTTGTCAGTGTAACAAAAAGCATGAAGAATATCTTTACCTCAAAAACAGAATAAAGTAGAAATAAGAATTAAGTTTTATGATAAAAAAGCATAAAGATGGCATATCAAATGAGTGGGGAAATAAAAGACTGTTTAGTAAAGTGGTGTTGGTATTAGCATAACTGGCTAACGTCACACAAAAAGACTAGAAGCTCTGATTACATAAATGTTAAATAAAAACTTTTGCAGGGGCTCAGCACAGTGGCTAACACTTGTAGTCCCAAGTACTCAGGAGGCTGAGGTGGAGGATCTCTTGAGCCCAGAAGTTTGAGACCAGCCTGGGCAACACAGCAAGAACGTGTTTCCAATAAATTAGGAGGAAAAAAAACTAACTTTTACATTTAAAAAAAAAAAAGCAAACTGGACCCAGGCAGAGAGCAGTCCCTCAGTAGGGGAGAGACCATCCTCTGTCTTCTAGGCTTGTAGTTCTAACTCTTCTGGAATGTCACTCTCCTCCCTACCTCTACAAGAAGAAAATATGCCCCTGTATTCCTTCAAAAAACAAAAAATAAACTAGAAAAAATAATCACAAAATATGACAAAGGGTCAAATGAAGTAAACATCTAAATAATATTAATCTGTATCACCAAGCTGACCTCCAGAAAGTTGAACCCATGTATACCCTCTCCAGCAGAATTTACAAATTTTAATGATGTGGAAAAATGCACATGATATATAAACAAAAAAGCAAGAAGCAAAACTGTATGACTATGAAATAAAATGTATGCTTATAAAAATGCTGGAAGAAAAAAACACATTAACATGTTAAGAACTATAAGCCATTTTTACTACCTTTATAGTTTTCCACATTTTTCAAATTTTTCATTAATATAATCAACATATACAGCCTTCCCAATGTTGCCCAGACTGGAGTGCAACGGCTAGTCACAGGCCCAATCTTAGTGTCCCGAACTCCTGGGCTCAAGTGATCCTCCAGTCTCAGTCTCCTGAGTAGCTGGGGACTACAATAAACTTTTGTTTTTTGAGTCAGAGTCATGCTCTGTTGCCCGGGTTAGAGCTCACAGCAACCTCAAACTCCTGGGCTCAAGTGATCCTACTACCTCAGCCTCGAAAGTAGCTGGGACTACAGGCATGTGCCACCATGCCCAGCTAATTTTTTCTATATATCTTTAGTTGGCCAATTAATTTCTTTCTATTTTTAGTAGAGACGGGGTCTCACTCTTGCTTCTGGCTGGTTTCTAACTCTTGACCTCGAGCAATCCGCCCACCTCAGCCTCCCAGAGTGCTAGGATTACAGGCGTGAGCTACCTCGCCCAGCCCTACAATAAACATTTTAAAGCAGCAAATTTCACCATTAAGATACAGAATCTCCTGGGTAGATTCTCCAATTAAGGAGGGTCATTTGCAAATGACTGGTGTGTCAATGAACAAACTGGTGACATTGTGGTTTCAAATTCAAAATTCACTTTCTTGGAGTTCAGGAAATAAAATCCAGTTTCTCCAGCTGAAAAGAATCCCTTAAAACGTAGAGAAGGCATTGCATTCCTAATCATGTAAATTTTAAAAAAAAAGAAACTTAAAGAAGGCAAATTTATTCATAGAATTAAACATTTAGGGTTATTAAAAAGAATGCTACTCCTTCATACTTAAGAATTTGCATGTTAAAGTTGCAGACTTCAGATATAATTCTCTGTATGCTCACTGCTATATATGCAATGACTAAAATCTCAGTTGACCTCATGATAAGGCAATGGTTTATTTCCTGGGATTAAATTGTTGGGGCTCAGAAAAATGATACCCCAAAGTACAGTGCTATGCCATACTGAATACTTTGAACTAAAGGACAGTGGAAGGCCTCAGAACCAAGGTCTCTTCAACCTCCTGCCTCTTACCCCTCATTCTCCCCCATACTAATGGAAACCAGAATTCCTCTTCCCCAAGGCAGGCCATTGAAACTAGAGCCCCCTTTCCCCAAAGCCAGCCATAAAAACTAGGAATTATTATTCTAACCTTCCCACCTTTCCATCTAGGAGCTGGCCATAAAGAAATTCTCTGACCTACCTTGCCTGATAATAGGTCATAAGACCCTCAGGAGGAAAGAATGCCACAGAGAGGCAAGAAACTGGACAGGCCTTTCAGGCTCTCCCCTCCTCAGTCTACTAACATCAGATCATTTCTTTTTTGTCCAATCACATCCTACACTGCTGTCCAGTCCTCAGTGAACCTAAGCATAAAAATGGGCACTTTTCTGTGCATCTTTATGTCTTCATTCTGAAGGCTCTAACATCACATGAAACTTAGACTCAATAAACTTTTTATACTTTTGTCTTGTTGACATGTCTTTTGTTACAGAAGTATCAGCCTACAAAATCTTGGTGTCTTAAAAGGGTAAGATCTTGGGCAAGTTACTTAACTTCTGTGTGCCTCAGTTTCCCAACCCATCAAATAGGGTCAACACTACCTACTCCAAAAAGGTGTGAGGGCTATATGAATTAATATATGTAAAACACCCCTCCAAGTTGTTTATACTTCATTCAACTAACCTTATTGTGTTGGGCTCTAAAATAAACCACTTAGGTTGAACCAGGTTGAACCCTCTCACACTTTAATAGGAGAAAAACACATTTACACTTCCAATTTTTAAAAAATGACATCATCATAATGGAGGTAAACAGAATGGGTAGAGGTACACAAACAAGACTAACCAGCTGATAAGCACATAAACTAGGTGACAGATACAGGATGTGAGGGATTATACTATTTGGTGTTTTTTGAGACAGAGTCTCACTGAGTTGCCCAGGCTAGATAGAGTGCCATGTCGTCAGTCTAGCTCACAGCAACCTCAACTCCTGGGCTCAAGCAATCCTTCTGCCTCAGCCTACCGAGTAGCTGAGACTACAGGCATGTGCCATATCTGGCTAATTTTTTCTATATATTTTTAGTTGGCCAATTAATTTCTATTTTTAGTAGGGACAGGGGTCTCGCTCTGGCTGCTTTTGAACTCCTGACCTTGAGTGATCCTCCCGCCTCAGCCTCCCAGATTATAGGATTACAGGCGTGAGCCACTGCACCTGGCCTATCATACTATTTTTGATTATGTAAAAATGTATTATGTACTATGTTTCCGCAATAAAAAAGAGGCTACAGGCCGGGCGAGGTGGCTCACGCCTGTAATCCTAGCTCTTTGGGAGGCCGAGGCGGGCGGATTGCTCGAGGTCAGGAGTTCGAAACTAGCCTGAGCAAGAGTGAGACCCCGTCTCTACTATAAATGGAAAGAAATTAATTGGCCAACTAATATATATAGAAAAAATTAGCCGGGCATGGTGGCGCATGCCTGTAGTCCCAGCTACTTGGGAGGCTGAGGCAGAAGGATGGCTTGAGCCCAGGAGTTTGAGGTTGCTGTGAGCTAGGCTGACACCACGGCACTCACACTAGCCTGGGCAACAAAGCAAGACTCTGTCTCAAAAAAAAAAAAAAAAAAAAAAAAAAAAGAGGCTACAGATGAGAATTTCGCTCAATTTAAAGAAGGTCCTGGCCGGGCGCGGTGGCTCACGCCTGTAATCCTAGCTCTTGGGAGGCCGAGGCGGGCGGATTGCTCAAGGTCAGGAGTTCAAAACCAGCCTGAGCAAGAGTGAGACCCCGTCTCTACTATAAATAGAAAGAAATTAATTGGCCAACTGATATATATATAAAAAAAATTAGCCGGGCATGGTGGCGCATGCCTGTAGTCCCAGCTACTCAGGAGGCTGAGGCAGAAGGATCGCTCGAGCCCAGGAGTTTGAGGTTGCTGTGAGCTAGGCTGACGCCACCGCACTCACTCTAGCCTGGACAACAAAGCGAGAATCTGTCTCAAAAAAAAAAATAAATAAATAAAGAAGGTCCTAACTACACTAGGAGTCCTCAACTTGGCCAAACACAGGTTTGGACTTTGGATTCTCATCCTGCTGATCATAAGAGAGCCAGCTGGCCTGCCTTCCATGAGAACCACATCAGAGATGACATGCAAAAGGACTTTGGAAAATATAAAGCACACATTTAATAAATACAGTAAGGCATCCTTGTCATCTCAACTTGTCAAATTTAGGGAAGCTATGTGCTGCTCACATAGCGCACAATTATAAGAAAAGCCAACAATCTACTTTTACATGGATCTAGAGGCCAAGAAACAAATTTTCAACCCTTTTCTAAAACATATTTCAGGGGTAGGTATGTTCTTCATTTAAACTGTCATTACAGTTTATGAAGTAGCTGTCTGCTGTGGCCTTTTCCTTTTCTACCTTTTAGTTGAGTTACTCCTTCTCCTGCCAGAATGCCAGTCCTTGAAGTCAGGAATAGCATCCCGATTAATCTTTCGTACATCCCTTGTTTCCATTTCCTAGACAGGTAACAAAAGCTTGGGAATGAGCAAATGAATGACCGGTACCTCCATGTGGTTACCAGAGATTCTAAGAGAAGAAAGGTAGCTCTGAATCTTCCTCATGTCAACAGTTGTACTAAATAGCCAGTCAAAGCAGATCGTGTGAATTATAACTGGAGTTTTTCTTGCAAAACAAACGGCCCACCTGAGTTAATGTGTTAAAGGAAGTGGCTAAGAACCAGAGTTCAAAAACCAGGACAACCAGGTTCCAATCTTGGCTCTGTAAACTTGTGCAGAAGTCAGGAAATTCCCTGAGCCCCGCTTCCCTGTTCCATACGGTGGGGAAGCAGCGTGCCAACCTCGCAGCGTGACGGGGAGGAGTGAAGGAGAAATTTTACTCACAGTGCCTGGAGCACAGTACTTCCTGGTTAACGTGATCACACCCCCTTTCCGACGGACGCGACTTAAAAACTAAGTCGTGCCTTACCTGACGGCTAGCCCGGCATCCCTGAGAGCTTTCGCAGTGCCTCCGGAAGCGACAAGATTCAAACCAAGAGAAGTTAGGTTTCTCGCAAATTCCACAAGGCCGGTTTTGTCAGACACGCTAAACAGGGCTGCAAGAGAAGACATTTTCTCTCATTACTCGTGGCGTGCTACACTGTGTTCCCCAAGGCCCAGGCGGGGAAGCCGGGGGAGGAGACTCGGGAACCGCAAGGCCTGCCGCCCTGGAGCCCAGCGATCACAGGCCTCAGCCCCGGGCCTGCCCCGGCCGGACGGCGCGGGCCGCACACGCGAGCCCCCCGGGGAGCTGGGACAGGCCCGGGCGCGGGCTCGCGGTGTCGCCGGCCGCCGCCATCGCCGGGCGCGGGGCTCGGGGGGGCCACAGGGACAGGACGCAGACGGCGCCTCACCGAGCTGGCCGGGAGCCATGGCTGCAGGAGCGGGGTCTGGGGACAAGAGGCTGGAGGAGGAGGAGGCAGCGGCGACGCCACGTGCGGAGTGAGGCGGCGCGGCCCGGACAGAGGCACTCCAGATACAAGCGGGCCGGGGCGGGCACCTGGCCCGTCATGTGACCGCGGCCACACCCCTGCGCCCCGCCCTGCGTCGGGCTCCGCGCGAAGTTGGCGCCTGGGGCTGTGGCGCACGGCGGGTGCACCTCCAACCCGGCCGAGTTTAAACTTGAAGGGATTCTGTCTGCGACGCCCTAATCCGTGCCTGGGAGCCAGTGATCTGGCCCTGCCCCGCAGAGAGGGTCCACCTTCTCGCCTCCGGAGCAAACTTACCTGTTGCCTGGGGCAGTCTGTCCCCAGAGGCTGGAATGTCCTTAAAAGTGCCCCAAATACCACTACTGAAAACAAAACAAACAGGAGGAGTAGTTAGTAGGCAAAACTAGAAAGGATCTAGGCAATCTCCTGCCATCCTCCCGTTTTACTAGGTTTAGAAAGTAAAACCAAGGCCTAAAGGTTTAAGTGAGGGACTCCATCGTACACAGATTAGAGGCAAAACTAAATGAAATTGACATTCATTTTATTTTTGATGCCACGTTAGAAAACTGCCTAAAATCAGCTTCAGGAAAGTGTCTTCTAGCAGATCCGTACACATTATTTTGCCTCAGGCCTGGAAGGAGGAGTGCTAACGGTTAAAGGGTGGGAAAAGACCACCTTTCCTTCATTGAAAACAGAGAAAGAAGAATCGAATACATTTGTTTGTTTTTGAAAACGACACCTTTGCTACAACATAAATATATATTGCTGTCTACACAAGTCTTTTTAAATTTTTCTTATTAGAATTATATTACAAAATAATAGCATTGCGTATCTTTTAGTCTGGGGTTCACAGCTGTGAAAGGAAGTCTATTTTCTTATTATCCACATGCCATTTATTTCTGTTTTGCCTCTTCTCCAATTCTTCCCGTATCTTCTTTACTCACCCAAATAAATACCTATTGGCTAGAATCAAGGGTTCTATTTTTTGACCTCTAAACATGATAACTCCTTGTTCTGAATATTTCTGATTTCTAAAAGAAATAAATTAAGATTATCACAGTGTCTTCAATGTGTTTGCTAGCTTTGCATTTAAAAAGACAAGGTTCATAGCCAGCAATAAAGGAGATTTCCTTGGCCAGTCACCATTAGGTTTTTATAGTAAATAGAAAACAGAGAAAGGAGAAAACAATGCTGATATTTATTGATAAGAGGGAATAAACAGTGGTTAGGCAGCGGAACATGTTTCCTTCCTGTGACTTAAGAATATTTATTCAATTCAATAAATTTCTATTGAGACTTTTCTGCCTGAATGGCAGAAACACAATGTTGGAAGGCAGAGATAAATATTACCTAAGCACTATCTTCAAGGAGCTCATAATGGAATGGAAATGTAGAATCATGGTTAGGTTCGACTAGAAAATACTAATAAAGGAAATAGGGTGTTAAACTGATTTTGTAGATGCCTTTTAGTTATAAACCAAGACACAACTTTCATTTAAAGGATGTCAGATGTTTCCTCTGATTAATTTGACTAATTATCTCATAGGTTTAGAGTCTAGACTTGTTAAGTACTCCATATGTTAACAGCAAGAAGAGTAAATGAGTTTGTTTTTTTTTTTACCAACTTTGTGATCCTGGCCAACTCATTCCATCTTTGGGGACCTTAGCTGTAATATAGACATAATATTTGTTCTGTAGTCCTCATCATATTTTAAGAAGCAAATTAAGTACAGGTAAATGAAAGTACAAACTGTAAAGTGACTAATGAGGATAATATAGAAGTGTAATCTCCTTCTTGGCTCATTCTCTTGATGTAGTTGGCTACTCAGGTATCTTTCTGAGCATCAGAGTATGTCCTTAAAGCTCCTAGTCATGAGCAAGCTAGTGTCTTAGAAATTGAAGAGGCTCCCACAAAGACATGTACTCATCTTCCACCCAGGGTTTATTGTTTCAGACACCCAGAAAAGAACATGCATGCGCTATAATGATTATGTAACATTTTCATTTCTTCTCCACTTACTTCACACCCCTCCCAAATGAAGCTTAAAGACCCTCAGATCATATCATATCATACATTAAATATTATATATATAAATGGTCTCAGTTCCTTGAATATGCTAGAATCTGTTTTTGCCTCTGTGTCATTTGTTTCTGTATAAACTGATCACTTTCTCCAAAAAGCCTCCATCCCACTTCCAAATCTGGGATCCCCTATTGGACTTTAAGGATTAACAAAGTAACCCCATCTTGGGTTCATTGCTCCAAGGTTTTGTCTACTCAAGTGAGTATAGTCTGTCAAATAAAGTGATTACTGGGAGCTCTTGCATTATTGGATTTATACATTAAGTCTTCTCTACAAAACTCCTATCTTCCCTTATCCAGAAGATTAAGCCATTTTATGACCTATTAAGAAATCTGAACCTGGAGCTATTTGGAATTACAAAGTTGGAAATAATACAAAGAAGGAATTAGAATAGCTGGAGGCAGAGAAACCACTTAGGAAGGTTTTGCTTTCACCCACATACTCCTAACCAAAGATCTGAGAACACAGAAAAGAAGGGATCTACGTGAGACAACATCAGAGGTTGAAATCAGTAGGATGTTGGGGATCAATTAGATAAAGAAAATATTAGACAGAAAAAATAAGGATGATTCCACATTTCTAGTTTGATCATATGAGTAGCTACTGAGGCAAATAACCAAAATAAAAATATATCTATAAGAGAAAGAACAGGCCAGGCATAGTGGCTCATGCCTGTAATGCTAGCACTCTGGGAGGCCAAGGCAGGAGGAGGATTGCTTGAGCTCAGGAGTTTGTGATCAGCCTGAGCAAGAGTGAGACCCTGAGCAAGAGCAAGAGCCTGAGCAAGAGCAAGTAATTTTTCTCTACTAAAAAATTAGAAAGAAATTAGCCAAACAACTAAAAATAGAAAAAATTAGCTGGGCATGGTGGCACATGCCTATAGTCCCAGCTACTTGGGAGGCTGAGGCAGCAGGATCGCTTGAGCCCAGGAGTTTGAGGTTGCTGTGAGCTAGGCTGACGCCACGGCACTCTAGCCTGGTCAATAGACTGAAACTCTGTCTCAAAAAATAAAAATAAAAAAAGAGACAGAAAGAACAGTTCAATGTGTGTCTACTTTTGTGTAAAGTCAGGGTGAAGGGTTGAATAAATAGCTTTGAGTTTCTAAATGTTGATTTTAAAGTATAGGTAACTGAGGAACACAGTTAAAATTATTCAGTAAGTTGTCGGAAATACAAATGCAGATCAGGATTGGAAGTGAGGTCAAAGATAAATAAATTTGGAAAGTTAATGACACTGAAGTAGTAGTTGAAGCCTGGAAGAAGATAAGCTTGCTTAATTAGGTCTAGCAAATAGCCTGAGCAAGAAAGAAGGCCAAAGAAAGGAAATTCATTCAAGCAAGCATTTAATGTTCTAAATGTGCGTGTGGATTTTAACCACTTAGACTCCATATAATTAGTCCAGTGGTTGATAGAGTAATAAAAATGATATTAAGGCAAGTGTTTCTTTGGTGAGTATTTATTGAAGATGCAGTTCATTCATTCCTTCATTAATTCATTCAAAAATTATCTATTGAGGGCTTACTATACAGCAGGGGCTGAAGGCAATGAGGATGCAACCATGGATCAAACAGGCAAAAAAAAAAAAACCCTGCCTTCATGGAGTTTACATTGTCAGAGGAGGAGATGGTCAATAAAAAAGAAATGCTTAAAATCTACAAAGTATTAGATGAGGAGATACTTAATCCTTTTGGAAAAAGTAAAGCAGAGAAGAGGGGCAGGGCAGAACGGAACTGCAGTTCTATGTAGACTTGCCAGAGGATTCCTTAGTGACAAGGTACATTTGAGTGAAGAGCTGAGTGTTGGGTGGTGGCTAGCAAGCCATAAGGGTATTTGGAGCAGAATGTTCCAAGGAAAAAGAACAGCAAATGCAAAGGCCCTGCGTAGGGAGTGTGCCTGTAGTGCGTAAGGGATGCCATGTCAGGAAAGGGCTGCAACAGAGGAAGCAAGACTGAGAGCAGGAGGACGCCATGTCAGCAGTCACATTGGATAAGGCTTCACCGGCCATCATGAAGACTTTGGTTTTTATCATTGTTTATCTCCTGATGCTGGGAAAAAAGAATTTAATCATGAAAAAGAAAAAAGAAATAAAAAAGAAACCCCAAAATAAAGACAAAAAGACTTTGGCTTTCACTGTGAATGAGAAGGGAAGCCCTTGGAGAGTTTGGGTCAGGAGCAACATCTCACCTTCCTACATGCTCCCTGAAGTTGTATGAGAGCAAAGGTGGAGGCACGGAGATCCTTCCAGAGGCTGTTGCAATAATCTAGGACCTTGACCCTAGGTGAAAAATGAGGGTGGCATGAGCCAGGTGGCAGCAGTGGAAGTTGGGGGAAGTAATAAAATTCCAGATACATTTTGAAGGAAGAGCCGATAAGATTTGATGACAAATCAGATGCAAAGTGTGAGAGGAAGAGAAAAAGCAAGAATGACTGCTTGGACAGTGGAAAGAAGGAAGTTGACATCAGCTAAAATTGGGAAGGATACAAACATAGTAGCCCTGGGAGGAGGAACAGAAGTTCAGGACATTAGATGCCTGTTATATTATGTGTCAAATGTTGCCAATAGGTTGAGGTGATGGGGACTGAGGGGGACCTTTAGATCTTGGATTACCCTGATACGGTCATATTTGGGGAAGTGGTAGGAACAAGAGCCTGGCTGGAGTAGGTTCAAGAGAAAATGACAGAAGGAATTAGAGATGTAGAATAGAGATAAAATAATGGGTTTTGCTCTAAAAGAGGGTTCATCAACCTCAGCGCTGTTGACATTTTGGAATGGATAATTCTTTGTTGCGAGGGGTTGTTCCGTGCGTTCTAGGATATTTAGCAGCATCTAGGGCTTCTACCTACTAGATGCCAGTAGCACCTCCCCTCCAGCTGTGACAACCAGAAATGTCTCCAGATATTGCTAAATGTCCTCGGGTGGGGGGGCAAAATTGTCCCCAGATGAGAACCACTACTCTAAAAGGAACATAGAGGAATTGGGTGGTAGCTGGTGGTAGATGTCAGTACAGAGAGGTTATTGATGTCTTGTTTTGTTTTAATCTGATACAATAAAAAGCCACATTTCTATGTCCATGAGATCAATCTAGTAGAGCAGAGGGAACACTGACAGTGCAGGAGAGAATAAAGTTTTATAATAAAGGGTTCTACCTAGGAGGTGTGGGTGGGATGGGAAAAGCATCTTGAAGGAAATAATTTTTGAAATGATACCTTTCAAAAAAGTTAAGCATTTATTAAAGCAGGAGATAGCAGAGGAGAACCTCTTTCAGGAAGAGAAACCAATATGTGCAAAGGCCAAAAGGGAGGAAAGATTACGGTCTCTGGAAGAGCTAGAAGAAGCCTTGTATATCTCAAATGCAGAAAGTGAAGGGAAGTGGTACAGCTAGGGTATTGGAATGAATCTATTCAAATCTGTGGATTTTAGGCTTATGAAGCATAAGAAGACCAAAGAGTAACCATTATAGCTAGCAATGTTGTCACTATCAAGGTCAGCAGAGACATTTGGTAAAATCGGCTTCAATGTAGCAGTGGTAGCAGAAACCAGGTTAGAGGAAGATTGCCAGGAAGTGTCGAGAATTTCAAGTTAATGGAGGTGAATTTATAGCAACTGTTGAGGGGTGGGATTTTCCTCCAGCAGCTCAGTAGTCCTCATACAGACACCACGAAGGCAGATGGCTCTATTCATTCAGGATTAGGGTTTTGTCAGGAGGCTGAGAAACAAATACCGTGTTTCCCTGAAAATAAGACAGGGTCTTGTATTTCTCTTTCCTCAAGAAGACACTCTAGGGCTTATTTTCAGGGGATGTGTTATTTTTTTTTAAGTATGGTACAACAATCTACATTTATTCAAATATAGTTAAGTCGTCTTCTTCTGGAACATCATCATAACTCTCCAAACCCCAAATTCCATCCTGAATTTCTTGCTACTCTATTTCCTTTAGAACCATTGGCCCCAATCTCTCATGTTGAGCAATAGAGCTCTCATGGGGCAGATGAGAAGGGCTGTTCATCTTCTTTACCGCTCTGCAACAAAATGCATGTGTTGTGCAGATGTGCTGCATAGCCATGCCCATCACTAGGTCCTATTTTCGGGGTGGGGCTTACATTGCGCAAATGCTTAGAAATCCTGCTAGGGCTTATTTTATGGGTAAGTCTTATTTTCGGGGAAACACGGTAAGAGTCAAAAGACTTTGAGATTTTGGCAAGTGTGATTGACTTGATGGGCCGGGAAAGTTAAGCGGGATAGGGAGGAAATAAGGGCAACAGGGAGGCTGTGAACCACCAAGATGAACAGTTATGGGTTATGGAAACTGGGAGGATAGGAGCCCAGCTTTAGACCTGGGTTTTTAGGGATAGAGTAGTTTGGGGAGTATGACCATAGGAGTGGGAAGTTGAGGTGGAGTGTACAGAAGGTTGTTGGTGCGCCTGGAACACTGTCATTTACAGTTCTTGTCCTGGGGTACTTGCTAATAGAACCAACTTTTACTTTCTTTTCTTTTTTCTTTTTTGTTTATTTATTTATTTTTTTTATTTTAGTGTATTATGGGGGTACAAGTGTTAAGGTTACATTTATTGCCCATGCCCCCCTCCCCCCTCGAGTAAGAGCTTCAAGCTTGTCCATCCCCCAAACGTTGCACATCTTACTCATTGTGGTTGTATATACCCATCCCCTCCTCCCCCCTCCCACCCTCCAGACACCTGATAAATGTTACTCCTGTATGTCCACTGAGGTGTTTATCCGTTAATACCAATTTGCTGGTGAGTACATGTGGTGTTTGTTTTTCCATTCTTGAGATACTTCACTTAGTAGAATGGGTTCCAGCTCTATCCAGGAATATACAAGATGTGCTATATCACCAGTGTTTCTTAAAGCTGAATAGTACTCCATGGTATACATATACCACATTTTATTAATCCACTCCTGTATTGATGGGCACTTGGATTGTTCCCACAGCTTTGCAATTGTGAATTGTGCTGCTATAAACATTTGAATGCAGGTGTCTTTTTCATAAAGTGACTTTTGATCTTTTGGGTAGATGCCCAGTAGTGGAATTGCTGGATCATATGGTAGATCTACTTGTATCGCTTTGAGGCATCTCCATATTGCTTTCCACAGAGCTGGACTACTTTGCAATCCCACCAGCAGTGTAGGAGTGTTCCTCTCTCTCCGCATCCACACCAGCATTTATTGTTTGGGTACTTTTTGATAAAGGCCATTCTCACTGGAGTTAAGTGATATCTCATTGTGGTTTTGATTTGCATTTCCCTGATGATTAGAGATGTTGAGCATTTTTTTCATATGTTTGTTGGCCTTTATTCTGTCTTCTTTTGAGAAGTTAGATTTAGGGGATACAAGTTGTGTTTTGTTACATGGATAAATTGTATAATGCTGAAGTCAGGGCTTTTAGCGTACCCATCGCCCAAATAGTGTACATTGTATCCGGTGGTTTTTGGTGGTGGTTTTTGATCCCTCAACCCCCATTTCCCCCTCCTCCCATCTGAGTCTCTAAAGTTCATAATACCACTCTGTATGATCATGGATACCCACTGTTCAGCTCCCACTTATAAGTGAGTACATGTGGTATTTGTTTTTCCAACTCTTACTTTCAAATGTGTCCCTATTTGGACAATAAAGTATATAGTTCAAATGGAGTTTTTATTAGTAATAATTTCATGACTAATAAACAACTCAGCATGAAATACCAATTCCAATAATAGGTAGAAATTTTTCAAAGGCAATTCTAATGTATTGTGTCCAGGTATTGGTATCACATTTAAGATTTTTGTATATCTTTTTCATTTTGGTAGTCACTTTAGCTCTGCTAGGTATTCAAGGCACTTAAAGCCAAATTATCACTATTGTACAACCTTTATGATGATAACTGATGACTGATTGTGGGGCTTTAGCTGTTGCGTAGTGCCTGTTTGGATAAAGGGCATTCTGGGCAAGGATTTACCAAAAATTCTTTAGTTTTAGTTTCTTGTCTGAAATTCCTTTTTCAATCATCCACAGAGTTTACCCATTCTCAGCTGGGATTGGCGTCCTGCCCTTTCCTCATCAGTCTCCCTGTTCTACTCTTCTCAGACATAATTGCCTGAATTTTTCAAGTATTGCTAATACCTGGGTCTTTCTGGCTGGCCCTGCCTAGCTGTTAGGATCCTCTGCCACTTATCTTTGATCAGTTGGGTCAACCATTTGTCATAGCTGGTGTTAGAAAGTACTCTTTAATCCAGGCCTCTATCATGTTTCTCACTGCTGAGTAGCCACCATCAGCATTGGTAGTTGGTATTGCTTTCTCAGCACCTGGACTCGTATTATTTATGTTTCTACAAATACAGCATCATAATGAATTAATCCCAAGTAAGAACAAATTGCTCTTATGTTATCTTTCTCTCTAAAGGCTTTCTTGATTGCCCATTTTCCACATGGTAGATTGATTTTTTCCTTCTTTGGGTGCTGGAGCTTACTTTAATTCTAACACCTGTACCATCGTATTGCACTCATTTCTTTATAAAGCTGTGTATCCCATTACACTGAATCCCCTTTTATGGAAGGGATTACATTTTATTTCTGTGTTTACCCAAGTGCCTAATGCAATAACTAGTAGATAACAGACAATAACTATAGAGGCTTAAAAAGTTTGTCTCTGGTACTCTCTCTGCTAGTCTCTGTCACCTCAGATTCATGGACACTGTCACTGATTCACAGAGATTTTAGCACCTGGCTCACAGTCATTTTTTTCACTTCAACTTTTATAATTATCTTGGCAAAATCAATAGCCACATCAATGACTCATTAAATACCCTGGCTTTTCATTTCTTTGACTCCCATAATGTAAAAGATACCTCAAAAACTTTAAATTCATACCAATTTCTGGGCATAATTCCTTAAAATTGTCCTTAAGAAATTCCTACTAATAAATTATTAGAATTGGAATTTCAATATGAGTTTTTACCTATTAATGGCATTAAAACCAAGTAAAACTATATTATATATATATATATATTGTTCATACCAGGACAACTCTGGCAATCTCTGTCTCTTAATTGCATTGTTTAGTCCACTCACATTTAATGTTATTATTGATATATTTAAATTTATGTAAGCCATTTGCTATTAGTTTTCTATATGTCCCATGTCTCTTTTTTGTTATTGTTCCTTTTTTCTTTCTTTTTCTTTTTTTTTCCATGCATACTCAAGTCCCATCTTTTTTCTTTCTTTACTGTCTTCTTTTGTATTAAGAGGATTTTGGGGGAGGAAGCTTTTTCTACCTCTTAGAGAGAGGCTTAAGGAAAAAACAACCATTTTCTTCTGTTGGATATAATTCTAGGAACTGTGACAGCTTTCCTGTAATTATAAGAACAACTACCCTGAAGATAAAAAAAAAATGAGAGGACTCTAAGTTTTTTATGCCACTATGAATCGTCTGAATTAATCAAATCTTGAGCCACTCTACTTTTAAACTTAACATTTTAGTAAGCAATGTCATTTTTGTTCAAGGCAATTGATTTGAAATCTGCTACAGAAGTAAATTAAAACATCCCAAAAGATTTAAAAATAAATAAATATAATTGTTTCAGAAAGAAACTAGCAAGGGATAGTACTGACTCACACTTAACACAGTGTGTTCTTGACCACTGAACTATGTAGACCTGTACTGTATTGTGGTAGCCACTAGCCACAAATCACTACTGAGCACTTGAAATGTGGCTTCCTGAACTGAGAAGTTCTATAACTATAAAATAAACACAAGATTTGAAGACTCAGACCACCACAACAAAAATAATGCAAAATATTTCTAATAATTTTAATTGATTACATGTTGAAATGATAATATTTAGAATATATTGGGTTAAATAAAATGTATTAATAAAATAAATTAATTTTCATGTTTTGTTTTTAGTTTTTAAATGTGGCTACTAGAACATTTAAAACCCCATATGTCATTCCCTTTATATTTCTATTGGACAGCATTGATCTAGATGGAATCTAAGAATTGTCGTATCAGTTGCCAGCTAAGGGAAGGCACAGAATTCCTTGAAAAGGTTTATATTGACACTTTTCAAATCCTATTTATATAAGATGACTCAACTATAAGTTATAAATTTTAGGAAATCTGTGAAATTAGAAAAGTGATAACCAATGTATATTTGGTTTTTCCAGAATTCCAGAGATTTAGAATTGATTATCTAGAATCTAGTTTGCATAATTCAGGATTTTGGTACCAGACCATACAGATGTATTCTTCATATCTTCCCCCTGATTTTTAGATACTAAGTGATATATAGGGACAAATGTATATTGTATTGCTTCAGTTCTTTAGATCAGAAATGTAAGTTCTCTGCTTCTAAAATCCTAGGTTTTTAGTTCTATGATAGGTTATGTTTCTAATAAGAAAAGCTAAATTAAAACTTGGTTTTAAAAATGTAATTATCATTAGAAAAAAAAGAAATAGAACATGATCTGTGTTATGGGCTAAATTGTGCATCCTCCCAATTCATTTGTTGAAGCCCTAACCCCCAGTGCTATGTGGGAAAATAATGTAACTATATTAGAGATGGAGTCTTTAAAGAGACACTCAAGGTTAAACGGGGCCATATGGATGGGCCCTAATTCAAAATGACTGATGTCCATATAAGAAGACAGAGAAGCACCAGGGCTGTGTGTGCTTAGAGGAAAGCCCATGTGAGGACACGGCGTGAGGGCAGCCATCTGCAAGCCAAGGAGGGAGAAGTCAGAAGAAACCAAACCTGCCAATAACTTGATTTTGGACTGCTAGCCTGTGGGACTGTCGGAAAATAAATCTCTCTAATTTAAACCAACTAGTCTGTAGTACTTTGTTATAGCAACCCTTGTAAACAATGGCAGCCCTCCTCCGTGGTAAGCTATAGCCTCATATAGACTACCATTGTATTCCTTTACAGAACTCTGAGGAGGTGGGTAAATTATGTCCCTTCCCTCAGGCTTGATGGCTGAAAAGTAATCACCACGTGAAAGTGTTGTTTTATCTTAGGGTTGCTTGTCAATATGTCAATTTTATAATTTTAAAAACAAAATAGTTGAATATATACATAGAGTTTTAAAGTGTATCGGCATGCAAAATCCTGTCGAAAGAAAAAAAAGAAAAAAAAAATAAAGTGTACATCATTGCTAATGCCTGGTAAAGCAAATTTCCATATTTTAGGATTTTCAAAAAACTTTGCATTAATTTTTAAAGGAAATAATTTGTATGGATTTACATTAATTTTATACAACTTTATTCAACAAAATATTTTATACTGATGTTAGCAATGTATACATGTCCATTATAGCTATAGAAATGTCCATTATAGATACATAGCTAACAATTATATATCACTGCTACATGTTACACACTGTTTTCTACACTTTACATAGATGAACTCATTTAATCAGATATACTTTCTCACAATTTGTTCATAAAAATAAAATATTTCATAATGCATCATATTTTCAGAACTTGAAACTAATATCCTATACATCTAGAGAAAAAAGTTCAGTCTGCAAGGTTAAACTAAAATCTTCAATCTAACGTCTGGAACAGTTCTATATAAAAATCAATAGCAAAAGAAAAATATTGTGGCTCACTTGAAACAATAAGAGCATAATAAAATACTTGTATATTTTTCTTGGAGCAGAAAGCGTGTAACCCTTCAAGAAGAGGAAGAAAGACTCCATATGCTCAATTATAAGATGAAGCCCAGTTGTCATCTGTCATGTCTTCTTTCCCCCAAAGAATCTAGTTCAGGATTAAGATTAAATGTCAGACCCAAGAGATCACGCACTGCATCTATTTGTTATTGAATCTGGATGCCAAAAGATCATTCAAGCAGAAGCAAAATTTGAGAATAACATCGGTATAATTTATTACCACATTTTTTACTGTTAAATTTTAAAAGATGTTAACTATAAATAAATATAATTTTTAAATTCTGATACTGTGAAACCCCAAACATAATCTACTTGGGCTTTTTAATGGTAGGTTTTCAATCCACATCTAAGACTGTGTCTATTTTATTTGCTTTTTGGATTGACTCAGCATGGATTTGAATAGCAGGAAGAGTACAGAGGCAAAGACTAGGTTCTTAAAGCAACATAATAAATAATAAGCATGGTTTTTGCCCTCAGGAAAAACTTTGGTGTTGGCCAAAGGCAAAAGGAATTTATCTATAAAGAGCTACATTACAATCAAATTTTTTTAAAAATAATTTTATTTTTATTTTTATTTTTAAGCATAATACAAGCTAGAAAGGAGTCAAAGTGTTAGTTTACACTAGGCTCCTGCTAGGGACAAGGTGGGTGACTGCCACACTTGGGGGAGGAGGAAACACCCCATGAATCTGCCAATCAGAACTTAGTGCACTAACTGCAAAAGAATGCAGAGGACTCCCTAGCCCATGGGTCCAGCAGCATAGATACAATAGAATCTGGAAGAGTGACACGGAACAACTGGTTTTCAAAGAGGCTCATGGGAGATCTGCATAAGTAGTATGACTCAAGTCATACAACTCCCAACTGTCCGATCAAAGTGGTTCCATGATGATGGCAGAGCCACGAGGAGGGTCCAATCCAGACACTATAAAACAGACCCACACCATAACCAAGGCCTTTTTGTCATGACAGAGTCCGTTTATCCTCTGTGACGGATGTATCTTGCTCTCACTTTGTAAACCTATATATGTTGCTCTAGTTCTGTAATCCCATCTTTCTTTCCTCAATAAACCTCATTTTCATGCTTACCTTGCTTTTGGTGTGTCTGGTCATTCCTCCACCAAGATCGCACCAAGAACTGACATTTCAGCCTGCGACCCTACAAAAGGATTACAGTTAACAGACCACGTATGTGAGTTGGAAAGTGCCTATGGCACTAATTCATTTATAGGCTTGCTGCTCCTCACTAAAAGCTCATGCTTGCAAAGATGTCAAGGGGAAAGAGACGGGAATGGATACAAGGAGGGCATTTAGGACATTTAGACGTAACAAGGGTGGGGAAATGGAGATGATTAAGAAGGTACAATCCCAGCAGAATATTTAAACATTTTCCCTGCTTAGATTATTATCATCTACACATTCTTTATGCAATGAGTTCATACAATTGTTCTACACAAAATATTAAGCGTATCATCAGAAAAGCATCTCCTCAAAGGATAATGAAACAAAAGATGATTTATTTCTAGGAACAGTGCTCCCAGGAGAACATACCACCACTAGGGAGCAGCAAAGGTTGTTCCTATGCATCAGTATCAACTCAATTTCAAAGACAAGTATAACCAACTACATTGCACAATGGTTTCCAGTTAATGAAATGCTCTTATCACTCATTTTCATTACAATTGAAAGAGGGCCCTTCTAATCTTACCTCGATTTTTCAGATACAGAAAGTGAAGGCTTGAAGAAGTTCAAGGTCATAGTGCTAAAAAGTGGTAGAGTTGAAAAACTGCCTTTTCTAACTCTGATGTCTGTGCTTGGGCTAATTGGTTTAGAGAATTAATATGAAAGACACCTTCCTGGAGCACAAAGTTAAGCCTAGAAAGGAGTGACCACTGAATTTTTTTCAATTCTAATATGAACCATTGATTTTATATACATTTTTGTTGTTGTTGAGGGAAGGTATTTAATATTTTGTCATTATTAAGAAGTCTCACATTCCACATTAATTTCTAATTTCAGATAATTAAAATATAATAAAAGGAAATGTGTCATAAACTTTAAAAAAGACTGTATATAAAAGATTCAAGTATCTGTGTGTGTGTGTGTGTGTGTGTGTGTGTGTGTGTGTGTGTTGAACACAGTGTTTTAGAGAAAGTGGTTCAGTGGGACAGTGGTCTATACTCTCATCATCCATGGCCTTGTGACTACTAATTTTTCCCTCTTCTTGGTTCATATTGAAATGTATTCATCCTTTAACTCATTGCCTTAAGGCCAGTACTTACTTGAAATTTCAAACTGATGCTTGCCAGATCATTCCTGATTCATTAGCAAAACAACAGGAGGATCCCATCATTTCCTTCCCTTCTCAAAAGCATTTATTACCTTTAAAAAGGCAATGCCATCAGAGCTGTTGTCTTTACTGGAAGAATAAAAAAAAAAAAAAAAAAAGGCAATGCCGAATTTTAGCTCAGGTAGTAGTGGTGGTTGGTATCAAAAGAGAAGACATTTTGGTGGAGGTGGACTTTGCAACACTTCTCAATAACACTATGGGGGTGGATACACGTTCTCCACCCTTATGTTGCATCCTCACATAGGCCCACTTCTCTCTTGCCTTATGTATATTTCCATCTGCCAACGATGACCAGGCAATTTCAGCAAGTAGAAAACAGAATTGCTTTGATATCCAGAGTTTTTGAAGGGCTGAGAAACCATAAACTAATATTGAAATGATGGATTAGAGTAGATCGTCGGAAAGGTTTATTCATTCAACAAATATTTATAGAATACCTGCTATGTGTCTTGCACTAGATTGATTCTGGAAACATTAAGATGAGGAGATAATTTTTCAGAAAAAAAAAACTTTCCAGTGACACCTGGTATGATCAAGACAGTACCATTAAATGCAAAATGAGAGTTGGTAGCTTAGTAGAAAATCCTTTCTTCCAGCTTCCTTATAGAAGAGAGTAATAGTGAAACATTCATTTAACAAATACTGCAATATTAATTTTCTTGATGGGTCACAGGGAGTTATTGTGCAAAAATTGATAAAATTGGGCTTGTGGGAGCCAGCCTCCAAAATAGTCCCAACTGATGCCCACCTTCCTGTGTTCTCACCTTTGTGTGGCCCCATCTGACATTGTAACAGGGTTGGTTGGTGTGACCAGTAACACACTGCAGAAGTGATCGGGCAGCTTCCATCTCAGGCTCACACTCGCTTTTCCTGTCTTGGCTTACTAGCTCAGGAGAAGCCAGCTGCCCTGTTGTGAGCCTCCCTATGGAGAGGCCCAGGTGGCTAGGAACTGATGTTTCCAGCCAACAGCCATGTGAGTGACCTCAGAAGTCCACTCTGCAGCCTCAGTCAAGCTTTCAGGTGACAGCAGCAGCCTCAGCTGAGAGCTGGACTGCTACCTTGTGAGCAGCTTTGAGTCAGGACCACCCAGGCAAGCCACTCCCAGACTTTGGACCCACAGAAACTGTGAGATGATAAATGTTTGTTGTTTTAAGCTTCTAAATTTGGGAGTGATTTGTTATACAACTAATATAGACTTGAAATGAAATGTATTTTAGAAGAGGCGTACTTTGAATATAAAGAAGTTGTAGGACAGAAAGACATTCATATAATTATGTATGATGTGTCTACCACTCACACTGACTGAATCTAGCCTAACTAGTTTTAATTGTTTATCTAAAATAGGTGTGAGATGGCTGGGCGTGGTGGCCCACACCTGTAATCCTAACACTCTGGGAGGCCGAGATGGGAGGATCGCTCAAGATCAGGAGTTCAAAACCATCCTGAGCAAGAGTGAGACCCCGTGCCTACTAAAAATAGAAAGAAATTAATTGGCCAACTGAAAATATATAGAAAAAATTAGCCGGGCATGGTGGCACATGCTTGTAGTCCCAGCTACTTGGGAGGCTGAGTGAGAAGGATTGCTTGAGTCCAGGAGTTTGAGGTGAGCTAGGCTGATGCCATGGCACTCTAGTACAGGCAACACAGTGAGACTCTGTCTCCAAAAACTAACTAACTAACTAAATAAAATAGGTGTGAGACTTAAATATAATTTGGTAGCAAGAGAGGCAAAACCTATCCCCTATTTTCTGCCCTTAACTTCTGGCCTATTTTCTACATTCCCTTTTCTACTTTGTCTAATTCAAGTTTCCTAAAGCTTATTGATAAAATTGATGAACTTAATACTAATTAGGGGCACAATGTTCTAACTTTAATTAATTGCATAAGTGAGGACTTCATAGCATTGAAGAAATGTTTTTAATAACCTAATAGAAGAAAATATTAATATTTTAGAAGTATTATACCTAATTTACTTATATTTTCCCTTTTACATATATGCAAGAGTGTATGAATTTTAAAAGCTATGTCTGAGTAAGTCATAAATAAGTGATAGGAAAACATAAATCATATTTCAAATGCCTGTGTTTTTCCTTCTTAGCAGTGCATATTACAATCAATGGCATCTCTGATTGGATATGGAAATACAGTTTTGTGTGCTAAGTACCATGCTAGAAGGATTTACAAGGAGTCATTTCAGCTCTAAATATCTATTATTACCGTGAATACTCAATGTTACCAGTCTAGGGAAATAAACAAACAAAAAACACAGGAAAAAGGTGGAAACAGGCTGTTACAAAGCAGCCTGACTTTACAGGATGGCTAAATATTGGGGTCTAGAATTTCATGTTTAACTTTGTAGTTCACTAGTCAACAGAGGTGATGTGTGTGTGTGTGTGTGTGCACGTGTGTGTGTGTGTGTGCGTGCAGGCATATGGAATTGGGAGAGTTTGGCTGAGAGGTGTTGATTTCCAACACTTATTCCCCAAGAATGCCTCCACAGTCTTTATATCTAGTCAATGGCATCTATATATCCAACCAACTGCATAAGGCAAATACCTTCAAGCCACCCTACACTTCTTTCATATCCCATGTTTAATCTGTCAGCAAATCCCATCAACTCCACCTTCAAAGTAGGTACAGAATCCAGCCGCTTTGCACCACCACGAACCTGGCTAAGTACTTGTCATCTCCCTCTTGGATTATTGCAATGGCCTCTTACATGGCTTTCCTGTTTCTGCCTTGGCTTTCTGCAGTCTGTATTTAACAGGGCAACTGCCAGAATGATCCTTTTGAAAGCACATCCGACCATGATACACCTCTGCTCTAAAATGTCCAGTGGCTTCCCCTCTCACTCTCGGTAAGAGCCAATGTCCTCATAATAACCCACAGACCCAGCGCAATCTGACTCCAGCCCTGGCCCCAGCCTCTTCTGATGTTGGCTGTCTTATTGGTCCCACTGCGACCACAGTGGACACTGCTGCTTCTTCAACATCTGGTCCTGCCTCCCCCTTCAGGGCTCCCCCCCTCACCACCTCCACGTCTTTCCTCGTTGTCAACTTTTCAGAGAGTCTGTCCCTGATTGCACTTTTCCTTTATTCCATATATAATTATTAAGCACTTATTCTGTGCCATGAAATATTCCAGAACCTTGGAATTTTTTTTATTTCAGCATATTATGTGGATAAAAATGTTAAGGTTACGTATATTGCCCATGCCCCCCACACCCCTCGAGTCAGAGCCTCAAGCATGACTATCCCCAAACGTTGCACACTCATGTTTGTATATATCCATCCCCTCCCTCTCCCTCCCACCTGCCCAACACCCGATAAATGTTATTCCTGTATGTCCACTGAGGTTTTGATCTGTTAATGCCAATTTGCTGGTGAGTACATGTGGTGCTTGTTTTTCTACTCTTGAGATACTTCACTTAGTAGAATGGGTTCCAGCTCTATCCAGGAATATACAAGATATGCTATATCACCAGTGTTTCTTAAAGCTGGATAGTACTCCATGGTATACATATACCACATTTTATTAATCCACTCCTGTATTGATGGGCACTTGGGTTGTTTCCACAGCTTTGCAATTGTGAATTGTGCTGGTATAAACATTCGAGTGCAGGTGTCTTTTTTGTAGAGTGACATTTGATCTTTTGGGTAGATGCCCAGTAGTGGAATTGCTGGATCATATGGTAGATCTACTTGTATTGCTTTAAGATATCTCCATATTGCTTTCCACAGAGGTTGGACTACTTTGCAATCCCACCAGCAGTGTAGGAGTGTTCCTATTTCTCCACATCCATGCCAACATTTATTGTTTGGGTACTTTTTGATAAAGGCCATTCTTACTGGAGATAAGTGATATCTCATTGTGGTTTTGATTTGCATTTCCCTGATGATTAGAGATGTTGAGCATTTTTTCATATGTTTGTTGGCCATTATTCTGTCTTCTTTTGAAAAATTTCTGTCCATGTCTTTTGCCCACTTTTTGATAGGGTTGTTTGATTTTTCCTTACTGATTTTCCTGAGTTCTGAATAAATTCTAGTTATCAGCCCTTTATCAGATGTGTAGCTTGTGAAAATTTTCTCCTATTCTGTGGGTTGTCTGTTTACTTTCTTGACAGTTTTTTGGCTGTGTAAAAGCCTTTTAATTTGATCAGGTCCCATTTATTTATTTTTGTTGCTGCTGTGATTGCCTTTGGGTCTTCTTCATAATTTCTTTGCCTAGGCCGATGCCTAGGAGAGTATTTCCAATGTTTTCCTCTAGAATTCTAATGGTTTCACACCTAAGGTTCAAGTCTGTTACCCAGCGTGAGTTGATTTTTGTGAGAGGTGAAAGGTGTGGGTCCTGTTTCAGTCTTCTACATGTGGCTATCCAGTTTTCCCAGCATGATTTATTGAATAAGGATTCTCTTCCCCAGTGTATGTTTTTGTCTGCTTTGTCGAAGATTAGTTGGTTATACGAGGATGGTTTTATATCTGGATTCTCTGTTCTGTTCCACTGGTCAAAGTCCCTGTTCTTGTGCTAGTCCCAAGCTGTTTTAATGACTATAGCCTTGTAGTATAGTTTGAAGTCTGGTAAATTGATACCTCCTATTTTGTTTTTATTGCCTAGGATTGATTTTATACAAGGTCTTCTCTGGTTCCATACGAAGCATAAAATTATTTTTTCTGTATCTGTGAAAAATGATGATGGTATTTTAATAGGGATTGCTTTGTCTCTGTAGGTCACTTTGGGTAGTATAGACATTTTAACAATGTTGATTCTGCCAACTCATGAGCATGGTATATTCTTCCATCTGTTTACATCCTTTGCTATTTCCTTCTTCAGTGTTTCATAGTTCTCCCTGTAGAGGTCTTTTACCTCCTTAGTTAAATATATTCCTAGGTACTTTATTTTCTTTGTTGTTATTTTGAAGGGAATTAAGTCTTTGATTTGGTTCTCACTTGTACTGTTGGTGTATATGAATGCCTCTAATTTCTGTGTATTGATTTTGTATCCTGAGACTTTACCAAATTCATTTATCAATTCAAGGAGTTTCTTGGTTGAATCCTTGGGGTTTTCTAGGTATGATATCATGTCATCAGCAAAGAGTGAGACTTTGATCTCTTCTGCTTCCATTTGGACACCCTTAATTCCTCTCTCTTGTCTGATTGCTGTAGCAAGGACTTCTACCACTATGTTGAATAGAAGTGGAGATAGTGGGCAACCTTGTCTTGTTCCAGTTCTAAGTGGGAATGGTTTCAATTTTTCCCAGTATGATATTGGCTGTGGGTTTGTCATATATGGCTTATATCATTTTTAGGTAAGCTCCGTCTATGCCTATTTTGTTGAGTGTTCTTATCATAAAAGGGTGTTGGATTTTGTCAAATGCTTTTTCTGCATCTATTGAGAGGATCATATGGTCTCTGTTTTTGCTTCTGTTTATATGGTGAAGTAACTTTTGGAATTAAATAGACAAAAATTCCTATCTTTACGGAGTGAGGGGCAATGGACATAATAAAGATGTGAATTTGGCCCTAAGTCTCATGGAGAAAAGATAAAGTAGAGCACATCAGGGAGCATCAGTGATGCTTTTGAATACAAATCTGATCGTCAGGATGGCCTCATCAAGATGATATTTAAGGAAAGACTTGAAGGAGAAGAGAGTTAGCTACTTAGGTATTTATAAAACCCATTCGCATTCTCCCATACTTTCCCTCCATCATATAACTTTCTTTATATAAAGCCTTAGCACCACCTAACATGCTGTAAATTTTACATATAACTGAGGTGATTTGGTTAACTTACTATATTTTCTCTACTGAAATAATGGAGTTGAGCATTCTGTTACTTGTTGAATCAGCCTTGATGATATAGAAGGTAGGACGAGGGTGGAAATTATCGGGCTAGAATTTCTATTCTCTTCTAGTAGCCAAGCAACTAAATAAAAAGGGATTCCTAGCGTGCTATAGTGGAGAGCATGCAGAACCAGGGGCCTGGGTTCTCGATTATATCTAGAGCGGGCAGAAAAGCCTGATGTTAACCACTGGGGAAAGGGCTCAAGCCAAAATGTTTCTTGTAGGTAAACTGTCTTCAGTAATCTTTCAGACTTTTTACTAGAGATTAACAGTAACAGACCTGCCCATGGCTTTTGACCAGGGAGTTCAACTGTAGATATTATTATGATGATAATTCCCATTTTATAAAGAAATGAACAGGTGAAAATGAACCTCAGATATGAAGTTATCTGAGAAACCCCAGCTAGTAAGTGACAGATCCAGGGTACAACCTCAGGGCTGTCTTGTCACCAGAGCTCTTTCTGCTATGACACATGCTTTCCCAGGATGGGCGCAATGGAAGGTTCCCAAAGCACCTGTTAGAGCTGCTTTTGCTGAGCTGAGCTGCATTGGTTGGCTGGATTTGGACTTCCTGGGTCTCTGACTGAACACAAAACGATTAGAAAGACCAGTGTTTGGCAATAGCATGATAGGAAGTGTTGCCATGTGGGTCTCAGGAGCTCAATGTGATTTTCATAACCTCATGGAGGGAGTGCCCTGCTAGATTCTCCATCCCATGGAAACCAATGAGCACAGCAACTTGGGGAAAATTACTTTATTGTACCATAGCTTTAATGTGTTTACTTGGACCAAGATTTTCAAGGAGCATGCCCAGCTCACCCAGAGAGCGTTTATCTGACTCACTGTTCGGGTGAAATTTGGCAAAACATTTTTAAAAATTCAGTATTACTATTGTTTTCTAAAACAAATTACTGAAATTATCTCTAGACAGAATCTTCTTAGGGATATGCAAACAGTCTACAATGAAAACATGTAGCAAGCATGAATTTAAAAATAAAAATTCTGGAACTTGAATCTAGTTATAGAAAAATGATAAAATAATGGAGTAACGTTAGTATTTTGTGTCATTAATCACACAGAATCACATATCATGAGTGAGAAAATTGCCTGATATATGCGCAAAATCTCTAGAGAAGCCACTCTCATTTTAATGTGTGTAAATGTTGCTTAAAATATTATATTTTTAAGGGAGAATAGACTTTAGGAAATCTGCTGCTTTTGGTACAGAATTCTGTTGGACTTGATGCAGGAAATTTAGCAATAAAAATACTTGATAGGAATATTTCTCCATATTTTAGGAAAGAATTCTCTCTCTCTTTTTCTTTTCTTTGCTCTCTCCTTATATCTCTTTTTTGTCAGACAGAAGAGAAGAACCAATATCTCCCTTATGTAAAGATACCAAGGAAGACTGAGTCCCTAGATAGTGAGAGAAGAGTACATTTTTTTTAAGCCACCTAAAGCAAAGGAATAAGTTCTGCGGGGTTTTTAACACCCTTTAGGGCTGATATGATGGCAGGGACTCCACAATCCCTGGTTAAACCAAATGAGTCACAGTGAGTTAAATATAAGCCTGAGGGTAGGTTAGTGTCAGATAAAGCTCTCATTTATGACAACTGATGGTTAGAGCAAAAACAATTTTTCTATACAAGAGAAGCTTTAGCTATTAATATTTTGGCAAATGGATTATTAAAATGAAAGCATTCTATGAAATTCTTTAAGGAACATTATCTTTCATTAGTTAAAAAAATAAAAAAGAAAAAGAAAAGCAAAAAAGAAATCATTGGCCATAATGAGTTCCAGATTCGAAATGTTCCTATGGCTCTCATACTGTGATAAAGAATGTGATCAATCTGTGAACTTTGGGGTGCACTGTTGCAGTTATTTTGGGGCCAATGGATTCGTGCTATTTCATCCAGATTCTCACTAATCAGGTCCCTCTTGTGACTAATGACACAACATGAATTTGCAAGACTGGCCTGATCATTTGGGGATCAGATCTGAGACCTTGGCCTCATTAGCACAGTAACTAACAAGCTGAGTTAATTGGTCACACACCACAGTAACTTATGAAATGATTATTTACGGTATACCAAAAGATAAAGTCTTCTAGTACATTGTGGCAAGCACAACATTTTGGTTTATGCATAAAATTTTTAAAAATAGCATAATAATAAACAGAATAGTATATCATAGTTCTATGTATGAGGTTTGTAATACTGAACAATTTCCTAAAAGAATGTTTTGCAATTCTTTTGAATCCATAAGTCCTTTTTTAATAAACATAAAATTCTCATGCTCCTACTGAAAGTTATTGCTATCATCTATATACTCCCACCAGCTAAAATAAATTTATGAAGCTTATTCACTGTAGTCAAATTTAAAATATTATAATATTGAGTTTGCTTGTTCAGACTATAAACACATTTCCTGAAATGTATTTTTCTTGTCCTTCTCCTTTTTCCCATTCTACCTCTAACCAACCAGGCTCAAAATGGAAAGCATATGTCCTTTGATATGATTTACTACAAGTTATGAAGTATTAATGTATAATTTCAAAATATAAATGTAATCTGTATACAAGTTGGTAGGATGAATCAAACTTCTATTTAACCAGGAAGTTAACAAAACCAATGCAAATGAGAATGCCAGACCCATATATATGGTAAGTAAAACAATAAAGACTTAAATAACATTGATTAATTATATGCAAATCTGATTACTCTTCCTACATGGCAATAACCATAACCTTCAGGGTTAGCTTCTCTTCTGGACAGAAATCATTTGCAGTTATCAGTTTATACAAGTTAAACATCTGACTTCACAGACTTTAGAAATTAATCAATAGTGAATAGTAAGTCAAAGAAAGTTATATTCTCTAGTCAGATGGCCCTGAGGTGAACTTATTCATATGATATTAAAAAATAACAGAATCATCATTTTGCCTGTCCTCCAAATTTCTGGTAATTTTTCTTAATACGAGTTATAAAAATGTGAACATATAATACAAGATAGTAAGCAATGAAATGGAGGTGGAAGGGTTTAGGGGCAAACTTCTACAAATGCTTATATAATAATCACACTCCCTTTTCCATAGCATATTAGGAAATTGGTTTATTATGCACCAACTCATGAGTAATCCTCTTAACTGTTGCTTTCTTGGCTTTGTGCTCTTCCCTATCTCATGTTCTGCTTTTTTAGATGCTAACAACGCTTACATACCCTGGAAAATAGGTCTCCTGTGATTGGCTCCAGAGGGAGCAGCATCCAACCACACTTCCCCTTGTTACTCCATCCTTTAATTCCATATCCTTTCCACAGTAGACTGTACAGATGTGTCTGACTCCCCTACCATGTTGGGAGTAAATAAACTTACAACATAGGAAAAAATGTTAAACTGTGCTGCATGTCATTATTCCGATTGCCCAAGGGAAGAGCTCCCAAAGGTTAGAAGCTTTGTGAAAGATGCCCTTTATGGATTCAACTCAGCTTCTTTCTTTGATCTCCTGCCCTCAATTTCACATTTCTCAGCAATGGCTTTCTTGTTTATAATCCTCTAATTCCCTTTTGGGAAAACCACTTCCCTAAACACAGGGATATGTCTGATCTTCCTCCACCATGCAATGCAATCTCTAGATATAATAATCCACAGCATGACATTTCTGAAAATTTGAGTTATCCAAGGTTGAATATCATCCCTGGGGGGCATCAACATGATAGCGTAAGATAAACACTGGACTTCAAGTGAAATCTCCTCCATTCTTCCCTTCTCGCCCCATTCCAGTGTTAAATAGAGATAGACTCTCTTGCTGGAAACTTCCAACTACCAAATCTGGTACATACATAGACACAACACATATATTTCCAAGCACAAAGGTACTTTTCAGAGAGGAAGAGAAACCTTTACCTAAATATAACATAATTTTCCAGGGTCCCCTGCGCACATGTATGTAGTGCTTTACATTTATTACCCTGAGTGGTAATTAATACCCCTTTGTTATTTCTCTAAACTGAGCCTTTTCAAGCACTCCTGAACTATCTACTCTTGGTCAGTACCCTTTAATTAATTAATTAATTAATTAATTAACTTATTTATGTTTTTTAGAGATGAAAATCTTGCTATGTTGCTTACGGGGGCCTTAAGTAATCAACCTGCCTTGGCCTCCCCAAAGTGCTGGTATTATAGGTATGATCCACTGTGCCTACCCCATATCCTTTAATATTGAAACAACTGGGTAGACTTCAAAATGACCACATCTGAGAGCAAAATGGAGTATCTCCATTTCACTGTCTATAAGTAGAAGGAAAAGCCACGAAATGATTTCTTTTTGTCATGTCCAAGCATCATTTCCTTTCTTTCCAGGAATCAATGGGAGAGTTCTTCCAGTTAAGCTCACTCTGGCAAGAAAATGGCGGAAAGTTCTTAAGCATCGTTATGGGTTGAATTGTGCACTCCCAAAAGATATGTTGAGATCCTTAATCCCAATACCTGTGAATGTGACTTTATTTGGAGATAAAGCATTTGCAGATGTAATCAAGTTAAGATGAGATCATACTGAGTTAGGTAGATCCCTAATCCAATATGACTGGTGTCCTTATAATAATAATAATAAGAGAAGAGACACAGACACACTTGGACACAGGAACACACACACACACACACACACACACACACACAGATAAGATGGTCATATGAAGTTGGAGGCAGAGAATTATGTTGCTATCAAGGCAAGGAACACCTGGGATTACAATAAAGTGGAAGAGGCGAGGAAGGATCCTCACCTAGATGCTTTGAATAGAGCATACCTTGGCCAACACCTTGATTTTGGACTTCTGGTCTCCAGAGCTGTGAAGGAATAAAATTCTGTTGCTGTAAGCCAGTGGTCCCCAACCTTTATGGCACCAGGGACCAGTTTCATGAAAGACAAATTTTCCATGGACAGGGTAGGTGGCGGGTGGGAGGCAGAGCTGAGGCGGTGATGCGAGCGATGGGGAGTTACTATAAATACTGATGGAGGTTTGCTCACTTGCTCACACCACTCACTTCCAGCTGTGCGGCCTAGTCCCTAACAGGCCATGGACCGGTACTAGTTGGCAGCCTGGGGTTTGGGGACCACAGCTGTAAGCCACTCATTTTGTGATACTTTGTTACAGCAGCTCTAGGAAATTCATACACACATGGCCATTATTATCCTTGGTACCATTAGTAACATCTGCTATGTCACAGTCACTATGACATTTGCTTGACTGATTTGTGCAGTAGATGACAGTGTAGGTTTTGGAGTCAGAATTCTTAGGTTCAAATCCTGGCTCATACTTATACTAGGTGTGTGACCTAGGGCAAGTTATACAACTGTTTCTGTTATTTCTATTATTTTCTCAAATCATTGTAATAGCCTTAAAATAGATATTAATATCTCCACTTAAGAGTGGAGCCTTCTGAGACACAGAGAAGTTCAATGTTTACCCATGGAAATATAGTTAGTGAAACTGTTGGTATTTTTAAAATATATTTTTTAACTTTTTATTTTGAAATAGTCTCAAATTCATAAAAAATTATAAGAATAACACAATGAATTCTCATATACTCTTCATCCTGATTCCCTAATTTTTTTTTATCATATTTGCTTCATCACTGACACACTCTCTCTTTCTCTTTCTCTATATATATACTCACATATAATATATATTCTTCTATATATAATTTATATATACAATTTGCATATTTTATATTTTTACCCCTAAGCCATTTGAGAATTACACACATGTACCCTATTTAATACCTTTTTATACTTTAGTATGCAGTTTTTTTTTTTTTTTTTTTTTTTTTTAGACAGAGTCTCGCTTTTGTTGCCCAGGCTAGAGTGAGTGCCGTGGCATCAGCCTAGCTCACAGCAACCTCAAACTCCTGGGCTCGAGCGATCCTTCTGCCTCAGCCTCCCTGGTAGCTGGGACTACAGGCATGTGCCACCATGCCCGGCTAATTTTTTTTTTTATATATATATATCAGTTGGCCAATTGATTTCTTTCTATTTATAGTAGAGACGGGGTCTCGCTCTTGCTCAGGCTGGTTTTGAACTCCTGACCTTGAGCAATCCGCCCGCCTCGGCCTCCCAAGAGCTAGGATTACAGGCGTGAGCCACAGCGCCCGGCCTAGTATGCAGTTTTTAACAAAAGCATTCTTCCATCTAATGAAAGTACAACCATGAAAATGGGGAAATGAAGTTTGATACATTACTAGGTTGGATTTTTTTTAGTAAACTTTTAATCTGAAAATAACATATTTACAGACAAGTACACAAATCATAAGTATGCAGCCTAAGGAATTTCCACCAGGTGAGCGCACCTGTGTAACCACGAAACAAATTAGGAAATAGATCAGTATCAGCACCTAAAAGCTTCCCACCCTGTGTCCTATACAAGTCACTTCCTCTTCCTTCCCAAAGGTAACCATTATCCTGATTTCCATCACCGTAAATTAGTTTTGCCTGCTTTTGAACTTTATATGAGTGGAGTTACATATATGCACTCTTTTTGTTTTAAAACACTGGCTTCTTTCACTCAATACAATATATGAGGTATATTATTGTTGTTGGGTATGTCTGTAATTTCTTTATTTCTTGTTGACACATAGCATTTCTTTGTATGAACACATGACAATTTATCCATTCTACTGCTATATGGATTGTTCCCTGTTTTTGGCTATTAACATTTTTGTACATGTTTTTTGGTGCACATATGTATATATTTCTGTTCAGTTCATTACTAGAAGTGGAAAGGTTAGGTCACAGGGTATGCATGAGTTTAGTTTTAGTACCTACTGTACTGCCAAAAAGTTTGCCAAAGTGATTGTACACTCTCTTCAGCAGTGTGTGCCTTCCAGTTGCTCCAGATCCTTGCCAACACTGGTGGGTGTTCAGTTGTTTCTCATTGTTGTTTTAAGTTCAATTACCCTGGTGACTAATGAGGTTGAGTATCTTTTCATATACTTACAGACCAGTTGAATATCCTCTTTTAGCTTGTGCCTATGAAGTGCTAGATTTTAAATTTGCCTATCTGACTCCAAAGTTGATGTTCTTTTTTTTAACTTGTTATGCTAAATCCTTCTTACACATCATGAAATAAAGTTTTACTTGGTAGATATGAACTAATTGAACACTCTAATAAAAATAATATTGCAACAGTACAATATTTTATTATAATATTAGTTTTTGTATTAGTTATCTATTTATCACAGTATACATAACAAATTACTCCAAAACTTACTGGCTTAAAACAATGATAAACATTTATTATATCATAAATTTCCTGAAAGCCAAGGATTTGCGACACCTTAGTTAGGTGGTGCTGGCTCAAGGTCTCTCATGAGGTTAACAGTCAAAATGTCAGCTGGGACATTTGACAGGGGCTAGAGAACGTGCTTCAAGGTGGCTCACTCAGAGGGCTGGTGAGTTGATGCTGACTGGTGGCAGGAGGCCACCATTTGGCCCTCCCCTAGGGATGCCTACATGTCCTACAACATGGTGGTTGGCATCCACCAGAGTGAGTTACCCAAGAGAGAGCAAGGTAGAAGCGGCAATGTATTTTATGACTTAGACTCAGAATCCACACTCTATCATTTCCCTAGTGTCCCATTGACCTCAGAGGTTAGCCTTATTGGATGTGGGAAGGGACTACACAGGACCACCTTGGGGATTAGCTGCTATAGCTGTCATTATATACTCTATGGCCCTGACTCTTTTAAGAGGGTAAATAAAGTAGAGGAAAAATTATTCATTTAATGCATCTGTATTCTTATGACAAATGTAATAAATTAATTTTAGGATAAATAACTTGTATTTCTTACCAGTGTTTCAAATGTTTGTGAGAGTAAATGGAGTTGGACAAGTTCCTTTGACCTCTTTCTATATATAAGGGGTGCTTTCTTGTATATACTTAAAAGGATATCCATTAAAACTTTAGAAGTCATGTATTCAAGATTATAAACATGGTTATATATGTTGTTTTAGTTTGCTTGAGCTGCCATAACAAAATACCATAGACCAGGTGCCTTACACACCAAAATTTATTTTCTCATAATTCTGGAAGCTGGAAGTCTGAGATCAAGGTGCCATCATGGTTGGGTTACGGTGAGGGCTCTCTTCCTGATTTGCAGACGGCCACCTTCTCATTGTGTCCTCACGTGGCCTTTCCTCAGTGCACATGTATGTAGAGAGAGAGAGAGAGAGAGATCTCTTCTTCTTCTTCTTATAAATTCATCAATCCTATGGGATTAGAAGCCTACCTTTTGACCTCCTTTAACCTTAATTACCCCCTAAAAGCCCTATCTCCAAATATAATCACATTGGGGGTCAGGGCTTCAACATAGGAATTTTGAGGGAACACAGTTCAGTCCATAACATGCATGAACATGTCTCAGGTTCTTTTGTCCTTTTTTTCCCTCTCTCCCATAGTTGATGACATATGGAGCAAACAGATTCGTGTATATGAAAGTATTTTGTGGAAAAGTAACCATCTCTACTGAAGACCCACAATCAGCAGCTACTTTTCTTGGTCAATTGTGGGGTAAAGGATGAACAAAGGAGAAGAAGGAGGGAGGGTCAAGATGATGGTGAACCTGGGTAGGTCAGAGTTATTGCATATTAACGGTTTGATTTCTTGGAAGATATGTGCAAAGTGTTGTCTATCTATCTATCTTTCACATCTTTTACCACGTGAACCAAACAATGATCTTTCCATTTTTAACACTTATCTGAGGATGTATGAATAATTCCATTTAAAAATGTTTTTGTTTTTGTAGCATTTAAATCCACTAACGTTTCCATGTTGTTGTACCTGTTTACTTATCAGTAATCTAACATATTATGACAAAGTCTGGTCATTGCCCACTAGTTTCTCTGGGTTGTACTGAACTAAATTAAATAATTTAAAAAACTATACCAAAGTTGCATGATCTTAGATATTCATCATAGTATCCAACATAATTAATATTTACTGAGAAAAGACAGACTGTGATGCACTCTTTTAAATGTGTCATCTTGTTTATTATCATGACAACCTTACAAAGTAGCTTGTATTATAACCCACTTTTTGTAGATGAGAAAATTACAGTTTAGAGAGATTAAGTAACTTGACTAAGGTCACATAGCTAATAAGTGGCAGAGCCAGCCAGGATTTTAACCAACTCTGATTGACTCTAAAACCTCTTCGCAACCTCTCTAAAAAGTAAATATTCAACAATAGGACAATACTTATATGATTATAACTTCAATACAACAAAATATTATGCAACCATCGGAAATGATGTTCTCAAATAATTTTTATTTCCATCATCTTTGGAAATAATGATGAATGATGAAAATAATGCTAAATAATTTTCCATCATCTTAGAAAATGTTTATATAAGATAGATATATACACACACACACATTATGTTCTCTGGTATGTAGAAAATTAAGTATGTATAACTACCCAAAGGAAAAAAAAGGAAGCAGTATTTACAAATAATAATAATGCTAATCTCTACATGTGGTAAGACTAGGTGATGTTTTTACTTTTTTCTGCATTTCTATAATGAACATCTATTACTTTTATAATCATGAAAAAGGTAACAAAAGTCTTTAATACTTACAATATGAGAGAGAAAATAGAAAGACTTGGTTTTTATGACTAAAGGAGGAAGTCCATTTAATAACTGCTGTATCCATGAACAAAGTACAAACCATTCAATTTGCGATTTGTTTCTGCTGTGTATGGCTATCAGATGTTCGGACACAATGTAATATTCTTCTCTGCTTGTCGAATTCTCTTATTCTTTTCGCCTTATGTTGGAGATAAAGTAGAAAGTGTATGTTTCTCATTGGGAAGTTGGTATTTGAATGAGACTGCTGCTTTTCTTAGCTTAAAGAAGATAAAAGGAGTTATCAGGTAATGTTTTCTTTCACCTAAGGATGTTGGTCCCACTCCAACAATTGGAATTGATTGAACTCCTGTGCTTGCAAATTTAAAAGCCTAACACAGGGGATCTACTTACTCTGAATTTTACAAATCAATGGATAAACTCGAAACAAAAACCCATTACAGCGCACCTTAATGTTTATCTGTTTGGCAAGATAAACACTTGTAAACAAGTATTTTCAACCGTGAGCTTCAATAATAACACTATGAGATCTGTATTGGATGTTAAAAATTTGCATGGAACTATAAAGATAGAACAAACCTAAAGGAGAAAATTGCTTTTTTAAAATTAAGTTTTCTGATCCATATTCTCAATTAAATTGTGTTTCACTTATCTAGACTAAAGTCATTTCTCTTGGCTTTTGCTAGCATTTTTATTGTTGCCTATGGAATGTAGCATCACATGAAACAAGTATGCTGTTAGTATTTGATTAAATAGCTTTGCTTCTTGGAAGCCTATAAACCATTGGATCAGGCAAAAGAAAATGATATTAAATAGCCTTATGCCTGATGAGCATAACTGCTAATTAATTTACTATTTAGATCTGAAATTATCAAATCTAAAGCATTAAATTCAGACTTCAGTGCTTTACTGAGATTAATCAAACTTGAGGAACACTTTTTAAAAGACCATAACTATGTGGAATCAGTACTTTTGTCTAAAATAATTAATTAGATTTCCATAAATAGACCTAAGGGCCTAACATCTAGATCAGTGCTTTACAAATTACCTTTGATGATGGGCCAGTCTCCACACTCCCATCCACATACGATTTGTTGCAGATGGAAACTTTTATAAAATTGAAGTACTGGAACAATGGAAAAATGAAAAAGACGTACAAAATAAAAACTTTTTTTTATTATTACTTTCAACAGACATACAGTTATTGTCAGATTTTTCTAAAAGTTTTAAATTCTCACTCTCAGTTTCTATACTTCTCATCCCATGAACTAATCACAAAAACAATTCTCAGACCACACCTCGAGGAGAGCTGCTATGGACGACCCCTCTGCTTCCCTCTGAGTCCCATGTTGCTGTTTGGTTTTGTCCAGACATCTAATTATGGAGTGGAATGAGGCTGACTTCATTGTCCTCAACCACAATGCCCCTTGTGAAGGTTTGCAGGCTGTAATTACACCTGTGTAGCATCAACAATCTCTCGCCTGTAGTGTCCTACTGTAACTGCTATATTTACAAACACTGAAGCATGTGTTCCCAAGGTTCAGCCAGCCATGGTTTCATGTGATTACTCCAATGGGCAAATTTCAGGGGATCCCATGAACAGCATACCCAGCTGGACCAGGGGAAAATATTCCCAAATGTTTTATACGTGTATGTATGAAATAGTTGCCCTTCACCCAGGGGCTACTGGAAACTTCAACACCAGGTTGCTGGATGTTGGAGCTTGGCCTTGGTCCCTCAGTTCTCTCTCTGCTTACTGACCCTCCCTTTGTGAAGGTCAAGAGGGGTGAGAACCCATCCAGGGACATCGTAGCCTTCGGGAGTCCCTTAGGCAGGGCCAGGGGTATATGGGTTGAGAGGCTAGGGGGAGGATGAGGGGTTATAGAAGGGAGGAGCTTGATGATCTAGATCACCTGGGCCTTAGACCAGAGTCTGGATCCTCTCATGAAAGTAAGAGAAGAAGATGGTCCAAATAAAATGGATTTGGTTCCTGCTCCTGCCTATGGGGTGTCCTAGGTGAGCAAGAGAACTGGGATGGGCCAGTGTGGAATAGCAATGGCCTAAACTAGCTTCTTTAATGGTAGAGCTGGGGTAAAAAGAATCTGACTACTGGAAAGGACTTGCAAGAGGCTCCCACACTCACCTCCTTCTCAGACATCCCTCCCAGACATTGGTGGCCCATCTACCTGGAGGGACCATGCTTCATTCAGTCATATCCAGAGTTTTCTTAAAATTGCTAAGGTGTGGTTGAGCTCTCCACTGGCCTGGATATACTGACACCTCCGCATACACCGACCAGTCAGATTCACCCACTGCTTCTGACATACCAGCCCTCCTAGTACACACCCCAGCCTCTTTGAGACATGTCAACCACCTCTGCCCATCCTGGAGTCCCCAGTCCAGTCCATCTTAGCTCCCCATCATGGGGAAGGGAAGGGACTATTCCAAATCCAAGTCATCCCTCAGCCTTCTTTTATATTTCCTAAATCTCCCACCTGTGTTTTCCCAAAGTAAGGGTGTCATACTCATGTGATTACTTCAGCCAGGAAACTTGGAAGCATCCATGAAAATCACATTTTTATGTTGTTTGGAAATCAGGGTAGTGGTTCTATTTGGGAAGGGATGTGGAGTATGGGAGGTGATGTGAGGGGGTTCCTTGAGGTGGTGATGACATTCTGTTTCCTGATCAAAATGCTGGTTATACAGATGTGTTCACTTTTTGAAAGTTCACTGAGTTGTATGCTTATGACTTGTACACTTTTCTGTATTTATGCTATACTTTCAATAAAATTTATTATTTAATATTTTTAAATTGCAATTCCTTTAATTTATAAATGTTGGTATTGACAGGGAAAAGAAAGATATGACTATGTAAAAGTTGTACTTATTTACTGAGTATTTATTAACTTTAATGTTATTGAACTCAGTCTGGAAATGTCTACAATTTGTCGACTATTTTGAGTCATCTATTTTGAATTTAATGCAGTATACTTCTTCCTCCATCACAGGGATAAACTTTTGACAATGTCTGCTCATATCTTCTGAAATTTATGTTTTGCTCTCTCAAGACTGATCTTGGCATTCATCAAGTAAAGTATTCTAGAACACCAGTTCTGACAGCATGGCCCAGAGACCTCTAAGACCATTTCAGGAGGTCTACAAGGTCAAAGTCCTCTTCACAGTAACACTAAGATGTTGTTTGCTTTTCCCACTCTCATTCTCTCAGTTTCCAGTGGCTCCATGATGTGTAATGACATCATCATTCTGATGACTGAGGGAATGTGTGTTAATGTATTCTTTGTGTACTCTTGTAATTCCTGTCTTAATTCAAATATAATACATATAGATGGATACAGCCAGCCTGCATAAACTACAGCTGTTCAGAGTCTTTATTACTTTTTAAGAGTGTAAAGGGGTTTTGACAACAAAAAGTATGAAAATTGCTGCTGCAGAAGAATAATGTGGTTAATTGTGTTTACAATGAAATGCAGACAATTTGGCTTAGGGGATTTTTCTTTTTCTTACTAGAGTCCAGTATATCATAGTAGTTGAGCAATATTCTGGAAATGAAACAGATTCTCCCCTACAGCCTCCAAAAGGAACCCTGCCTTGCCAACACCCTGATTTTAGAACTTCTGACTTTCAGAACTCTAAGGTAATAAATTTGTGCTGTTTTAAGCCATGAAGCATGTGGTAATTTGTTACAGCTCAATAAGAAATGAACAGAGACTTGTTTCAGAGGGAACTAAAATTTGTTAAATATCTGCTTAGGTACCAGACCCTGAGCAAAATGGCATGGCCAATGTTTACTGGGATTCAAATTCAGGTTCACCTACATTGAGAGACCAAATTCTTTTCATTAACCTGGTTTTTCCCATGTAAAATCAAATGTACTACTCTGGTAAGATTGGTCCTATCAACTTCTGAGTTTCTCTAAGGACAATTCTAGAAGTTCAATGCATGATTCATGTTGGCATAGATCATTAATATGGTTCAGTTTCTTATACCATGTTGATCCTATACCCTTACTTGGCTGTGAACCATCTAGTTGATATGTATAGAACTGTGAGTAACTTTATAGCCACTCAGTGTATTCTAATTAGCTAAAGAAATGAGGTATTTTCCCTCACATTACTGCATTTATTTCTGACTAGGAATCAACTCTCGAATTAACTGCAGCATATTCATTTGCCTCTGAAAATGAAACGTGTGAATTCGTAAATGTCAAACTCTGCCTTATGAGAAGGAAGTTCTAAAGTGATTCTCATTCAATATGGGTAAGAGAAGATTATTTGCTTTTTAAAAAAATTTGATGGTGAAACATGCAGTTCTCTTGTCTAAAGCTGACTATTTACCTATTATATTAATATTTGACACCAGTTTATTTGTAGGAATATGTTTAAGACAGGAATGGTTCGAAAGCAAACCATTTAGGATGGATGGAACTTGCTTTAGGAGGTAGCTTAAATGTAAGCAAGGCATAAAAATAGCTTAAATATCCAAATATTGAGAGAGCTAATTTAGGTGCTTCAGAAACATTACGTATTTGGAGAAGCCATGTTGGTCATCCCTTGCCTTAAAATGGTGATGGTACAGAGTTTGCATCCATCTTCATTTTCCCCATCTGCACTGTTCCGAAGTGCATGTCAGTCATTTCTGAGTCGATATTAGGCCAGGACTCAAGATCACCAAATCCCTGAACAGCCACTTGTAGTCACAGCCACATCCACTAGATTCCCCATCGGAGACACGTTATACACACGATGATGAGGCCAGGCATATGCACATTGTTTATTGCTATTTGGTGCCAAAATCCTAATCGGAATTCCTAGACCTGGAAAATTGTGCTAGACTACATAGGGCTGAAAATATTCCTATGCATCTTTTGTCAAAGTTCTAACAAACGAAGTTCTTCCAAATCTTCTCACTCTAGTGGTGGAAAAAAAAAAAAGACAGAGAGAGAGAGAGAGAGAGAGAGAGAGAGAGATAAACCCAAAAGGGTGGGAGTGGGGGTTGGGGGGAACATGCTCTGTGCCAGGCCAGGCCTTCTTTTGGCAAGACAGGGAGTGGTGACAAAAGGCCACTGGAGGAGTTAATTATGAGGAAAGCAGCGCCTGGCTCTCTTGCTAGAGCCGCAGCTGGGGGTGAGGAGTGGGGGATGTCATTTTAATGAGACAAGTCCAAAAGGACAGAATCTCTAAGAAACCTAATCTCGCTGGAGAACATAGCCAGAGCAGCATCAGGGGTTGCCCCTTTCCTTACCATAACACTCCAAGTTCTGCCTCTGCCGTAACACTATGTTGAGGCCCAGCAAAGCTCCTCAGCAATGAACATTGCTTCTCCTTAAGAGCAGAAGGCAGGTGGCCTGGAGCCATGATCTGACGCCTGAGGCCAACAGTGTATATGGCCGCATAGTTGGTTAGTGCTACAGTCATATCTTACCTCCCCAGGCCTGTCCAGGGTCTGTCATCTTTATCAACGGGAAGGTGAAGGAACCAGAAGCTGATCTTCTTCCCCACCAGCCTCCAGATTGCCTGTGCCGCCTCATTCCACCAGCATTCCATTTAAGGCAAGCAAGGCACCAGCCCTGCTGCTCTGCATTGTGGTAGGATGTGTCCGCCAGGCAGCATCTGAACTCTCTGGGATGCTGCGCAGCAGTGCAGCTACGAGCAGGAATCAATTAAGCGGCTATTAGGTTCAGACTCTCAAGCAATGACACAGTCAGCTTCACACTGACTTTGTTATATATATAAAATCCCCAGAAAGAATAATGCCTTATCCAAACTTTCATTATATTTCATAGTAGAATGCATATAGATCGATAATAAATTTTGTTCCAATATAACATTAGTTTCAGAAGAATTTTCTCCTTTTCCTCATTCTCCATCAAGAAATCAAATTATAGCTATAAAAATAAAGGCTTTTCTACTTTCAGACTCTGTGGAGAGAGAACAATGGTTTCTTTTTTAATATTAATATTTTAGTTTATATTTTAAAATAAGCTTGGATGATTTTATACAGTATAGAATTAAATGTGTGTCTCAGAAAATGAACTTATACTTGGGTGTTTTGGAAAATTAATCTTTTTTACGTGGCAATAGAATTAGACCATATATTATTAAAATATAATACTTTCAGGTTTTTTTCATTAAACTTTTTAAAATTGGAAAGTATAACAAATATATAGACAAGAATGAAAAATAAAATACTGGAAATTCATTACCTATTTACCACCATGCTTTATTAAAATAATATTATGCCATATATACTTGAATAGTTTCTGGAGAAATGATACACTACAAGCTAACTGAGGCCACCTTTATTTTCCCCCTATCTAAATACCCTCCTTTGTTCTGAGAGGTGACAATGACCATGAAGTCAATGTTCATCATTCCCATAGTTTGCATATTTTTACTATGCATACACAGAAACTGTGTAGTCTTATTTTGCATACAGTCATACTGTACATATCCTACTCAAACTTTTCTTTAAACTTGGCTTTTCAGATAGGATTTTTAACTTGTGGAACCTGGGATGTATATACAGCTGGATAAACCTCAAAGCTTTCCCTTGGGATGCAAGTCCTTCAGGTGTGACACGAGCCCCTGAAATGATAGGTGCATGCACATTTTTTTTTTGGAGAAAAAAATCTATAGCTTATACGAAATTCTCAATTCCATCTTTGACTCTGAAAGATAAGGAACCACCCCAGATGGAATCTTTTCTCTTAATTGTTGAGATTCCATTATTGTACAGACCTTTATTTCTAATCATGATGTCTGATTCATTTAATTTTGCTGTATATTTTTCTTCTACTCTGGATACAGCAGTGTAAAAAATTGATGATTCTGTAATATTGATAGGCAGATTTTTTTTTTTTTTGCGGGGAGGGTGGGAGGTGTCACACACGTTTTTTTAAGGCCAGGAACGAGCTAGTAAAACTGCAGATGCCACACTAGCCGCCGCTAGAGGGCACTAGCACAACTTAAAAAGAGAGCGTCTTTTTCAAGTAAAGAACTACAAATGCTAGAGGAGCCGCTTGCAAGATCTTCACATATTTATTTATCTCTGTTTACAGATTTCTACATCGAGCTTCTAATATGTTTTAAAACTTTCATGTTCAAGTTATTTTAATGTTATCAGTTTCATAAAACAAATTGAAAGCAGGCCTGAAGAGGAGGCCTTAAATAAATGAAGTTTGCTATCGCTCGGTTCTGGCTGCTTATCTAATCCTTGTTAAATTTTTAAGACATCGATTGCTGGTCAATTAATTGATATATTTATTAATAAACATAGATAGCATGCTGTAGGAGTGAACATGGAAAAAGATAGCCTCTTCATTTAAGTTTTTACTAAAAGTGCTTTGTCATCATTTATGCAGCAGCTGTGCACATTCACTCTTTGGGAATGTTCCATGCCTTTCTTTTGCCAATTAAGAAGAAGGCATTTTGCTTCCCAAAGGCTGTGCTGCTGGGAATCTGGCAGAAAACAGTTATTTCACAGGAGACCCCTCCCATCAACCGCTTGCTTTTCTGTGTTGCTGAGAAAGCTAAGGGAGGAAGGGATCAATTTCCCTTCTCCTAAATGGAAACTACTCAAGGGCTTTTTAATGTGCTAAGTACCAATTGCCAATTAAAAGCCCCCCAAAAGCCAACATAAGCCAGTATTTTAACAGCAGTACATTAAAATAAGTCATATTTATAAAGCACTTAACAATTTACAAGGAGTGTTTACCTACAAGCCTGACAATAACTCCTTGAGGTAAGAAAATAATATACTTATTCCAAATTTATGGATTAGGAAACCGATGCTTCTAAAGCATTCCATACTGCAGACTACTTATGACCTTGGTTGCCCCTAGGTCATGTGGTTACTAAGCGGCAGAATGGAGACTTCTCTGGAGGTTTTCGACTTCTAGTTACTGCCAGTCTTTTCTACCCATTTTTTCCATTGCTTTCCTTATTTGTTTTCAATACATTTCTTTTTGAGGCTTAATGCATCTATATAGCACGGAATCTTTTTATAAAAATATTACTTAACCCATTTCCTTTATTTTGTTCTACATTTTATACCCCTGAATTTTCAGTTCTGTTTTAACTGTAATTTTGATACAGTCTCAGAATTATCTAGTGAGTATGTAGCTATTTATTAATTATTTAATCTATGAAATGAAACACAGGTTCCCATCTACATGGAGTTTACATGCTAGAGGAGGGAAGACACATAATAACTGCAAGCAATAAAGAAGTAAATACATCATGTGGTATAAGGTGCAGCCGGAACCCTGTCCCACAGGCCCGAGCGTAGCTGCTTATTGAAGATCACCAAGGAGGAGGCCAGCATGGCCGGGTGGAATAAGTGGAAGGGAAAACACTGGGGCAGGCGGTCAGAGAGGTGCCACGGGAGGGCAGCCCACGGCAAGACCTTTTATAACACCAGCATATCGTGGGCCACTATGAGGAGCTGGGCTTTTACTCTGAGCCAAATGGGTGGCCACAGAGCGGACGGACATGATCAGAGCAAATGTTTTAACAGGATCCCTCTGGCTGTCCCGTAGAGAATAGGGTGTGTGTGAGCATAAAGTAAGACGAGCAGCTGATAATTCCAGCAACACAGAGAAAAAAGGATGCTGCCCCGCCAGGGTGATGGCCGGGAAGAGGTGAGCTGTCATCTGCTTCCGGATCCGCTTGTGAGGGAGAGCCACGCCAGTCCCTTGATGGACTGCATGTGTGGTGTGAGAGAAAGAGTAGAGCTGAGCATGACTTCCAAGTCTGGGGCCTGAGCCTCGGGAACGATGGAGTTGCCATCACCTGAGGGGGGGTGCTGTGAGTGGAGAGGGGAGGTGGGTGGCTTGAGAAATTGAGAGGGAGTCCAGATTTGAGTATATTAACTTTAAGATGCTATTAGACATCTAAGGAGAGAAATCAGTCAGGTGGTGAGACACAGGAGTTTGGGATTCAGGAGAGAAGCCTGGGCCAGACTAGGTGCAGGGAGTCATCAACCAGTGAAGGAGACAGAAAAGGAATGAGTGGTGAGATAGCAGGACCACCAAGAGAGTCCAGTGTCCTGGAGCTGAAAGAAAGCGGAATATGTAGAAGAGGCTGCAGCTGCCCATTGAGCCCCATCTCCAGACTCTGTGACCCTCAGGCATCTTCCCTCCCAGAACTTCAAGTGGCCTTGCATTGTGGGAATTTTCCTTTGAAAGAAAGCAGGGTTGGCCGGGTGCGGTGGCTCATGCCTGTAATCCTCGCATTCCCAGAGGCCGAGGTGGGTGGATGGCTCGAGGTCAGGGGTTTGAGACCAGCCTGAGCAAGAGCAAAACTCCATCTCTAATTATAAATAGAAAGAAATTAACTGGCCAACTAATATATATAGAAAAAATTAGCTGGGCATGGTGGCACATGCCTGTAGTCCCAGCTACTTGGGAGACTGAGGCAGTAGGATTGCTTGAGCCCAGGAGATTGAGGTTTCTGTGAGCTAGGCTCATGCCATGGCACTCACTCTAGCCTGGGCAACAAAGCGAGGCTCTGTCTCAAAAAAAAAAAAAAAAAAAGAAAAGAAAAGAAAAAGAAAAAAAAAAAAACAGGGTTGTGTGTGGGGGATTTATCTCATTCCTGTTGTTTTTCTTTTTTATCAGTTACAAATATGCTTTATTTTAAAAAATCTTAGTATCGATTAAATTTTAGTATCTAAGAATAAAATGCATTATAGAGAAATTTGTTGAAATAATTTAAACCATCAGGTCTTACTTTTGCACTTTATGAATATTTATACTTCCTCTTTATGCATGTAGCATTTGATTATTTCAATAATCTCGCAAATTGGAAGAGTTTGTATTATACCATTTTATAGGTGCAAAAACTGAAGCTTAGAGATATTACTTACTGTACCCACTTTTTTGATATAGTCAGTATTATAGACTTCCACAGAGCATATACTTTTACAATGTGCATTTGGGACTAAAATTAGAAGCATACAGTATCTACATGAAGACTATCAATTTTATCTTTTTCTCACATGGGTACTTTAAAAAGACATTATTCTTAACATTTTGAAAGAATCTTGGGGAATTTTCACCAAAAAATACATTGTCCTTTTACATTTACAATTCATAGGAAGGTAGTTTTAATATAAATGGAGAAATCCTCTTTGTCAGGAAGCTTTGCAAATCTTACAAAATTCTTAAAGATTTTTAAATGTCCAGCTTTGAACCAACAATTCTACAACTAGAAATTTACCCTAAGGAAATAGAGATAAGAGGAAAGGGTTAGTAGGAGATATATTTGTTTCTAAATAAGTAATTGGAAACAACCCAAGTAAATTTTCTTACATCAAGAAGATGGTAAAACGGTAAAAATGATGCACTATAACATTGAAGGACATGGAAGGACATCCACGACATAGTGTAAATGGGGAAGGGAAGCAGGTTACTAAGCAGTCTGTAGTACAAAAACAATCATCCACAGTGTGAAAGTTGATGATACAAATTGGGTCCTTCTTGTCATACCCAGCAAAAACAGAATTGAGAAGCTAGGAAGAAAAAGCGCTCAGGACACATAACATTGCTTTGAAAACTTAGTTCTCTACAAGTCCAGCTGCTGAAATTGCCTGCTATAACCTGAGACCAGTTTTATCTATAGCTGCTGAAATAACTTACTGCAACTCTAGGACTAATTTTATCCATTATCATTCACCAATCAAAACTTGTCAACCCCCTAGAACCTTAATAATGTCAATCAACTTTCTCCAAGAGCAATACATAATGTTGCTCTTTTTTATAAAACCTCCACCCTGCTTTTTGTTCTTCAGACATACTGAAGACCAACTGGTCTGTGTGTATGCCTCACATTGCAATCCTTTCCTCCTAAATGAAATGTTGAATTTGAGAGATTTAGCTCTCTATTTTTCTTTTGACTTTGATAACAGTATGTAAATGAGTGAGCCTGGCTGAATTCAGCCCCTGCGGTATACAGTTTGCCAGTCCAAGGGGTATGCAGTTTCCAGACCCCAATCTATCATTGTAAACAGTGATTATCCCTAGGAGCTATAATTCTAGATTTAATTCTCTTCTCTTTTGCTTCTTTACAAGGTCATAGTTTTTTATTGCCTACAGACATATAAGATTTGATGAAATTGTAATAAAGTATTTAATTACATTTCATTTTTATATTATCATTGATATACTGCTATTGTTAGTAATTCAGTCAGAATAGGACTAGGTCACATAAATATTATAGAATATTTATCACAAGAATAAATTTGAAATAAAAGCAACTCTTGATATCTTGGATACTGAACATATTCTTTTATAGCCTGGTTCTTTGTGATGTTTTAAATTCTGGACCAAATTTCCCTGTGAATCAAACTATTTCCTATGCAACATGTGCTCAAAAGAAGAGATTAGTATTAGCTTCAGAAAAACATAATTAGAAATTAGGAAGTTTGGTCGGTAGGCCAAATACACATTTCATTCCAAAGAATTTTCCAAAAACTTCTAGATTTTGAAGTATCAGCAGCACTCTTCACTTTACTGGAAGAGAGAACAGATCAATTGATTGTGTAATTCAAATATCTGTCAGAGTTCTTAGGTCTTTCAGCCTCATGGAGTCTAGTCAGTGGTGTACTGGTAAATGTTTAACAACCAACTTTGGCAGGGGAGGGGTATGGAAAGAAGAGCCCTGATTTGTAGCCTTTGGCAATTTATTTATTTTATTTTACTTTACTTTTATTTTATTTTGTTTATTTATTTTTTCAGAGGTGGGCATCTCACTCTTGCTCAGGCTGGTCTCCAACTCCTGACCTCAAACTATCCTCCCACCTTGGCCTCCCAGGGTGCTAGGATTACAGGTGTGAGCCACCATGCACAGCCAAATTTGGCAATTTATGTGGTGTGGATATTTCCAACTGTGGGAAATTTCAAGCAACCAATGGGTTTGCAAAATTCCTGACTATTTATCAATCACTTCTTGTGAGCCAATATGAACCAGCTCCAGCCCACCACTGGGTCGAATTAGAATGAGTTGAGCTCCCACTTCACTTACTATAAAAATTCTAGGCCCTCTTTAGCCACTACCAACCCCTCTGCTCCTCTCTGGTCTTTCTAGGAAGCCCTGAGTACTTACGTTCTCCTGGCAGGTCTGTCCTGCTGTCTGCCTTTTTAGAGCTGCCTGGCTCTTAGCAATCCCCCTGGCTGCAGAAGCAGCTGCCCTCGGCTGCTATGTGGCCTCAGCTTCCTACTCCTTCCTTTCAAGAGCTGTGGCTAACTGACTTTCCTCATCCTACTCCCATGCTGTCAACAAGTCTTGCCAACTCCACCTTCAAAATAGTTTCTAAACCAGGGATAACACTGTCTGCCCATCTCTACCCACCAACCTCCTCCACGTCTCTGTCATCACTTTTCCGGATGGCTGCAGTGGTTTCATAACTAGCTTCCTGCATCGATTCCTGCTGATTCTCACAGAGCACCTAGAGTTATAAATAAAAATAAGAATATAATGTCTATATGTGCCAAATACCTAAAAGGAGGATTTATTTGAACCTAGACAAAAATTTTTTCTACCAAGTTGTTCAAATGCCAATATTTAGTTATGAAATGTGTATCAAAATGCCTCATGTTATAATAAAATTTTTAAATGGATGTGTGTTCCTTGGCTTTAATAAAATTCAATTTTATATGCAACCACCAGTCTCAAGTGGTAGAGGTGGAGTTTGAACGTGTGTCTTCGTGACTGAAGAATCTATGATCTTGACTGTCAGACAGGACTAGGAATTCGAGGAGTGGCCCAAGCAACAAGAAGCAATCAGAATCTCATTGACCTGACCTAGTGCCGGTTGTTATAGATTCCAGGGTGGCTTTGGTGGGGTGAACCGCAGGAAGTGGGACGAGGGGCACAGTCACACTTTCAGGACAACCATGGCTGTCTTTGGGGGCATCTGAGTGCCTGTTGGAGGTGCAGGGTGGTGAGTGGTTTCCAGAAACCCATGCTGCAGCTCAGTAACAGCAGTGTGGTTCTCCTCTCCACTTCGGATTACCCTTCACAATTTCAACTACAGCGCTGAGGGCTGACATTCCCTCCCTGGGAATAGCACTGGAGGCGTGGAAAGGAGGGGGATAAACCCTCACTCACACACACTGCACGTGCAGGACACAATTCTGGAAGGGGTTGCCCGGCTACAGGGCTGTGACCAGCTTCTGCCTGAGACCAGTTAGGTTTTTTATCACATAGTTCAGGAGATTTCACCAGCTTCAGCCTCCCCCACTCCACGCTGCTGCCCTAAATTTTCATTTGCATTTACTGTAGGGCAGAGCTCTGGAATCCTGTGCCTCATTTGAATATAATATAGCTTTCACAATAAGACTACAGGGCATTGAGCTGCTGCTGTCTTGGTATTTCAATTTTATATTATTAAGGAAGAAAGGGTTTATTGACAATACTTTTTCCTGATAATAACTCATTAGGTGCTGTCAACAGCAAAAATCTTAATGGACTTTAGCTATGTGAGCCATATGTGTTATTCCTTCCTTTCTCACCCTCAGGGCCATTTGGAATGAAAGATTCTTGGGAAATGGACAACATATTGTCAAGTTTGAAAGCATATGGGGCTGAACAGGATTCTAGTGAAGACTCATGGTCTTATAATCCAATATTTATAAGCAATTAAAGTTCACCAAAGTCTATAAAAACATGCCACAGCTGTGAATCAAATTAGTGCCTTGACCCACCCAATTAGACAAAGAAAACATGAATATCATAATCAGGTTGCCAATTTGCTTCTTGGAATTAATGTAAATAGTGCTTATGGTTTAAAATCAAATGAATGCTATATTTTTAATCTAGAAGAAAACTTCGTTTGCTAAAAGATGCAACATCCCAACAAGAGAGTTTTTTCATGTTTGATTAGCCAACAGACAAGGGCATTGTTTTTTGGTTTCTCAGCAAAATTTTCCTTTTGATTTCAATCAGTCTCTCTCCCCCTTTACAAGGATTGACTGCCCATAGATTTAAAGTCATTGGTTTGTCAGTTTAGGTCGAAAAGTGAAGAGTTTCAAGCCTTCCAGCAGGCCACGGCTGAATTATTTAGTAATTTCCAACCACAGGCAAATGGGTGGAGGTGTAAATAACAGCCAGCCATCTGCCCGCTGAGATCCCTCATCCTTCTCATGAGGAAAAGAAGTTTCAGATTGAGGAGGGGAGCTTCTGTGGTGATGGCACAAGTAAAATTATATACTTCCTTACTTCCTGTTTCTAATTTCCTATTCTCATCATTTCCTCTCTGCTTCTTCTATTTATTTATTGGTAAGAGTTTCCAATTTTGGAAACCATTCAAGGAGCATGAACTTGCCATACGTTTGACAAATCTAAGTGAAGAAGTGTAGAATGGGGAAGAGTTACTGTAAATCTGTACATTGTCGATTTTCAGTTGCAAGGACATTTGAGAGTCTTTTCTACATGGAAGGGGGTCTCTCCTCAAAATTGTTCCTTTTTTGTTTTCTTTCTTTGTTTTGTTTTTTTAAGAGATGGAGGTCTTGCTATATTGCCCAGGCTGGACTTGAACTCCTGGCCTCAAGCAATCTTCTCTCAGCCTCCCACAGAGCTGCGACTAGCCACCACAGCCTGGCTCTTTTGTTCTTTAGGTAGTGATGGAAAGCAGACTTGCTTTAACACTCTTTTAAAACAGGTGAATTTTTTAAAAAAATATTTTGCAAGGGCCGGGCACGGTGGCTCATGCCTGTAATCCTAGCACTCTGGGAGGCCGAGGTGGGCGGATGGCTCAAGGTCAGGTGTTCGAAACCAGCCCCGTCTCTACTAAAAATAGAAAGAAATTAATTGGCCAACTAAAAATATATAGAAAAAATTAGTCAGGCATGGTGGCGCATGCCTGTAATCCCAGCTACCCGGGAGGCAGAGGCAGAAGAACTGCTTGAGCCCAGGAGTTTGAGGTCGCTGTGAGCTAGGCTGACGCCATGGCACTCTAGCCCAGGCAACAGAGTGAGATTAAAAATATTTTGCTATGAAAGCATAGTGAGGCAACAAGCAGTAGAAGTGTTTTGGTCAGTTTTCAGGATAATTATTTTATGTCTGTATATGTAAAATAACCCTACATGGACTGTGAAATAAATTGGTCTGATTACTTTGAGTCTCTTCACTAGGCCATTAGTAGATTTGTAGGATATTTTACTAGCAGCATGTAGCATAGTCTTGACATCTTAATTATTTATCCTTGGGATTTAAGGATCACTTTCTGCTATGTTATTTTTTTTTTCCCCAGCGTGTACTTGGTGCTCTACAGACAACTTGAAAGACACAATTTTTTTGAGATATTTGTATAGCAAGTATAAAATATGCTATCAGTGTCTTAGATAAATCTCTACCAGAGAGGGGCTCAGAATATAATACATCTTACAGTGTGGAGACTTTATAAATATTATCTGAAGATGATTCCAGAAATGAGCTCTAAAATTCAAAATGTTGTAATTTATTCTTTTAGACTTGATGTATTTCTTTAAGCACTCAGGAAGGGTAAAGGCAAATTATTTGCATGTTCACCTTCCTTTTTATAAAGAACTTTCTTGTTTCAGGAAGCCAAGCATGAGTATTATACCTTTACAACTTGAACTTCTTGTACTTAAATCATCATTCATCAAGGCAGCATCGAGATTATTAGCAACGCTTATTTATATTTTTTGACCAAGGGCCAATTCTTATATTAAATAAAAATATGTATGTCTCATATTGATCAGAGAGGGCAAACAACTCATTCTGTCATCAGCTTCAAAACCACTGGGTTTCCCAAAATTATGTTTTCTAGTAGTTTGAAGTTTCTGTTTGAAACAGAACAATGAAACAATAGCATATCTTTTTCTTTCATCTTTTCTGGTTGTTAATTGAACATTGAATGACAGAGTAAATTTACTCATTATCATACATCAGTCATTGCTAGTCACCATTATGCTTTACTTATATTTTCATTTAAGATAAAATTTGTAGAAGTTCATTAGGCATTAAATTGAATGTTTCCTATAAATTGAACCATAGTGCATTAATGTTCAGTTAATATATTCAATTTCCCTTTTTTTCCTTTTCCCTCTCCATTGTCTTAGATTTGCTTAAAATTGGTAGCATTTTATTGAAAGTTGAGTACAACATTCCCTTATCCCCAAGTAGCTCACAATTGAGTGGGGGAGCTGAAAATATAATCTATTTTATGACTTTCTGAACTTTCCTTAGTAGAGACATATTACCTATTATTCATTTATACAAAGTTTTCTTCCATTGTTTTTGCTATTTTGCAAGCTATTTTTGTGGTTTATTTGATGTTAATTGCTTCAATCACCTTTTAAAAAGATACAATTACTTTTGTTTTCTTTCAGTCTCCTAGCAACTTCTGGTTCTTCAAGACCTTACAAAGAAAATTCAGGCTGTGGTGAATTCATTAACAAATTTCCTTCATAATTTAGGATTCTTGTCAGACCTGCCAATGAGTACAGAGCATATTCAAAATGAGCATTTTCCTTAACCTGCTTATAAAATAAATACAAACAATGAACTCCTATTCTTTTAATATTCTTCTTTTACCTTGAAATGATTCATTCTTGTTTTCTTTTAAAGTAGAAATGTTTTTTCTGAGCCACCTGAGACTATAATTGTTTCAGAATTTTTATATATTAATAGGTATGCAATATTTTAAAGTAAATGTAATATTTGAAAAGTTCATTTATCTCCCTAAAGTTTATTGAACTGATATCAGTTTTTTTGATGTTTTCCTTTTGTTAATAGTGATAATTCTTACTCAGTGTGATTAATACTCAAAAATCTCACTGAGGTCATACTTGCTTTTGATTTTTCCAGAAATGCAATTTCTTTCATAAGTTTACTTGTCAACCATCATGTGCTTGTATTTTTGTTTTTTTTTTTTGAGACAGGGTCTCACTTTGTTGCCCAGGCTAGAGTGAGTGCCGTGGCGTCAGCCTAGCTCACAGCAACCTCAAACTCCTGGGCTCAAGCAATCCTTCTGCCTCAGCCTCCCGGGTAGCTGGGACTACAGGCATGCGCCACCATGCCCGGCTAATTCTTTCTATATATATTAGTTGGCCAATTAATTTCTTTCTATTTATAGTAGAGACGGGGTCTCACTCTTGCTCAGGCTGGTTTCGAACTCCTGACCTTGAGCAATCTGCCCGCCTCAGCCTCCCAGAGTGCTAGGATTACAGGCGTGAGCCACCACGCCTGGCCTGCTTGTATTTTTAAGACACAACTGAAATATAAATTATTTGACTGTTTAAACCTTCTTTTATACCCATGAATATAAATGATCAATGTTATTAAATATTTATCATTAAATTTAAAAATTTCTTCCTTCTATTATACATCATGAGAAATTATTATTTACTTTTTATTTCTTTAGATGTCTTAGTTACTAATATCAAACTTTGGAGTTTTTAAAAAATTTTATTTTGAAATAATTTCAATTTTAATGAAACATTTTCAATAATAGTGTCATACAATGAACTCTTTGGACTTTTTACCTAAATTCACTACTTGTTAACATTTGTAACATTTACTTTAGCATTTCCTAGCACTCTCTCTGTCTCTGTGAGGATTCACAAACATAAATGTATGTATACAAATATTTAAATAGAGATATACATTTTTTTCCTGAACCATTTGAGTAGATCATAGGCATCATGCTTCTTTGTCCTTAAATACTTCAGTGCACATTTCCTAAAAATAAGCACTTTCTATTACACAACCACAGCACAGTGACCAAAATCAGGAATTTTAACATGGATCCAATATTATTATGTAATCCACAAAACAGTTTCAAATGTTGCAGTTTCACTGATTGTCTACAGATTTTTCTCCCAGTGAAGGATCCAATCCAGGAACACGTGTTACATTTAGCTGTTGTATCTCTTTAGTCCCCTTCAATCTGGAACAGTACCTTTAGCCTTCCCTTGTCTAAAATGACATTCATAGTTTTGAAGAACACTGGTTGGTTATTTTATAAAATGTCCCTCCATTTGGATTAGTTTGAGATTTCCTTGTGATTAGATTTAAGCTATGCATTTGGGGGAGAAATGACACCAAAGAAAGGAATTTTTGTACTCAGTGCATCATATCAGTATGTTCCTTTGGAGTTTATGTCACTTTTGGTTTATGACTAATATATGAGGAGATATTGTGAAATTATGTAAATATCCCATTCCTCATGAAAGCTCTTCATCCACTAATTTTAGCATCTATTAATGATTCTTGCCTGAATCAGTTATAACCATAGTTGCTGTTAAAAAGATGATTTTTTTTTTTTTTTGAGATAGAGTCTCGCTTGTTGCCCAGGCTAGAGTGAGTGCCGTGGCGTCAGCCTAGCTCACAGCAACCTCAAACTCCTGGGCTCAAGTGATCCTGCTGCCTCAGCCTCCCGAGTAGCTGGGACTACAGGCATGCACCACCATGCCTGGCTAATTTTCTATATATATTAGTTGGCCAATTAATTTCTTTCTATTTATAGTAGAGACGAGGTCTTGCTCTTGCTCAGGCTGGTTTCAAACTCCTGACCTCGAGCAATCCGCCCGCCTCAGCCTCCCAGAGTGCTAGGATTACAGGCGTGAGCCACCGCGCCTGGCTTAAAAAAAGATGATTTTTTTATATCCTTTAATATTTCTACATCATAATGTGAGGAAGAGCTTTCTTTTCTCCCCTATTCATTCATTCATTTACTTATATCAGTATGTATTCTTAGTTTCTTTTCTTAATTATCTGAGTTATGTGCTGCTACTTTCGTTATTGAAATTGATGCTCAAATTGTCCTAGATTTGGCTAGTGGAAACTTCTTTCTGACTTTGTTTTGATATTTTTCTTTTTCTTTCAATGACACATAGATTCATAAGAGTTTTCTTTGTTTATGTTCATTTACTATCTGAATCACCAAGGTGTTATCTTAATGAAATCACAAAACAATAGCATTATATAAAAGTATAATTTTCAAAAAATTAAACACATGACTCATATATAACCATGGTATATGTTAAATTATTATTCATTTCATTAATGAGGAAAAAGTAGAATAGTAAATCTGATTAAAAAGAGAATTTTAGAGTCTGAGTATTTATAGTTAATAAAAGAATTGATTGATTTATAAAATAAGATTGCAGAGTTAGGTACAAAACTGGCTAATGTACTATGTAATATTAAAGCTATTACTGTATGTAATCTTTCTAAGAATTAAAATCTGTAAGTTAACATGGAACTTCAGCAAGTCTAGGCATTGTTTATTATAAAACAGTAAGTCAATCAAAGGTATATTATTTTAGAGATTTAAATAATCCTTGGGTGGGTCTATTACACAATGTTTCATAGTACATTGCAATGATATGCAGATCCTTTGCCTTACTTCCAAATTTTGGATAATTTTTCTTATTACTTTAAAGTTATATTTCTCTTAAAATGCCATGTCAGACCTTTTGGATTCTATTCTTCAATTTTAATAGGAAATCCAAAACTTCATTGATGTCTTTTGTGGTCCTTCCAAAATCTCTTTCATTGCAATGTAAACTCATCTCACTTGTGAAATTAGAATTTGTCTGTTGTAATAATCCTTCCTGAATGTGAAGACTATTATTCAGTAGACTCTTGGCCTCGTCTCTGAAATAATTAATTCTTCACATGTTTTCTGGCCTCTTCTGTCTTCTTATCTTTGAGTGCTTTTTTCCTCACAGTTCTTAAAACTGCCTAGTCCCAAATTTGATACTCTGATGAATCTAAAAAGTCCAGGCACATGTGGCATCTATGCAGTTTCAACATACCCATCTCTGCAAATGTTTTAAAGAACAGCACTCGAGGCTTATTATTTTTTTAACCAATAAATTAAAACATGATAAGTCATAAATTGCCAAATTTTCTATTTTTCTATGTTTCTCACTCATTCAATCATTTAGCCCTGTATTCATGTAACTATTCATTCCTTCATTTAATAAAATAATTTTATTATGATAAAAAAATGCATAACATGAAATTTACCATCTTAACCATTTCTAAGCGTACAATTCAGTAGTGTTAAGCGTATTCACATTGTTGTAAAACCAATCTTTAGAATTTTATCATCTTGTAAAACAAAAGCTCTATAGCAATTAAACAACTCCCCATTTCTTCCTCCACCAGCCTCTAAAAACCATTGTTCTACTTTCTGTTTCTTTTCTTTTTCTTTCTTTCTTTCTTTTTTTTTTTTTTGAGACAGAGTCTGGCTCTATTGCCAGCACTAGAGTGCCGTGGCATCAGCCTAGCTCACAGCATTCTCAAACTCCTGGGCTCAAGCAATCCTCCTGCCTCGGCCTCCTGAGTAGCTGGGACTAAAGGCAAGCACCACCATGCCTGGCTAATTTTTTCTATTTTTAGTAGAGTCTGGGACTTGCTATTGCTCAGGCTGGTCTTGAACTCCTCAGCTCAAGTGATCCTCCTGCCTTGGCCTCTCATCGTGCTAGGATACTTTCTGTTTCTATGAATTTGACTGCTCCAGATTTCTTAGATAAGTGGAACCATACAGTATTTGCCTTTTTGTGACTGTCATTTCACTTCACATAATATTCATAAGGTTTATTTATATTGTAACATATATCTGAATCTCCTTCCTTTTTATTGCTGAGTAATAGTCCATTGTATGTATATACCACATTTTTTCAGTCCATTCTTCTGTTGAAGGACATATGAATTGCTTCCACTCCTTGGTTTATTGTAAATAGTGTTGCTATGAACATGGGTGTACAAATATCTTTTCAAAACCCTGCTTTCAATTTTTTTGGATATATATTTAGAAGTGGAATTGCTGGCTCATATGGTAATTCTATTATAAATTTTTTTTTTTGTAGATACAGGGTCTTGCTACATTACCCAGATTGGTCTCTAACTCCTGACCTCAAGTGATCCTCCTGCCTCAGCCTCCCAAAGTGCTAGGATTATAGACATGAGCCACTGCACCTGATGGTAATTTTATCTTAAAAGTTTTGAGGACTTGCCATACTGTTTTCCATAGTGGCTGCACCATTTTACATTCTCACCAACAGCGCACAATGGTATGATTTCTCCACATCCTTACCAGCATCTGTAATTTTTTTTAATAGTAGCCATCCTAATGGGTATAAATTTGTTACCTCTTTGTGGTTTTGATTTGCATTTCCCTAATAATTAGTAATGTTGAGCATATTTTCATATGCTTTTGGGCCATTTGTATGTGATCTTTTGTCATTCACCCATTTTCCATCATCCACTGAGAGTCTGTTAAAGCCCCAGGACCTTGAACTAATTGCTAGAGAAGCAGAGAATAAGTTTCTTGATTTTCTGAAGTTTACAGTCACTTTAGGAAACTGACCTGGAAATAAATGACCCGGAAACAAAGTGATAAGTGCCGTGAGAGATGTATGCGCAAAATGTTTTCTAGTCATTCATCTTATTTTCTATCTTTAGTATTTTTATTTTTAGTATTTGCTATTAACTATGCTGTTGGCTACTTACACCTTACTCCTTCAGAGCTAATTTAGAAGTCTGCCCCTTCAGCTGCTTACACCTACCTTTTACTATTCATTGGCTATTGCCATTTAATTAAATAGCCTCAGGTTCCTAATTGATCAGAATAAAGTGGATAGGACTCTGAAGCTTATTTCAGTCATCACACAACAGTCTGTGGTCTGTCGTGATGGCCGGGACCGATATACTGCCTCACTGCTGACTCCTATTTCCTCTATAGGAATTTCTTATCCTTGCAACCAATTTAGAAGGTCAATATTCTGTCCCTCAACAATTGCTCTGTACTTCATGTAAACGTGCCTCAAACATCAAATTGCATTCTTTTTTCTCCAGCTCTTACTTCCGTTTCGACACAGAGTCAGGAAGAGTCGGAGAAGGAAGAATACAGAGGGGTATGAGAGAAGTCTGTTACCAGCAGTCTGTGACTAGTTGACCCAGGGTCTAGCCTATATTTATTAAAAGTTGCTGACTTTTTTTTAATGGTCCCTTAAAATTCCAAGTTTACTTTGAGCCAGCCATGAGTCATAAAGTGTAGCAATCAAAGTACTTTGGTTCAAGCCACAAACCTAATACCTTTATGCTATGATAATAGAAATCTATTATTTTTTTCCTACAACTCTGCTAAAGAAATCAAAGAAGACCTAAACAAAAGGAAATATTTGCCATCTATAAACTGGAAGCCTTAGTATTATTAAGATGGCAATTCTCCCCATATTGATTCAATGCAATATCAATCAAAACCTTTGCAGGATATTTTTAAGGAAATTGATACATTTATTCTAAAATCTATATGAAAATTTAAAGAATCCAGAATAGTCAAAACAATTTTGAAAAGGAAGAACAAGTTTGGAGGACTTTAATAGTACCTGATTTCAAGCCTTACTATAAAGCTATGATATTCCACATAGTTTGGAACAGATAGAGAATTAAGAAATAAATCCATACATACCTTATCCAGTTGATCTTCAACAGAAATGCTAGAGTAATTCAATGGTGCTGAAACAATTGGATATGTGTATGTAAGAAAAAAGAACCTAGACTCTTACTTGCTATCATAACAAATTTAACTTGAAATAGACCTAACAGGAAGAGCTAAAACTATAAAACTTCTAGAAGAAAACATAGCATAAATAAATGTACAATAAATCATCGTGGCATTCATTGGGGAAGGCAAAGATTTCTCAGAGGACAGAAAACACAAACTCTAAAAGAAATGCAAGCTCACAGGCCTGACTCCACACCTACTGAATCATAACCTCTGATGGCGAAACTCAGAAATTTGTTTTAACAAGCTCTCCAGGTGATTCTTTTGCATACTAAAGTTTGAGATGCATCACAGTAAGTGTAAGAACATATTAACACGTGAGTGTACTAATCTTGCTTCATCCTACCCTTAAAATAATTTGAGAATAGGAGAAATATGGAAAGGAGAACACCTGTGATTCTTTTGAGAAAATAGTATTAATAAGACAATGGGAGCCACAGCTTCCAGCATAGCACATATCCCAGGAAACCAGAAAACATGGCATGGAGAGTTGAGAGTAGGGAAGGATGAGTATGTGATTGAGTCTGGGAAATAGGAGTCTTGAGGAAGTTGTCTGGGTCTTGAGATTTTTTAAAAGAGGTGGAGGGGAGATGGTGGAGTCACTTTAACATCTTAAAGAAACTCAAGTTAATGATTTTTGAACATTTCCCAAATTCCTTTTGGTGAATGGGCCATGTTTCATTAAACCTAATACTGGTCTAAGATTTACCCAACACATGGATCTCTGGGTTCATTAGCATTCCAGAAGGTCTTTTTGTTTACTCTGCAATTACCTAATAATTGTTCATTTAATGAATTTGTGAAATAATTGAAGGAGGCATTATCAGATTAACAGATAATACTTCTTCCAGTATTATCAGATATTAGTAAAAGAGAAACATTTCACAAATGGGTCCACACCAAGGTGAATGCTTCGCCATTAACGTGGCAGAGTTATGTATCTCTCTCCACACTTACAATTTGGGCATTACGTGACATATTTTAGGATGGTACGTAGAGTTCACAAGAAAATCCTCTAAATGTTCACCTTTATAAATGCTCAGAAAAATACCCTGCCCAGTTCAAATGTGTGCTTCATATCATAAATTTGAAGTAGTATTGATTAAAATGCAGTCCAAAATAGATAGATTCATGACAATATCTGAAAGGGGGCTAATAGAACATAAGGACTATATAATTTAATATTTTACAAATACTTAGAATTATGTCTGCTACGTCATAAACGCTATACAAGTGTGTGATAACAAAATAAATTCAATAAAATATACACATTTATTATGAAACACCTCCCACAGAGCAGGCCCTGAGTAAAGTGCTGGGGAAAAAAATTAGGAGTCAAAAGAAGAGGGTCCCTGTCTTCACAGAATTTAGGGTCTAATAAACAAGTTAGACACTCAAATATTCACATGAATAAGGTATAATTAATTACAAGTGGTGAAGAAAAGATGCAGGAGAACATATAGTCTAGTGAGTCTAGTGATATTATAATACAGTCTAGCGAGGCTTTGTAGAGGAGCTGATATTTAAATTAAGTTCTGAGTCACAGATGGGAAGCAAAGAGCATGTGTTAATTCCCTGGGTGAGGAATAAAAATGGCACCTTTCTGAAAATGGAAGCAGGTTGATTTGGCTGGCTACAGAGAATGAAAGCTAAAGGGGCTTATAGTGAGCTTGCAGAAGATAGGTAGGTGCCATTTTATGCACGTCTTTGTATGCTATGCTAAGATAAGGATGTAGATCTTTATCCTAAAATCAGTGGAAAGACATCAAAGGTTTTAAGTACAGAGTGAGTGTGTGTGTTTGTGTATCTGGAGAGAGAGATGGAAATTGCAAAGACCAGCTGTAATTTGTAGAGTGAGGTGCAGGAAGCAAGAGTGGATACAGGGAGACAGGCTACTATTGCAGTCATTTGGGAAAGAAATAATGGTGGCTTGGACTAAGGAACTAAGGTGGCAGGTACAGGTTTAGAGAGAAGTAGATAGATTTGCCTGGTTAAATCTAGAATTTGTTTCCAGATTTGATTTGTGGGATGGGGAATGAACAAGGCAATTTCAGGAATGATTTGGTGGATTTTCATTTAATATATCCTTCATCGATATAAGGAAGAGTGGGAGAAGGGGCAGGTTTTGTGGAGGAGATTATAATTTGGTTTTAGATATATATATATATATATATATATATATTTTTTTTTTTTTTTTTTTTTTGAGACAGAGTCTCGCTTTGTTGCCCAGGCTAGAGTGAGTGCCGTGGCGTCAGCCTAGCTCACAGCAACCTCAAACTCCTGGGCTTGAGTGATCCTTCTGCCTCAGCCTCCCGGGTAGCTGGGACTACAGGCATGTGCCACCATGCCCGGCTAATTTTTTTTATATATATATCAGTTGGCCAATTAATTTCTTTCTATTTATAGTAGAGACGGGGTCTCGCTCTTGCTCAGGCTGGTTTCGAACTCCTGACCTTGAGCAATCCGCCCGCCTCGGCCTCCCAAGAGCTAGGATTACAGGCGTGAGCCACAGCGCCCGGCCTAGATATATATATATATATATTTTTTTTTTTTTATTTTTTTTAATTTTTTTTTTTTTTAAAGTCAATACTGAGGTTGATATATATATATATTTTTGAGACAGAGTCTCACTGTGTTGCCTGGGCTAGAGTGCTGTGGTGTCAGCCTAGCTCACAGCAACCTCAAACTCCTGGGCTCAAGTGATCCTTGTGCCTCAGCCTCCTGAGTAGCTGGGACTACAGGCATGCACCACCATGTCCAGCTAATTTTTTCTATATATTATTAGTTGTCAAATTAATTTCTTTCTATTTTCAGTAGACATGGGGTCTCGCTCTTGCTCAGGCTGGTTTTGAACTCCTGACCTTGAGTGATCTGCCCGCCTTGGCCTCCCAGAGTGCTAGGATACCATACCGAGCCATAGACTTTTTGAGTTTGAGTTGGCTTTGTGATTTTTCAAGTAGAGCTATGAAGTAGATGATTATTATTTGGATTTGAGCTCAGAGAAGGAGTTTGGGGTTTTGGGTGTAAGATTGGGAGTGAACAATATATAGATGGTAATGGAAGCCATGTGCATAGATGAGTTTGGATAGAGGGCATAGGGTCAGAAGAATACAGAGATACAGACTTTATAATGAGTCCTCAGGAATTTCAAGATTTAATGACCGAGCAGATGAGCAGAACCTGCCAAGAAGACAAATAATGGATAGCAGAAAAGCAAAAGGCTATCAAGGCAGCAGGTGATTTTAGAAGAAAAGGATGGTCAGCAGTGTTGAACGCTCCTGAGAAGTGGCAAAAAGGACTGGAAACTAAAGAGCAATAAGGCAATTATTGTTGATGTTGGACAGACCAGTTTTGGGGTAGTGATAGAGATAAATGATAGACAGGTGAATTGAAAAGTATCTTCTGGAAATTAGCAGATTGGATCAGACAGATGAATCTGTGTTTGGTAGTAGACGAGACTTATTTGGAAGTTCTTCTTACAGGTTCCAAAATGCGAAGGAAACAGTAGCGGAAACTGGCAGACCACATCTTAACCACCTGATCCAAGTTAGCATCTTCAGTAACCGTATAAACTGACACCCTGTGCCCCCTAATGCGAATAACTGAGAGGCTGCAACATAAATTATGTAGAATTTCTGCCAACAATGCATCATCTGAATTCAGTCATAAATAAACAATAAGACAAACCCAAATCCTGTATTCTTAACAAAATCCCTGTTACAAAAAAAAGGAACTGCTTCAGATTAAAACAGACCAAATGGACACATGACTAAATGTAATGCATGGTATTAAATCGGATCCTGAATCCAAAAGGGGGGAAAAAAACTACAAAACATATTATTGGGAAAATTGATGACATCTGAATATGGACTGTGTAAATTCTGCGGTCCCCAACCCCTGGGCTGCAGACCAGTACAGGTACTGGTACCAGTCTGTGGTCTGGTAGGGACTGGGCTGCAGAGCTCCTCCCTGCCGCCCCACATCCGTGGAAAAATTATCTTCCATGAAACTTAGGAACCAGTGGGCCGCACAGCAGGAGCTAGCGGTGGGCGAGAGAGCAAAGCTTCATTTACAGCCACTCCCCATCGCCTGAATCACCGCCCGGGCTCTGCACCATCACCCCTCCCACGCCCCCTATCTGTGGAAAAACTGTCTTCCAGGAAACCAGTTCCTGGTGCTAAAAAGGTTGGGGAGCGCTGTTTAATTAGATAATTGTCTTGCTATAATATATGTTACATTTTTTTGAATTTTATATTTCTACTGTGATTATGTAAGAGAACATCCTATTCTTAGGAGATAGCTGCTGAAGGATTTAGGGACAAAGAGCCATAAAGTTAAAATTTACTTTAATATGATTTGGCAAAAGTAATATGTATATACACATAGAATCTACACACACACAGATAAAGCAAACATGGCAAAATATTAGCAATTAGTGTCTCTATGCTTACAACTTTCTTGTAAATTTAAAAAAATTTTTTTTCACAATAACATAATAAAAAAGGTTCAGGAACTATCAGAGCACTACACTATCTGCTAGTCTTTATCATTCACAAAATGCATCATGCACAGATTATATACAATGATTTTAGAGACTGTGAGCATTAGCAACAGCATTTGGTCATCAATATAATTTGAAACCTAATTTCGGTGGATAACAGAGGGACTGGGAATGGTGCCTTCTGTGCCTTTTCCTTCACAAGCCATTCTGCTAAAATTGCCGAGACAACCTTTTCTGTCAAAAATCATTACAGTGATCTTACATGAGAACTTAACTAGGTTCAAGTAACACACACTGAAGTTGCTCTAAACGTTTTGCTGGATGCTGGACATTGTGTGGGACGTGGAGATGAAGGTGACTGTCCGGACTCTTAAGCAGCACGTGCTCTGGTGCAGAGGTTGAGCTCAGACTATCACAGAAATTATCAACGACACAATGAAAGAACTTCAAAAAAAAAAAAAAAGTGAGGAAAGGCACAGAGCCAAGTTTCCCAGTTTCTGGATTGACCAGAGCGGTAACATTTCACCACCATGAACAAACCGTTGGGGTAATTTACATACAAAAAAAGATATGAGAAAACAATCTTCACCGTCCACTCTCACTGTCATTTTATAAAGGACACTTTAATACCAAAGAACTGTGAAGGACAATACCAAAATAAAGTTCTTAAACATGAAACTAATTTTGCTTTGTTGAAAAAAAAGAAAAGGCTAATGAAAGAAGGCTTAATGAGTAATACCAACCAAAGAACTTGAGTTCTGAGCAAGTTGAAACATTTTTTTTCAAGTAATTGAGAGGAAGTAGGACTCACCTTTGTCCTTAAACAAATACACTTGTTGCAGGTAGTAGAAATAGGCTTGGGGAAATTCATCTGGGAAAGCCACATACAGGAAAAAGACCTGTATGATTTTCTACAACACATTATTGGCATTCAGTGAGTTACAGATGCATGACCGGGGTAAATTTAATAAATTACTGAATTAAGTCATTAAACAATGTCTTGAAGTCTTAAAAGCTTGAACCTAACTTCAAAAGCATTTAAGATGTGAGGAAAGTTGCTTATTTAAGAAGGAAAAAAATCATAAAAAAGTATATATCTATTTTATATACATAAATACATACACACATATATATTCCTAAAAAATATAAATAATACTTATAATTAATTGAGAGAAGTACTGAGCTACATTACAGATGTTGCTATTAACTTAATCACTCTAAATCTTGCTAGTTTTAAGTAAAAAGGTAAATATAATACAGTACCTGCTCAATATGAGAAGCAAGGATTAAAAGGCACAATATCAATTTTTGTCTGAATACTAAAACCAATATATTGAACTCATTGATAAATGTTTCCAGGGGTATATTTAAACTGAGGCTTTTCAACTCTATTACAACAGTAAAACTCACTCTGTTGGACAAGTCAATGAATGCACCATTTAATTAAAAAGAAAAAAGTTACATAATAGTAAAGCAAGTTCGTTGAAAAACGAACAAATAAAAATGACTCCTTTGTGCCTTGTTTCCATTAATAATATGTTTGAATGCAATTAATTTATGCATGGTTAAAACAAACTTGCAGACATTGAATATGCATCCATTTTACATTGTATTCTTAAGTTACTTTTGTCAAATACTCTAATGCAAGCTGTATAGTAAACAGTATTACATTTTAAACTTTTCCAGTCACAAAGTTAAGTTCAATATTAATGGTTCCTTCTCTCTGTGACATCCTGCTAAAGTTTCCAGCAAGTCTACTTATGATGAAAGTTGTCTTCTGGCTTTCTGACTCCTGTGTCCTGGAGAACTTGGAAACACTGTGCTGTAAGGAGTGAGGTGCATATTTAACAGTCAGGAGGAAATCCTACACCAAGAATGGCTGTCAATCAAACCAGCCCTCCTGTTCTTTTTATTATCAGAAAAATGCAGATAAAAATAAATGCAACTGACAAAATAAACAGGGAGTACAAAACTGGAAAAATTTGAGATCTCCTTACTATATGCTTATCACAGTTCATTGAAATACAGTTCAATCATTCCATCACTAGAATCAGAAATATATCTTATTATTGGATTTGTGGATGGAATAACTATTGCTTAACATTCTCAGAGAACATTGACTGCACCACTTGACTAGTCTAACAAATGGGATTGAGTAAGACACTTTGCTGATCTTATCTACCCAGTTTTTAATGTATCTATTACCGGTTCTCAGCCTGGGTTTGGTCTATGCTGCAACTCCTATCCGAGAAGAGAGGACTGCGAGAGAGATGCCTCCATGTTGCTATCTTACAGTCTTGATAAATCATCAATAGTCTGCCTCAGCTTCTTCATCCTTGTTGAGATCATTTCCCAGTCCCACAGCCACATTGCATGAGCTAATAGCACTCCTGACATTATGCATACGAAATTGTTACCTTCCCTAATGATATACCTCATCTACAAAAAATAACTTGTGTGGATTGCAAAGTGCGAATACGATGCAGGAGAATTTTAGGTAGAGTTTGCTTGACACGGTGACACTGGGATAGTGACATGTAATCCCTCTGGCCCATGAGGCAAAGCTGCAGTAGAGATACCAATAGCACAAGAAATGTATTTTGAAAGGTTGGATACATTACTCAGGTATTTCCTGAGCTTTGTTTATCTACCCAGTTTAGATAAGAAACTCTATTGGATAATAGCGAATTCAACAAGGAAAAATACTAGATGTCTCCAGTGGTGTTTTCCATGGCAACTACAGTTCATGTCCATTCTTCCCATTTTTCTCATCTGCCCTAAAGTTAGAGAGAGTGCTTTTATAGGGTGGCTTTTTTTTTGTTTGTTTTCAAGAATAATTATTTCGGCCAGGTGCACTGGCATATGCCTGTAATCCGAGGTGGGAGGATTGCTTGAGCTCAGAAGTTCGAGACCAGCCTGAGCAAGAGCGAGACCCTGTCTCTACTATAAATGGAAAGAAAATTAGCCAAACAACCAAAAATAGAAAAAATTAGCTGTGCACAGTGGCGAGTGCCTATAGTCCCAGCTACTGGGGAGGCTGAGGCAGGAGGATTGCTTGAGCCCAGGAGTTTGAGGTTGCTGTGAGCTAGGCTGATGCCACGGCACTTTAGCCCAGGCTACAAAGTGAGACTCTGTCTCAAACAAAAAAAAAAAACAGAAACAAAAGAATAATTCTTTCAATGAAACTTCTTTAGATTTAGGAGCAAGTCTTTAGGCTTTGGAGCTAAAGTTTAAAGTTCCTGTCCTTAGTTTTAGGAGGTAGAGGAAGGGTGTGATGATGCTCTCAATGTAAAAAGTCTATAAATTTGGGAAATATTCTGGGCTTTAGAGATGGACAACCTTCTAATCCTAAACATAGTCTTCACCTACTTGGCTTATTGGGCCAGCCATCAGAAAATTTGCTTTCAGAAATTTTATTTTTTCATTTTTTTCTTGTACTGCAACTTTATGATCACATCGTACCCATAGAATTGAGATTTTCTGAAAGTTTTGATTCTTAAGGCTAAATATATAGTGAAAGAAAAAGTCTTAATAATTTTACTTTGCTGCATTTTATATTTGGACAAGTTATTTCTATAGGAGACATAGGCTATTAATAAATTGAAAATACAAATGAGGGCAGATTAAACTTTTTTCATTTATATCCTCAGGGCTATAAACTCACCCAGAGGCACTTGCAGGCAAACCAATCTAATTAGAGCTTCTTGAGTGTCAACACAATAATGTAAAAGAGTATTCACTCTGTGTGGGAGAGAAGGAGGGGCAATGTGTTATCGACCAATAAGGAATGCCAAGATGGTAAACAGTGCCCTATTGCTATTTTTGAAAAATATTTGGGTCAGTGTTTATAAGCATGGCAAAACAAATAGCTATTTCTTCACAGACTAGAACCGGCTCTTTAATGTTCAGAAAAGAACATTGCCAGCTGTGATCAGTGTTATAATTATTACTAAACCGAAGTCTTCCATCATAATTTCATTTTCTCATTATTTTATGGTAAGAAATGGGTTATTCCATATTATCATCCATATCTAGCAGGCAAGATATATATCTATCTTAAAATATAATTTGCAAATAATATATAATTTGTATATAATATTTGTATATAATACATATTACAAAATAGTACAGACTCATTACAAAACAAAACACAAACAATTCAGAAATTTATAAAGTAGAAAACAAGAGTCTCAATTTCAAATACTGTTAGTAGTTTAGGGCAGATTTTTTTTTTCATGTTTGCTGATGTATATTCTAATGCATAACATTAAGGAAATCCCCAAATGGTATTATAACATTAGACTGTTCTGAAAATTATCTCATCCACTTTAACAAAATGTCAAGGGCACCCTTTCATATCAGCATCCACTACCTGGTTCTTGTTAGAGACTGCAGAGTATTCTATATTATGGGTGTTATTATTAACACAGACACTCCTATATTGAGGTTGTTTCTGAACTCTGTTTTCCCCCTGTTTTTAAAATTATTCATCCAACTGATTTTCTAAGTTCCTAAGTGCCTCTCTGTAGAACACATTTTAGTGTGATATACACCTGGAAACCAATGACTTCGCATTAATTAAATTCTGGGATAAACCTGGTATCGTCTCCTTACTAAGTTCTTCCAGCCTTTATTTGAGCTGCTAGAGGTAACAAAGAAGTTTGCTAGTTTTAGCATGACTGGTTATCTCTTAACTTTGTTAAGGTTTGAAATTTTTTTTAAAACAAATGATATATTCATTTAAACCTTCGATTCATTGACCATAGTGCTAAGTTTTCTTCTAATATTAAACTTTCATTGAGTGAGATATAGAGTCAAATAAAATAGCAATAGGTGACATTTATTCTAAATTTTCATTATGACATATATCATGCATATGCAGTTATACATACCATGTGTGTACAAAGTAAAGTATCAGGATAAAATGGACACATGTGTACTCGCCACTCAAGTTCTGAAATAGAACTTGATAAGTTCCTTAGAAGTCCCTAAGTAGTCCACCTTACTGAATCTCCCAGCCCCCAATCCCCTACAGGTTACCACTATACCAAATTTTGTGTTAACAAATCCCATGGTTTTCTTTATAGTTTTGTTACTTAGGTGTGTGCTCCTAAATAACACAATCACTTTTCTTATTTTTGAATTATGTATAAATGAAATCATACGGTATCCTTCTGGGATTTGCTTTCTTTGCTCATCATCCTGTTTTTGAGGTTCATCCACGTCAATGTTTGCAGCAGATTGTTCATTTGCACTAATGTACTATATTATATTACACACAAATGCCACAGATTATTTATCTCATTTTACTGGTAATGAATATTTGTGTTGCTTTCAGGTTTTCGCTATCATAACCTAACATAACAGCACTGCAATAAATATTTTTCTACTTGTCTCTTGGTGCATGTACATAAGACCTCCTATAGAAAAGTGATGCTAAAATTTTTTTACCCGAGATAACAGTGAGATACATGTTTATCATAACAATTCTGCTAATACATACATACATAATGTCTAAAAAATAATTCTACAAAACAATACACACGGTTATTAATTGTAGTGTTCTGATATTTCTACTTGATTCTACTTAATTTTTAAATGAGTGGCTCACAACTCACAGTTGGAAATGTGCAGCCACAGGGTATGTACCTAGGAGTGGAAGTATTGTGTCACTGTAAATGCACATGTCCCATTTTATTAGATAATGTCAAACTGTTTTCCAAATTTATTCTCTCACCAGCAGTGAGTGCGAATTCCCAGTTGTTTTATTTACTTATCAGTACTTAATTTGATCACCCTTTAATTTTTGCCAAACATTTAAGTGTGCATTTATCTTTCATTGTGGTTTAATTTCCATAAGGTTGAGTATCTTTTCATATATTCATTGGCCTTTTGTACTTCTTTTTATGAACTTTCATCCCTTTAGCTATTTCTCAGTTGGCCTGTTTATCTTTTTCTTATTGATTCATAGTAGTACTCTGTGAATCCTGGATGCTAACCCTTTATATCTCATTCAACCTGTGGCTTACTCTTTCACTCTTTTAATGGTGTCATTTGATGAACAAGTTTTTAATTTTAACTTTTAAATCTTCTTTAAGGTTGGTGATTTTTAGGTCTTGCTTAAGAAATCCCTTTCTAACCTGAGGCCTTGAAGATATTCTCATATACACTTGACCCTTGGACAATGCAGGGGTTAAAGATGTCAACAATCTCTGTGCAGCTGAAAATCCATGTACAACTTTGACTCCCCCAAAACATAACCACTGATAGCCTATTGTTGACTGGAAGCTTTACCAATAATATAGTCAATTAACACATATTTTGTATGTCATATGTATTATAAACTGTATTCTTACAATAAAGTAAACTAGAGGAAATAAAACCTTATTAACACAATCACAAGGAACAGAAATATATTTACTGTTAATTCACTGGAAGTGGACTATCATGAAGATCTTCATCCTTGTTTGCTTCACTTTATGTAGGATGGAAGGCCAGGTGTGGTGGCTTAGGCCTGTAATCTTAGCAGTTTGGGAGGCTTAGATAGGAGGATCCCATGAGGCCAGGAGTTCAAGACCAGCTTAGGCAACATGGCAAGACCCCATATCTAAAAGTAAAGCCCGGAGTGGTGGTGCATGCCCATAGTCTCAGACACTCAGGAGGCTAAAATAGAAGATAGGAGGATCATTGGCCCCCAGAAGTTCAAGGCTACAGTGAGCTATGATCATTCCTGTAATCTAGCATGGGAAGCTTAGTGAGACTCTGTCTCAAAAAAAATAAAAATATAAAAAAAGTAGGCTGAGGAGGAGGAGGAAGAGGGATTGGTCTTGCTGTCTTAGGGGTGGCAGAGGTGGAAGAAAATCAATGTATAAGTGGCCCTATGGGCAGTTCAAAACTGTTATTCAAGGGTCAACTGTAATTTCTTAGAAGTTGTATATTTTGCCTTAAAAATCTTTAATCAATCAATCTGAAATTGATTTTTTGTAGTGTGAAGTAGGAGCCCAGCTTCACTTTTCCTATATGGATATACTCAATTGTTTCAGAACCATTTCCTGCAGTGCCTTTTTTCTACATCTGCAGTGCTAATTTTATTATGTTATCTATGTGGGTCTGTTTCTGGACAGCCCAGTTCCATTGTTCTGTTTGTCTATCCTGTGCCAATGACACACTGTTGTAATTATATAGCTTTATTTATTTATTTATTTATTTTTGAGGCAGAGTCTCACTTTGTTGCCCAGGCTAGAGTGAGTGCCGTGGCGTCAGCCTAGCTCACAGCAACCTCAAACTCCCGGGCTCAAGTGACTCTGCTGCCTCAGCCTCCCGAGTAGCTGGGTACAGGCACGCGCCACCATGCCCGGCTCATTTTTTCTATATATATTAGTTGGCCAATTAATTTCTTTCTATTTTTAGTAGAGACAGGGTCTCGCTCTTGCTCAGACTGGTTTTGAACTCCTGACCTCGAGCAATCCTCCTGCCTCAGCCTCCCAGAGTGCTAGGATTATAGGCATGAGCCACTGCGCTCGGCCTGTTTTAATTATATAGCTTTATGATAAAACTTGATATCTGGCAGGGAAAGTTTCTTCAACTTGCTTTTGTTCTTTAATAATGTCTTGACCTTGGTCCTAAGCTCTTCTATAAATTGTGAGAATGAGTTTGACAATTTCCCCCAGATAATCTTTGGAGATTTTAATCAGAATTGGGTTGAATCTCTAAGTCAGTTTGGGAAGAAGTAATTTCTTTAGTATAGAAAGTTTTCCTACCCCAGAAAATGGACTGGACTATTTTGCCATTTAATTTAGGTCTAACTATAATGTCTCTTAATATGTTTTATAATATATATCTCCACAGAGATCTTTCTACATTGTTGGATTTATTTATGGGTAAAACATATGTATTGTTATTATAAATTTGTGATGTAAAAATGCAATATATTTTAAAATATTCATTTTATATACACAAGTTTTCTAGACTTCCTTTTCAGTTCTAGTATTTGATTTGTAAATCATTTGAGTTTTATACGGAGACTATCATATCATCTGTAAATAATGACATTATTTTTCTTTCTTTCTGATTTTTATATATTTTTTCATTGCCTTATTGTGATATCCTGGCAAAGATCTCAAACACAGTTTCAAATAGAAGCAATGAGAGCCAGCATCTTGTTTCGTTCCTGATTTGGAGGGAACATTCTCAATTACTTATCAGTAAGTACTGTTTGTGCTTGTTCATGCTTTGCTGTTGTTTGTAGATGCCATCTTGTGTTGGATGGCTTCCCTTATCACTGCAGATTTGTCTCTACTCTTCTTATCCAGCTTGATGCCCTGGGCGCTGACTCATATGGGTCTCTTCAAGGGCTTTTCTTGGCTTCTGTTGGCTCCTATTGTGTTCAGCCAGTGGGGATGACTGGCAGGAGAGAGAGGCGAGCAGAGAGAGGGAGCAGAGAGGAAGGGCCTCCATTCCCGGGTTCTTTCACTGTGTGTGTATCTCCTTATGAGCCCGCTGCATCACTGGAAAGAAAGGCTGGCTCCTTCTTATGTTAGTGAGGTTTTTTTTTTCCCCTAGTTAACTTTTGGTTAGTAATTCTAACTTAATTCTGATCAGAAATCATAATGTGTTTGATGTCTTTGAACTTCCTTGAGGCTACCTTTATGGTCTAGCTTATGATCAATGTCATATAATTTGTATGTCTGCTAAAAAAATTACATTCTGTTTTTGCTGGATGCAGTGTTCGTTCTGATGACAAAAATGTCTCGAGGGCCTGCTATGTGCTAGGCCTTCTTTTAGGTGCTGTGGATATGGCAATCAACAAGCAAAAATTTCTGTTGTGAGAGCACATTCTGGGGAATGAAATAGAATATAGGAGGAGGGTAGGATGTATAGGAGGTGACTTTCCATACTTTATTTTTAATTAAGTATTACAATCGGATTATTTTAGTCTCATTAAAACTTCTGCAGTACGATGCAGGAGGGGGAGTTTTAATCAAACAAAGCACAAATTAAATGCAGTGTATACAGTGATAATTGTTCCAAATAATTTTATATGTTGTAGAAAATATATTATTTTCTCTAATAATGAATTAATTTAGTAGTTGAATAAACATGAGCAAATTATTTCTAGGCCTCAGATTTTTCACTCATAAAAAACAAGTTGGTGTATTGGTTTATTTCCCTCTCAATCGTCTTCAGTCTTGCTTGCCAAGATATCTTTCAAGATAAACAAAGTTGGCATGAGGGCTCTTCTTAGGGAAGAAAGATCTTTGTTTTGGAAAATAAATCTTTAAGTCTTTCTTGCTAATGGGGATGGGGGAGGGTATATATAGAACATGATTTGCTTAGGAGTGGAGAAGAGAGGAAAAAACAGAAGAATGTGGGGCTAACAACATGGTTGGAAGTTAGAGCCTGAGTTGATAAAAAAGCAAAAAGTTTTTAAAGAGGATGCTTTATATTTAATTGCAATTTTTTTGTGTGTTTCTTCAATATAAATATCCTCTATTTCTCAAATGTTCAGAAGGTGACAGTATAACTTTCAAAAGTTAGCAATATGGCTTTCATGCAAATATAAAATGAACATATGTCAAAGATTTTATTCAACTCATTAATTAATGCAGGAAGTTGTATGATATCAAGACCAGTTCAAATGAGAATTTGCAGAACAGCTATAAATATGAAATCAGAAAGGGAGGGGGGCCCAAGACGGCGAACTAGAGACACCGGGTGCCAGGCCATCCTGGAGCGGGGCAGGGGTTTCAGATATAGGGGAGGGGGAATGGCCACAGCTCAGGTGTAGTTCAGAGGAAAAGGTGCCAGAGACGGCTGGAGACTTCATGGAAAGAAATTGTGAAGCAGAATAGGAAGAAGAAAAGATATCAGCAAAGATCAACCCCAGAGAAGCTCAGAGCCCAGTGAAGGGGTAGGTGGAGTTTCGTTTCTCCTTCCCCCACACCTCCAGTAGTTGGCGGGCTGCAGAGCTGCTTGGGAGCTTTTCCACCCTCACCAGCCCCAGCACTGCTGCAACCACTGAATTAGGACCTTCTTGAAAATAAAGCATTGGGGGCCAGGCGTGGTGGCTCACGCCTCTAATCCCTGCACTCTGGAAGGCCGAGGCAGGAGGGTTGCTCAAAGTCAGGAGTTAGAAAGCAGCCTGAGCAAGAGCGAGACCCCATCTCTACTATAAATAGAAATAAATTAATTGGCCAACTAATATATAGAGAAAAAATTAGCCAGGCATGGTGGTGCATGCCTGTAGTCCCAGCTACTCGGGAGGCTGAGGCAGTAGGATTGCTTGAGCCCAGGAGATTGAGGTTGCTGTGAGCTAGGCTGATGCCACGGCACTCACTCTAGCCTGGGCAACAAAGTGAGACTCTGTCTCACACACAAAAAAGAAAGAAAATAAAGCATTGGACTTCCAGCCCCTTTGGGGTCCCCCTCCCCCATTGCTATGGCCCAGAGCAGAGAAGGTGGACGCCATACTGCTTCTCCACCCATGGTGTCCCTTTGACCACGTAGGGAGCTCCAGTCCTTCAGCTTTCACATCACCTGTTCCCACACAGACGGTTCCCAACTCCTGCCCAGACTGCAGTGGCCCTGGAGAACTTGTGTGATCTCAGAGTTTGGACATCTGTGCGGGCTTCCTTCCAGGAATAGGGACAGAAGAGCTGGCCGGTGGGCTCCCTTCCATTCAGACTCTTTTCCTCCCTTGCCCCTCCTCCACTCCCTGCAGCCGAGAGGGCCGATTGAGCCAAGATTTTCCAAAGCGCTGCCTCCCCTCTGCGTGTGCACCCTCTGGTCTGGTTTCCACAGAGGGTGAGGCCTGCACTTTTCCCCTTGAGGACCTGCAGGGGACCTAGGGCTGTTCTGTCTGGGAGTTCCCTGCCCACCAGCACTCCCTGGAGATGACAGACATGCAGATCCCATACCCTCAGGACTCAGTTAGGTTGCTTGGGAGCACAGAGGAGAGATTTGAGAACAGGTCTGGGGAGGCAGTGGAGCCCACGTGGGCAGAACTGATGGGAGAGCTCAGCGAGGGGCCGAGAGGCAGTGAACTGCGGAGCACCCATACCACCACGGGAAAGTCATGCTTTCAGCCTGGCACAGGGAACAACCTGTGGTGCCATGGCTGCCAATGAGCTCAGCGAATTTGGGTGCCTGTTTGCAACCAGACATGGGAGGGAGACTGTCATGGCAGGGGAAGAGCAAGAAGGGAAAAACTCTCTCCTTATAGCCAGTTGGGGAATTGCACACAGCCCCTTCTCTACCAGCAGACTTTCTGGTTTGGTGAGGCCACTTTGGCCCCTTTCCCGCATGCTTTCCCCAGCAGCCTAGGAACTGACCTTTGATCCCTGCTGAGACACTTCTAGGACCTACCTTTTTGGAGTCTGAAGGCAGGCTTGCCTGACCTAACCCTGTCCAGCCTCACTCCTCCACCCACCTCTGCTGTGGTGAAGAATAACCAATCCCTTAGGACCTACAGGGCCCCTTCCACTGCCAGAAGCATTCAAGTACGGGGACAGAGCTGATTATAGGCACCAGAGAACATCATTAGAGTTGGCCCTTCCCTGTAAGCACCAACTACTGACAACTGTATAGCACATTAAAGCATCTACTGACTCAATCAAACAGGGCATGGCTGAGTATTACTCATAAGCACCATCCAATAAGCTGGGGGTCCCAATACAATTTATACTACTGGGGGTGGGGGTGGGGAGGGGAAGATAGCAGAATAGAAGCAGCCCAAGGTGGTACAGCTTTTTAGGAGAGGAATAAAAGTAGCAAGCAGCTTGAGCTGTGAAAGGACTTCTTCCTCCACTGCAGACCTCTGGGCTGATCCGGGAACTGAGACATTGCATTAGAGAGCAGGTACAGTAGAGATCTGGGGGCTACAGATCGCACATTTCTGCTACTGATGCCATCCTGATCACTCTGGTGCATGCCATCAGATCTGCTTGGGACTCAGCTTTCCAGCAGTAGCCTCGCAACAGCCCTTCTGGGCCGGAGAGGGAGCAGACAGAACAGACACTCCTCTGGGCTGTACTCTGTGATTGGGGACCAAGCATGCCTCTTCCCCTGCATGGGATCTGAGCAGAGGAAGAGCCTCAGACACCACAGGCACTACCTGGGGAGACTTAGTGGGTCCTAGGTGTGGAGGGGGCAGAGAACGTTGCCTGACCAGCAGCTCCAGCCCACCTCCTTGGTCCCTGGCTGCTGAGATAAACTCCTGTCTGCACAACTCGGCATCAGGAGGCCCTACACTGATGGAACAGCCCTCCATCCGTGAGGTTCTGATGCAGAGAGAAAGGAATTCCTATACACTGTTGGTGGGAGTGCAAATTAGTACAACCTCTACAGAAAATAGTATGAAGATTCCTCAGTGAACTAAAAGTAGAACTACCTTTGATCTAGCAATCTTACTGCTTGGTATCTACCTAAAGGAAAATAATTTTTTTAAATCAAAAAAACACCTGCACTTAAATGTTTATTGCAGCAAAATTCACAATTGCAAAGATGTGAAATCAATCCAAGTGCCCATCAATTCATGAATGGATCAACAAAATGTGAGTATTACTCAGCCATAAAAAGGAATAAATTAATGCCTTTTGCAACAATTTGGATGGAACTTGAAGACCATTCTCCTAAGTGAAGTATCTCAAGAATGGAAAAACAAACACCATACATACTCGCTATTAACTTGGAACTAGCTGATGAGCACACATGTGTACGAAGGGAAGTAAAACTCAGTGGAAATCAAGTAGGGTAAAGATGGGACTAGGGGAGGGGCAAAAACCTACCCAACAGGTATAATGAACACTATTTGGATGATGGGCACACTATAGCTGTGACTTAAGCATTACCAAAGCAATCCATATAACCAAAAATACTTTTACCCCCTTAATATTTTAAAATTAAAAAAAAGAAATCAGGATGCTTAAATAAATTTGCTGATAGATGAAAAACTGGTTAATTTCTTATCAAATAATAGCATTTTATGTTTGGGGATCAATCTTTTCTACAAGGCAAAAGTGAATTATTTCTTTACTGAACAAAATCCATTTGCATTGCTTTGGCTGTGAATCCTTTGCATTCCTATCAGTTTTCTACAATCCCTAGGGAGTTATAAAATGGCTCAGTTAATGGAAAGATAGTGGAAGGTGTACATCCACATAAAATCAGATAATTTCCAGAGAGCCGACTAGACTGTGGTCAGACATCCTCTGAAAAGATATGCAGTAATCTTTTTTGCCCATTTCTAAGTCATGTATGGTTTTTCTTGCCAGAGAAGACAAGTAGACACACTAAGTTGTGTGAAAATTATGGAAGAGATGGGGCATGGTAGCTCATGCCTGTAATCCTAGCACTCTGGGAGACTGAGGTGGGTGGATTGCTCGAGGCCAGGAGTTCGAAACCAGCCTGAGCAAGACCCCGTCTCTACTAAAAATAGAAAGAAATTAATTGACCAACTAAAAATATATATACAAAAAATTAGCCGGGCATGGTGGCGCATGCCTGTAGTCCCAGCTACTTGGGAGGCTGAGGCAGTGGAATCGCTTGAGCCCAGGAATTTGAGGTTGCTGTGAGGTAGGTTGATGCCACAGCACTCACTCTAGCCTGGGCAACAAAGTGAGACTCTGTCTAAAAAAAAAAAAAAAAAAAAAAGAATTATAGAAGAGGATTGAAATATTTGTTTGAATTGATGTGTTAAATGGAAAAAAATAGCATGGGCAGAATGGGATGACAATCTATGCAGTAATCTAATTTAGTGGAAGCTAGAACTCACCACTTAGGAGAATTTAACAGAAACCTACTAGGAAGTTTTGTCAGAGGACATTGGACTGCTTATGTGAGCAGAGGCCCATGTAATCTCTTCTGGATTTTAATGGACAAGGGGACCACAACCACAGCTGACATCCTGGCTGTGCTTTCCACAGAATGATATTCAATTGTGAGTGTTAAGAGTTTTATTTCCTTCAACTTCTGAGGAGAAGTTTTGGAAAATAAAAACTCTCAAATCTATTCAGTAATGACAATATCTTCCAACACAACAGCGATTTCATTGTTTTTCCAAAGGCCAGTCTGACGCTTCAACATCCCTGAAGACCCCAGGCTCTGGGTTTGATCACTGATGTTAAGGAAAACCATGCGTAGTGAAAAGAGATATGCTTTGGTCAGCAATGGCTTCTGAAGTGTCGCTCCTTTTGGTGGCTAAGGGTTCTTTTTACCTACTTTGCCTGTCCCTGTCCCTATCAGAGATTGTGGATCCCTGTTTGAGGAGCTTGGGCTTAACTAGAGTGATCAGAGATGTAATCAGATTTGGTTCCAGCAACCAAATCTAAAATCCAAGCTTGTCATCAATTGGCCATTCTAGACTTCTTAACGCTAAAGTGCTATTTTGCAATCTTTGGGAGAAGTTTAAGGTTTGTTCCAAGAGGTAGTATATCTCAAGGGTTAAGGATTCTAGTTCTATAGCCATACTCTCTAGGTTTGAATCTTGATTTTACCCCCTGTCAGTCACACGGGCCTGGGCAGGTCACTTAACTTCTTTCTGCCTCAGGTTCCCTAATTGTAAAACAGGGACAATGGTTGTACCTTTCTCATGGTGTTGAAGTGAGGATTAAATAAGTTGTCGTGTATAAATATACCCAACACATCTCAACTACTATATACATGTTAGCTTTTGTTCTAAATTGACAGTTTTATTTCAGAAGATCATGCTTGAAGAAATGTTTCCACAAGTACTAGATTTTCAGATATGTTCAAATACACAAACATATATATAATAAATTATATATACACACACATGTACATATCATAGATGTATAGATATCAACTATATATATATACTTACCAGAGTTATATAGGTAACATCTGCCAGAGAAACTGAATCAGTAGGACACACACATACACATACATAGAAAGAGAGAGAGAAAGAGAGATTTATTTCAAAGAATTTGTTTACAGAATTGTGGGGTCTGGGTAGGGAAGTCCTAAATCCATATGTCAGACAAGCCAACTGACCACTCTTGGTCAGCAGCTGACACTACAGTCCATAGGTGAAGCTTTTTCTTCCTCAGGGAAACTTCAGTTTTGCTCTTAAGGCCATTCAACTGATTAGATTAGGGTCACACAGATTGTCAAGGATAATCTCCTTTGCTTAAAATCAACTAGATGTTAACCACTTATACAGAATACTTTCACCTTCTTAGCAACACCTAGATCGGTATTTGATTGAATAACCAAATGCTGTAGTCTAGTTATGTTGACACATAAAACTAGCCATCACAAGGTGCTCTCAATGCTAGGTCTTCTCTCTTGATGTCTAGGCTTTTTAGACATCAAGGGGATTCTGAGAGAGACTTTCAACCTGGTGCCACTGATACTACTACTTTGCTGGCATCAATGCTGGTATCCTTGGTTTTTGATTCTAAGAGATGTAATTAAGTAATTATTTGTTGACAATATCCAGAAGCTATTTTTTTCTTAATTTTTTCCTACTTGAGAAGCACTTTTAAAAAATCTTCAGGAAGAAGCCAATTGTTCTAGGCACAAGGGTTTATCACTTTCCATCACCCACTTGGGTTGACAACTTTCATTATAGTAACTAAAGAGAGCCCTGGAGTTGGGAGGTAGGTCTCGCTTTTCTTGTCTTAAGAATCCCAGAACTGTAGAATTTCAGCTGAAGAGCCATTCTCCTTCCTCATCTTACAACAGTGGCACGGAAGCCCAAAGTGTCCAAAATTACAAATTAGATGCGTGTCTGAAACAGGAATATAACCAAGTTTTCTACACATTCCCCTCAGCTATTTAAATCATAATAACAAAAGGCATAGCATTAAATCTGATGATGCTATAAAGCATCTTCAGACTTTTTCAGAAAAGTTAATGTTAAGTCCAGGTAGTTATAATTTAATTATTTTGGCTTGTTTTCTTGTAGTGAATGTAGGAATACTTGGTGATATGGTGCTATATATAGATAAGCATAAGAAAGTCTGAAGCGAGAACAGATACTTCAACTTGAATCACTAGAAATCTAAATGAATCTTCATTTCTAAAATATGTAAAAAAGGGTAGAAAGCTTTGTTCCATTAGTTTATAGAACCAATAGGAGCTACAAAAGGTATCATCCAGGAACGTGTAGATTCATTTTACATGAACACTCACCTATGGGGATGGAGAGGGCACAGTCAGTCTTGTATTATAATTACCTGTAGATATTTCTATGTCCTTATGCAACATACAAGAGCCCTTAAATAATCAATTGCCATTCATCCTTTTTAACCTCAAGCACCCAGAACAGTCCTTGGGATATCATATATTTGGCCATTAATAAACGTATGAGGTGAGTTAAGTGCCCTCCTGGTATTAAGGCTCTCTATTTGCCTTACTATAGGTAGTTACTAATGGCAAAATATTTCCTAGCTCTTCTGAAATGGAGCACATAGTCATTGCTTGTTAGTTATTTGCAAGATATACTTTTCAGAAATAGGTTCAATGTATTTATACCAGAGCTAGCTTCAAATGTTTACAAAGAGGAATGACAAGGCATGATATAATGTGACCTTAAACATAACATCATGAATTACAACTTGACATCCTTGTATACAGGGAGAATGGGAAATGAGATCTAGTACAGATTTTTGTGAATATTTTCCTTTTGTCTATTAAAATGGAGTTTAATGATAAAGATAAGAAATATTAATATTTAGCATTTACTTCATGCTATTACACATCTAATTAAATGTTGGGCTTGCAATATATAACAAAACAACTTTCCAAACTGCTTATGAGAAGTCTTTGTTGTCTCAAGGATTGAGAAACTTGGACCCAGTACAGGATGTCCAGAACACCTAAAACTTCGCATGTTCACAACTGACTCTTTCTTCTACCACTCCATACTCTGGCTCTAATCATCCCTTCTCTTTTTTCTTTCTTCTTTTTTTCTGTTACTAGGACTACTATTCACATGGTCATCAAGATTGAAATATTGACATCTCTCAATTGCTCCTAATATTCTTTGTTTTTTTTTTTTAGAAACAGGGTTGCACTTTGCTGCCCAAACTGTAGTGGAGTGACACAATGATGGCTCACTGTAGACTTGAACTCCTGGGCTCAAGCAATCCTCCTCGCCTTGACCTCCCAAGGCATTGGGATTAGAGGTGTGAGCCACCATACCTGTCCTACTCCTGATATTTATTAATAATTTGTTGCAAAGCTCTATAGCTTCTCCTCTGCAATGTGCCTTGAATCTCTCTCTGACTTTTCCCATTTATTTCTACTACTTGAGCTCAGTGCTCATTGCTTCTTCTCTGGGAAATTCATTTTCTGACTAGTTCTCCTACCCCCTTTACTGTTATTATTTCAGTTCATCCTATCATTATGCCAAGATTCTTCCTAAAACTAAGCTGTGATGATCTGTCTTCTCTGATTTTTAAAAATAATTTTTTTATCTCTTTTGTATATGAAATTATGCCCAAATTCCTCACTTGAGTCATTGGGGAGATGAATAAAGATCTTGATTCCTGCTGCTATCAGGAAAGATTTGGGGAATTTTTCAACCAGAGAGAGCCATTATCCAGGAAGGTTGTGGCCCTCATTCAAGAAGCCACAGAAAGCAGTCACGTGCTTATTATCATCATAAGCCCTGGGCGGTTATTTCACAAGCAGGGCAATCAAGGCCATGTTACAAAAGGAAATATGATTTCCTTGTAGTAGACTAAATTGTAAGGTTTACTCTAATGAGATGTGTTTGCCTTTGAGTAACTTGAGAGGAAGCCAGCTGTAGGCTTTGCTGATTTAGTGTCTTCCCCACCCCAGAGACCAGAACCCACCTGCCTCTCTTCAGAGCCTGCAAATCCTAAGCAAAGAAAAGTCTGCATTAATATTTGGTTGAAGATCAAGGTTCCAGTGGAAAATATAAGATGGAAAGTAGCTGTTTTCTTGCAGGAAAGGGCTAGAGTTTTGAGTGAAGGTCATTGAGCGTCCAGATGTAGGGAATGAGATGGAAAGGGATTATGAGATGATTGTGAGAGGGATTGAAAAGATAAACCACGGTTGGGAAGGAGAGGGGCAACCTCCTTCACTATGACTCTCTAGAAATATAAACTCTTATTCTGTTTTTCTTTTCTTTTCTCTCTTTCTCCTCCTCTTCCTTCTCTTCTGCCTTTTCCTTCCACCAATCTTCCTCCTTCTATCCTTCCTCTTCCTCCTTCTCCTCTCCTCATTTATCACCACATGACTTTATAAATCAGTTTATCTGATTATCATCTATCTCTCTCTATTAAAATGTAAGCTCCATGAGGGAAAGGAACTTAATATTATTCACTGCTTTCTCCCTAAAGCCTAGAATAAAGCCCAGCACAAGTTAGGTGCTCTGTAAATATGTGTTGAATGAGTAAGAAAGGCGTGAAAGAACTTCAGAAGGCACAGACTTTGAAGTCTGTCCCCATCTTGTGCATATAAAAGACTAAGTTGGGACTCTGTCCTCCTCCACTATTCTGCTTTGGGAAGTTACCTGATCTTTTAGAAAGTGAATTGCTTAAATATGAATGAATCTCACAAACCTAATGTGGACCAAAACAAGACACAGGGAATGCATATAATATAGTTTCACTTACATAAAGTTAAATAGACAGCAATAAACCATTTTGTTAAAAGATGTCCTCATGATGGGTAAGACTATATATATATATTTTTAAAGCAAGAAAATGATTATCATGCAATTCAGGCTAATGAGAGTAAAACAAAAAGTGTGATTGACTGGGCTCTTTCTCAGTCAGTGTACACCCACACAGCTGTAGAGGCTGCTCAGTTGCTGCTATTCTGACTTTTCCATAAACTTGAAAATATCTTAAATAATACCCCTAGTAATTTAGATGGTGTGACAGTTACAATTATTGCATAACAAACCACTCCAAAATTTAGTCATGTAAAACAAGCATTTTCTTATGCTCACAGCTCACAGACTCTGCGAATCCAGGCAAGGGACAACAGGGACAGCTTGTCTCTGCACCATGGTGTCTGGGGTCTCAAGTGGAAAGCCTTGAAGGCTAAGAGTGACTTGATGGCTGGGGCCGTGTAGAGAGGGAGCTGTCAGTACCTAGAGGCATTTTCACAACTCTGGCTGGGATCTCTGCTATGGGTTTTGGCTGGAATAGCTATAGGTGGCCTCTCTATCTGCCCTGGGATTCCTCACAACACAGTGCCTGGGTTCCAAGATCAAGTGTCCCCAGAGGCAGGAAGTGGAGGCTTAAGGCCTGGACCTGGAAACTAGCAAACCACCTCTCTACCATGATCTATTGGTGAAGGAGTCACAGACCTCAGATTCAAGAGGAGGGGGCATAGACTCCACGTCTCAATGGAACAGCTGAAAAAAAATTTGGAGGCCTAGTTTTAGTACCACCACAAAAGGAGTACTTAGGAACCTCTGGGAACCACAATTTTCTATTTATTTACATAGGGAATAACTTACAGATGTTTACTTTATAACTGTTTCGAACTATACATATGTTTTTGTTAACACTTCCGTGCATACTTAACAATTAAAAAAGAGTAAATGGTTAAACCTCTGTGGGAGCTCCAAGTGTGCTGATTTGAGGATGAGCATGGCAGGATTTGGGAAGAGGACACAATGGCTTCCTGGTAACTCCCAGGGATGTGACAAGGTAAGTCTCAGAAAGGGAGGATAGATGAAAGTGTGCAAAGCCATAGGCTGGTTTCCTGGCCATTGTTTTTATTTCTTTTTTTTTTTTATCTTCCTTTTTTTCTTTGTACATTGATCTTGGAACAGCCATTCTTTTTAGATCCCCACTGGTGAGGGAGAGACACAAATATTGCAGAGCCACATAGGGGCCCCGACACACCCAGATTATGTGGAATTCCAACACAATCCCAACCTTTTCCAGCATACCGCAACTCAACCTTAAGTTTCAGCCACGCTGTAAAAGTACAACCCTCAGAATTGCTTTCTGTTTTCCAACTTCAGTATCTTCGGTCACTGTGCTCTTTTCTCAGCCTGCTGTGGTCTCCTTGGCTGCCATCTTGCCCAGGCAGTGTAATTCAAGTCTCTGCTCAAATGCTGCCTTTTTTATGAGGACAATTGATACCTTTCCCAAAAGGATGCTTGTTTTTTCTTTCTTTCTCTCTTCTCTCTCTCTTAAACCTCCATAACACTTTCTTTGAACACTCTTTTTGGGATTTTACATTTTTGTTACATATTGTGGCTACTTGTCTTCTTGCCTTAGCCCACCTACTTGGCCATTATTATACATACTAGTACTTAGTAAGTAAAAAATTATTTAAAGTAATAATTTCCCAACTTTTAATCCTGAGGAGCTTTGATTTTCTAAGTTTCTTGGGAATGATTTAAGGCATACTAAACCTGTTTTGACATCCCAATACAGTCTCTAGCCAAGTGATAGCCTGGAGAGAAAAGTATCAGACAAAAGCTCTTAGTAACTCAGAAGAAAAAGTTAGAATCCTCCATAAGTGAGGACAATTTGTCTGTTCTTTTTATTATCTCACTGCTTGCCAGGGAAAATGTGACTAGTCTGATTAACTAGGCAGGTCCCTCCTTCTCTCATTTCTTCATGTTTGTCTTCTTGAAACTTCTCTCTTGGTCAAGGAAGATGAACTTCTCAGGCAGAGAACACAGTAACAAGTTTGATGCATAATCCCACAGAAAAGAATATTTTCTCTCTAAATAGACCCTAGAAGGGTCTGTTCCCTTCCTCCTCCTCATATTCTCAGAATCATCTAATTGAAAAGAAAAGGAATCTTTAGCACTACAGAGAAGACCAAAATAGATGTCAGCCAGAACAATGCATTAATAATGGGATAAATAAATATTTGCCCCAATTTCTGTAATTTTATTTTATTCTTTTTGGAATTAGAGAAAAAGAGACACATTCTCTGGGGGAAAGAAATTTTAGAATTTAACTTAACATGTCAAATACATTTTTGCTCCCTTATTACCCCTCAAAACTTCTGTTTTTCCCCTAAATTCTGTATCTTGGTTATGGCTACCGTCAACCAATTTCCCAAGATGGAAGCTGGGAGTTACCCTTGAATCTTCCTATTTTCATCCCCCATATCCAATCAATTCCTAAGACTTGTCAAATCTACCTCCTATGTGCATGTAGATTTTCACTATGTAACATAGTGTTGGCATAATGGTAAACATAGTAGTAAACTATGGAACAAAGAGAGAGAGAGAGAGGAAATTGAGATCCTTAGATGTTAAGGTCTTAGCCAAAGATCACAGGGTTAGGTAATGGCCAAGCTGGAGCTTGAATTAAGGACTCCTGAATTCCAGTCTAGCTCTCTCCTTCCTTCTTATTTCATTTTGTCTTCTTCTTCTACAAGTGTTTTGGCTTTCAGGTAAGCAGAGACAAAGCAGGAGATAATTATCATCTCATGTCATTCTTTTATGAGCTAAATTTCAAAGCTGGAGATGGCATTTGACCTGTCTGTTGATTTGTCTGAAAACTTCCACCCACCCGCCTCTACTTCAGGAAACACTGGGTCAAGGTGAGGAGAGAACAGAATAACTAAAAATATGTTAAAGGAAACAAGTCAGCTGAAGCATTAAGTAAGAAATTATAATTACGATAGGAGGAGGGAGGAATGGTTTCTCCTAAATAAGCTGGTCAAAGAAAAGTATTAATAGTATGAGAGGTAGGCAGAGTGACACCCACAACTCAGAACTCAAGTCCTTCAAACAAGGCAGTGTGTTGTTTTGGTTGTATACACATCAGTATGGCTCATGGTAAAACAATGGCTAGGGTTTACCAGTCTTCACACCTGGCTCTCCCCTCAGTGTAGAGCACAGACACACTCTGTAAGTGGTATCTGAGGTAAAGACCACATGGTAGAAAAAGATTCAGAAGACCGAAATGGCATAGACCAGACTGGCCTTTTACACTTCAACTATGAGTTGCTGGTTAGCTCTCTTAAATAAACACTTACAAAACACTGTGCTGGCTCTCTTACACTTGTGTTAGTTACTGGTTTCATGTCACAATTTTCTCATAATTGCATTTATCTACCCAGAGGAAAAAAAGACTTTGTCATAGAACATGTGGTGAAATGTTTGCATTTTTAAAAATTTAAGGCAAAAGAACAAAAACGTCCTGTTGCTTCAGGAAATGATGCTTCATGGGAATGTGTCCAGACCACCTGCTCAGGTTAGTTTAAACTTACCATCAAAAATTAAATCTCAATGTTTAGAAATTTGGAAAAAATACTAAATACGTTTTAAATAATTTTGGGGTGAGATTGCTTATACGCCAACCAAACCTGTGTGTTCACATCATTGCTTAGTTTTTCACAGTGATGACTTTTTAAAAAATTGCATAGATTTAAGGTGTACAACTTGATGATTTGATATAGGTACACAGTATTAAATAATCACCACAATCAAGATAATTAACTAATATAGTTACGCACATAGTTACCATTGTTTTGTGTGTGATAAGAACACTTAGAATCCACCCTCTTAGCAAATTTCAAGTATACAGTACAGCATTGTTGCCTGTAGTCACCATGCCGTACGTTAGACCTCCAGAACTCATTCATCTTGCACAGCAGAAACTTTGCCTGCCTTAACCGACATCTCCCCACATTTCCCATCCCCTGGTGACCACCATCTGCTCTCTGCTACTAGTAATTTGACTATCTTAGATTGCACATGTAAGTGAGATCATGCAGTAAGTGTCTTTCTGGGTCTGGCTTATTTCATTTAGCATAATGTTCTCCACGTCCAGACAGTGATGACTTCTGCTCCTTTTTCCTTCAAATAGTGCATGAATGACTCTCATAGTTTTCAAATGAAGGGACTTGCCTCAACACTTGTCATACAGCATCTCTCTCTCATTTCAGGGTGACCAACTCTTCTTCTGTGTCTACTCCTGAGCTTTCCTGTACCTCCTTGTTGGCTCTAGGTTACTTGCATATCTGCTGACCTCTCAACTTCCAGGGAGACAGAGAGGATCTGCATGGGGAAGGTTAATCAGGCTCTTCTTTCTGGCTATTCTCTAATGATGTGGATTTTAAGTGATTTTCAGTGGAAGTTAGGAAATAGTCAAATATCAATAAAAGACAGGCACTAGGCTGAGTACAGAAGAAAAAAAAAAACCACCTGGATAATCCATAAACTGTACACTGCTGTTAATCACTGATTTTTAAGGCGGTAGAAGCAGAATTTTAGAAGTGAGGATATAAAGAATATTTCATTTTGTGTCTACTAAACTGATTCACTGTGAAATCTTCCAGAACCAAATTCTCCCTTTGTATTTCTCTCTTTTTGACTTTTTGTTATTTTTGGCTCCTGGTACTTTTGAAGGGTTGCACTAATTACATGTTAAATGTCACAGTTAAGCTTGGTAGCACCTGTTCCAACAAGCCCTAATACACTTCATTGTTTGCCAAAGGATTAAATAAGATTGTTTTAACTCTTCATTTGAAGAAACAGAAGGTGAAAGGTGAAATGATTTGTACACAAAGCTGCCTTTTCTAACATGTAATTTGATAACCATTCCTAAAGTATCTGAAATTAGAGAAATAAGTTTAACAAGAATTGAGCATCCTGTTACATATAATAAACTGTGCATTGAAACATGTTCTCCAGGCTAATTGGAGATGCTGAGACATTTTAGACTATCCAGCAATTTTTCAGTTCTGGCAATTTGGTATATACAGGTCCTATCTGAACTTTCAAATTAATTTTTGAAGCATGAATGTGACTAGTCAACCAACCACTAGTTATATATAAAATATATGTATATATGTGTGTATATATTAAATCAGCTTATAAATGTGAAAGACTGTAGGAAGAAAGGGGGGCCAGAAAAGATGAAATCATTAGAAAGGATGCAGAGAATGCAGATATTTTGTAGTTTAAAACTTTAGAAGAAAGCAGCAATCTACGTTTCACTGCAAGCTAAGTACTATTTACACAATTGTTTCTATTAAAATTAAAATAATATTGTAGTTAATCTTCTACACTTAGAAGCTTTATTATGGAATAAATTTAAAATCAATACATGGTGAAGTTCAAGAGAGGGTCATTGCACGAAAATGTAGGTAATGGTAAATAGTGCTACAATAAATGCTTAAAACACAAAGGTTTCCACTATTTATAAATGAAGCTAAGATAAAAGTTAATATATAAAAATGAATCTGTGTATAGAATTTTTCAAACTTAACTTCTGAGTCAAATTTGGCGTCTTTCAAAAAGATCTACCTTTCCTCTTATCTAACCCTCGTTCTCTGCCCATGTAAAACCCACAGGTCAGGTTCCTCTTTGCATTTTCTCAGGGTTAAACTTTCATAGGTGCCACTTGGTGAGCAATGGGGCATTTCTCCCCAGGGACCATCACCAGACTAACAGTCTTTCTGGTTTGTTCCTTCAGTGGTATTTCCTTCCCACCAAGACAACTGTTCCCTTATTAGATCAAATGTACTCGTTTTGATCACATAAGGGTTGTACGGCCTGAACCCGAGGTAAAGCTTAGAAAGCCCCTTCCAGCCTCTGCTCTTCCTCTTCCTCTGAGTTCGCACACGGCTGCTTCTAAGGTCTTTGCTACTGAGGTTGGTGTTGTCTTTTTTCATTTTCTATTTTCTGACATGGACATAGCTTTATAGGTTTCTTTCCCTTTGATTATAAAAATGCATCACAGTTTCTGTGCTTTTTGTTTGCTCTCCCTAAGATAAAAGCTGACATATTTTTCAACTTTCTGGAAAAGTGGGGATTTTTTTTTGTGGGTGCCAGGCAAATGCCCCACTGACTCAGCCACTCTGCCATCTTATTCTGTTTTGGGGAAATCATGGGCAAGTTTTTCTTCCCATTATGAGAACTTTGTTTTGACAAACGTCCTGGACTGAATTGCCTTTTGCTCACTGAAGGACGTTTCGACCTGCTTCTGCTCTTCACCGGTGGCATGGACAGGAGCCTAAAAACAAAATAGACATGGCGGAATCGAATTCACATTTGTAGACCATCTGAGAGGGATTGTTCCCAATTATCTAATGCATTAGTTTTGAATTAAATACAAATGAATACAATTTTTTGAGTTGTCATTTGTCAGATTCTTTTGCTTCTATTTTGATTCAATTCTGAGATTCATTTTAAAATATTCTTTTCGTTTTGTTTTATTTCATGTCATATATGGTTCAAAAGAGAAAAGTATATTAAAAATGTATATTCAGAAAGTCTCACTCCATTTATCCATTTCCATCATCCATATTCGTTAACTGTTATCATTAGCTTCTGGTTTCTTTTTCCTGTGTTTCTTCCTGCAAAATTAGCAAATATGCTTATGTTTATCACATATTTTTATTTTCCATTTTTATTAAAAAGGCAGCATACTATATACAATATATACATTATACACAGTATATTACAGTTATCTATACACTACATATGCTATATATTGTGTATATATTCATTAATAATGATCTTTCACAGAGCACTTTTTTATTCTTTTTGTTTCTGTATGTTACTCCATTATATAGATATCATAATACAGATTTGTGTTAATAAAATCCCAAAATGAAACTTGGAATCATGAAAATTGCACATTATAAAATTTGTTAAATCTTAAAAACTTATGGAGGAAGCACATTGGGAAAGATTAGACAAAGTTAAAGTTGGCAGAAATATTCATCATAAAAAATAGCAAAATTTAAAACTTCACATGATAAGGTTTATCACTGACTAAAAACCAATATCAGAATCAAATCTTGGCAAAGTTTAGATCTCCCAAATTTGACCTGGGGAAACTGGGCTTGTTAGCTGAGCTGTCAGAGAAGAATCACAATGGCAGAAGCTATAATTAGAAAAATATGATGTTCTCAAGAAATCCAATAGAATAATCATAGCTTCAGAATCATATTTAAGTTTGAAAGAATCAATCTCAATAAAAGTAATTGCAGTTGCATGAAAGATAAAAATGAAAAAAATCAACTGCACTGTATAGAAAATTGATCAAAGAATCAAATTGGCTTAATGGAATGAGCTCCGGAAAATACTTTCTTGATGAAAATTGATCATGTTTGTATAATTCTGCTTAACGTATTTTGCATAGGATCAACATATCTACCGGATCATAAGGTGGAATCAAGACAAACTATTCAGATGTGTCCTGGGCTTCCTTTCTACATATTCTGCTCTTGATTTTTTACATCTTCTCTCTTTTGTTCACTTGTACTCTTTGATGTGCCATTTCAGAGCCACTTAACAATGAATCAACTAGTCTTTTCTTTGAAGTATTTTTTTCTCCTTTCCACTTCTCAGTGATCCACAACCTCTTCCCTCTTCAGGCCTTGACTTCTTCAAGGCCCTTTTTCCTCCCTTCCACCCCCACCATGAGTCACCCATCATCTTCGCTGACCTTTGCATACTTCCAATATCCATTAGATGAGCACCCAGCCTTCCTTGTGAGTGCCCTCACTACCTTCTTTTGAAACCTACCCTGACCTTTCTGGATCCCTGCCTCCTCTCATCTAAACTCTTGATCCCTTGCTGGACATTTGGTCCAGCTCTGGCTGAACCCAATCCTAATCTTGGTTGGGGGAATTCCTGGAGCTCTCAGTGAAGGGATTCAATGACTGAGAATCTCACCAATGTGGGGCCAGTTCCACAGTGGCATTGTGCTTCGGTGTGATAACTGTGTTCAGGCTTGTGCCTTGATAAATGTTCCATCATGTAACTTCATTGCAGACTCAGTATTCCTGTCTTTTTATTTTTTGCCTGAGTTTCTGTTTTGATAGCCTGCTTGGTACCTCCCTTTTGCTAAGATTGCTTGTCTGCCTTCTCACAGGGCTGGAGTCTTACCCTTGAACTCTAGCGTTAGGTCTGGGACTCTGTTCTCTGTTTCCAGAGCTACCAGATGTCCATCAGGTGCCTGGCTGGCTAGACTGCTGAGTATTACCGCTGGAGACCATCCAACACCAGGCTCCTCCTGTCCACTGGACATATTCTCTACCTCACATTGACCCTTCCAGGCTTTGACCATTGGACTAGACTCCTCCCTTTGGCCCCTTCAAGTTTCTTCAAACAGGGCATAATTCAGATTATGCCTCCTTCTATTCCTCAGCAATGGCACCACCCTCCAGCATCCAGCACCTGCTCAATTTTGGAAAGTAATTTCCATGTCAAAGTCTCAAATTAAGCCTTCATTTCAAATCCCCATCTTGACAAAACCTTTAACATATTTAAATACCTAGAGTGACATTTTATTATATCACTCTCCACACTTTTTTGAGTTTATTTCTTAACCCTTAATCCTTTTGGGTGAGACTTTTTTTGTCATTTTGACAAAAATAACAATGCTCTTAAGTATTCTTACAGTAAACCAACAATTCACCTACTATCTGTGGCTGTCCAAAAACTTTATATCATCACTGTTTCTAAAATAGAAAGGTTATTTTATTAAAAACTTGTAGCATGCCAGGACACCTGAGCACAAAGACAAATAAGAGGCACTCCTTGTCCTTAAGAAGCTCACACGCTACACAGTTACAACACAATATGATGAAAGTTCTACCAGATGGCATGTGCACGGGTCTCTGGGAGCACAGCGGTGGGCTTGGCTTACCTGCCTTGCAGTAAGAGAATAAGGGATTGCTTCACAGCTAATTCAAGCTAGTTCCTAAAGAAAGAGTGGGGTTTGCCATGGGGGGGCACGATTTACATGGCAGAAGAAACAGGAAGTGGAAATGTACCCAGGCATGTCAGAGCATGGCCCATTCCATTGGAGGAAGCATGAATAATTCGGGTGGCTCCATTATAAGCAGTAGTGAGGGGGGAGGGGCAGGAAATATGTCTGGAGAGACAGGTTGAGGACCTCTGGTGAAAGATCTTCACATGCTATGCTAAAAAGTTGAGACCTGATTCCACTGGTGATAGGAGCCTCTCCCTGACAGTTGAGCAATTGCTCACTATGGAGTAATCTGGTCCTTCTTCACTGCCAGAAAATGTATTCACAGCATTTTAAGAAAACAGCAGGAATCTCATGCTCTGAAAGTTACATAAGGCTGATATGATTCTTCCAGAAGGCAGGTGCCATTCTAAACAGCTCTACAAATATCTTTTCTCACATTTTACATACAAGTATCTTTCCTTATTTTGTGGACACCTTGGAGAAAAGTACACTTAAAAGTATAGCTTAGATCTCCCTGATATTCTGGTATTTATTAACATATCTTAAAATTTTATGGTGAGTATAGAATTTTTTTTAATGGAAAGAGTAACCTTTTGTGTGTGTGAATGTGTGAGAGTGAGTATGTGTGTGTGTGTAAGGAGAGACATTGATATATATTTATGTAGATAGAATGAGAGAAAGAGAGATTGGAAGAGCTTCTGACTTGGCAATGCACGTTTTGATTTTTACTATGTATGGCTTCTTCCCTGACTCACTGTAAGGATAAGCTCTAACACTTTTTGGCAAAAGACTTACAACTTTAATTATATCATAGAATTCTAGAAAAGGAATTATCTGTCAAGTAACCACGAAAATATTTTTAAAACTCTTTCATTTCACAAGTATTTTTCAACAGCTGTGCTCTAGAAAGCATCACACAAGTATTCCTGAGAACGTTTGATTTTCTGCCTTGTTTATACATATGAATCTTAGGGAAATGCAGCCAGATGCGTCACTGCCTTGCACAACATTTATTCAGCACTTACTGTACACCGGGCACTCTGCTAGCTGCAAGGGGTGAGGTTTACAAAGATAAAGGGCAATCTCTCCTTCCGCTGCCATCTTGATATCTATTAGTCACGTCTTCCTCTGGTCTCCCAGCATGGGGCTGCTCCACTCCTGTGGTCTTGGCCTTGCATTTTCCCTCAGAGGACCATGCTTGGGACATTGCAGCCTGCTGTGAGGACCAACCAGAGCAGAAAGTGCATGGACACTTCTGTTCTCCCAGGGAGGCTGCAGCCAATGATAGAAAGAAGGGACTTGATTTGAAATGGCTTCGTGCCTGGCTTCCCAGTCTCTTGCTTGTTTCTCCCACTCCCCTTCTAGTTTCTTGTGCGAGCACTGGGGCCAATTTGCAACCTCAGGAAATAGCCATGTGTATCAATCCAGTTCTCCTGAGAAACAGAATCAATAGGATATAGCTAGATAGGAAAACAGACATGGGTGCATATGTGCATGAAGATGTGTACACCGTCAATTCTTGCTAGTCACAATCATGGTAGTTTTGTTCTATTATGTTGCTGCAAACCCTGAATTAGCAAATACTGAATCCTTTTCCTATGATAATAGGAAATACAATAGGAAGTGTAGGGTTGGATTTCTGGAGTCTCTTATCACAATATTTTCGTCAATTGATCAAGACATAACCTTGTTGTATGTATGTGTATGCTTAAAGACACCTTTCTTAACACAGTAACACACTGTATAATGACATTATGGTCAAGGATAGACTGCATGTGGACGGCAGTCATGTAAGATTTCAATGGAGCATATATAGAAATCTGATACTTAGCTCTTGATATTGGCATTGCAGATCAAGTAGCAGAAGTGATGAATACTCAGTAATGGTGGTGGGATGTTTGGTTTTCCATATGAAAAAGTATATATAAATAAAATTATCTATACCATCTAAGTTTGTGTAAGTACACTCTATGGTATTTGTATAATAAAACTATCTAATGATGAATTTCTCAGAACATACCCCAGTTGTTAAGCAACACATGACTATATATATTTTTGATTCATTAACATGGAGATATAACTCATGCCTGTATGAAGCTTATCTAACACATGTATTTTGCCAGGAAAGTATGTCACAGCCTTCCTGTACTTAGAATATTAGACAGCACTGAGGGGCCACTTTAAACAGCAAAATCAACAAAAAGCACAAAAATGCATAAAACATGGCACTAAATATGCTATAAAAAGAACACTCGTTTACAGTGTTACAGTTGAAACCAGAAGGCAGAGCATTGCCTGTTTGACCTCAGATGGGAACATACCTGTGGGGCAGAGGCTCAAAATTTTTACTACTCTGTGCATGTTCATGAGCAACTGCAGAAGTGCCGTGAGTATTGATTTTGAGGTTACAAATAATTTTGGGGTTACAAATTTTACCAAGTAGGAAAATTAGCAAATATGGAATTTGTGAACAATGAGGATCAGTTATATGTGAATACATACGTTAATATATGTTATATGTTGTACATATATACATACATATTGCAATGTATATGTATATAAATATACCTACATTATATCACATATTATATATACAAACATATACACATATATTATGTATATTATATACACATATGTTGCAATATATACTTATTATAAATAGATATGCATTACATAGATACAGGCTGGAAACTCAGGCAGGAGTTAAGTATCTCAAGAATGGAAAAACAAGCACCACATGTACTCACCAGCAAATTGGTATTAACGGATCAACACCTAAGTGGACATATAAGAATAACATTTATTGGGTGTCGGGCAGGTGGGAGTGGGGAGGAGGGGATGGGTATATACAAACATGAGTGAGGGATGGTCATGCTTGAAGCTCTGACTCCAAGGGGGAAGAGGGACATGGCAATATACATAACCTTAACATTTGTACCCCCATAATATGCTGAAATAAAAAAATAATAATAAATAAAAGGGACAGACAAAGCAAAAAAAAAAAAAATACTGTAGTTTTGAGGCAGAATTTCTCCTCCAGGAATCCCTCACCTCTAGGAAGGCCTTCGGCTGATTGGACGAGGCCCACGCACACTGTTGAAGGTAATCCATACTCAGAGTCAACTTTCGATGTTACTCACATTTGCGAGACACCTTCACAGCAACACCTTGATTAGTATTTGATTAAATTACCGGGGCCTACTCAAATGGACACAAAAACTAACCCTCATGCCATGCAAACATCTTTAATCTAAAGTTGATTTCTCCATTCTTAATGTATCTTTTGGCTACTTGGCCAGATATCTCCACTGGCTGTTTCCCTGCAGAGTCTATTTCACTTCCTCCTCAAGACCTTTCACCCTCCTTTCCTGGAAGAGCAGGATAACCATCATTTTCCTTCTTGGGCTGATGCCTCCAGGGCACCACATTCCATCTCAAGGAGTTTAGCCAAGTGTTTTCTCATATAGCTATAAAAATTAATTCAGTTTTCATCCTGTTTTATGTCGATGGGGGTCAGAAATAAAAGGTTAATGGTGACTTGAGCTAACTCTTGGAGAATGAATGGGATTGAGGTAGGCTAAGGGAGACAGGGTATGATCCAGGGGGAGGGATAAACACCAACCAAAGCACAGGATGAGGTAAGTGCAGAGCACAGTCTTGGAGGGGAAATCGCTGTAAAATGGCTGGACATTAAAATTCATGTCTGTGAACTGTGAAAGATCAAGACGGAAAGGTGAGCATGAGCTATATTACAGATAACTGAAACGATGAGTGAAGAGGAGTTGATTGTAGGAACATGGCTTAGGTATTAATAGTTTATTGGTTTCTTTCCTTTTTTTTTTTTTTTTTTGAGACATGGTCTCACTGTCACCCAGGCTGGAGGACAGCAGCCTGATATTTGCTCAGTGTAACCTCAAACTTCTGGGCTCAAGAGGTTCTCCCACCTCAGCCTCCAGAGTAGCTGGGACTACAGGCATGGCCCCCACTCCTGGCTAATTTTTCTATTTTTTGTAGAGATAGGGTCTCATTATGTTGCCCAGGCTGGTCTTGAACTCCTGGCCTCAAGTGATTCTCCTGCCTCGGCCTTTCTAAATGCTGGGATTACAGGTGTAAGCCATTGCACTGGCCAGTATAATATTTTTATTTTCATGTTCACCTGCTTACCATCACTGAGACCCCTCTCTCCTCCCCAAAGAACTCCCTGCTTGTTCCCAGCCTGAGTTTCAGTTAAAGGCTTAGAATGCAGGCTCTTGCTACGAGCGCTGGGCTGAAGGTCTAGGAATTGTGGGTATAAAGGAAAAGAGAGAAAATAAAATTGAAAAGGAGGATTTGGGGCAAAATACTTAGTAAGTCATTAAAGAGTGTAATATTTACCCCACTTTTTTACTTGCCACTTGAGTGAAAAACCAGGAGAAACTCTTATGAGGCAGTACCATGTGCAAACACGGCTGTTAGCGGAAGCTGCAGAAACCTGAAAGGAGAGCCTTTGAAAATGTAAAATACAGCCTCTTCTTCTCCATTCTGGAGAGTGATCCCAGAGAGAGTTGAGTGCATCCTCTCTTCTACTCTCTAGCCTATGGAATGCAGAAATCACAAAGCACAGACTGAAAATGGCTGTTTCCTTTGTTCTCCCTCTGTAGAGCTAAGGGACTTTGGGAGGTATTTACAGGCAGTTCAAGTGCAATGGATGTCGAGTAGTTCTCACTTTCCAGAAAAAAAAAAAAAAAGAACTTAAACAACTTGCCTCCAGGTGCATCCCAAATGGCATGTTGATTGACTCCGCTCAAAAAGAAATTAGGGATGTAAATGTGTTTGAGAAAATTATTATCCAAATCACAACATCCTCTTCAGACAGTTGTATGATTGAATACTGAAAAGAACATTTAAAATCTTCCAGCAAAATTCTTTGCTGAAGTATTAAATGATAAACTGGTACGAATTCTCTTCTTGCCCTCTGAGAAAAAGATCTTCTTTGCCTTTGATATTAATTCACGTTTGTTTGCATGTATAATTCAGACACATTTATAGGTAGCCTTCTGTCAAAATGTCATGAGATTTCATATTTAGAATTATGAATGCTTGGAGTGATGTAGTGAGTATAAAATTGTTGGCATAGACAACTGTCACTAGTGTCTTAAAGCAAATGGGGTGCTGACAACGTATCCCAAAGGTGAACATATTGAACCTGAAATGATGATAACAACACTATTTTTCATTTGTATACTAGTTAGTCTCAAAAAACCTTTCTTTGAAGATATAAAAAAAAGACTTTATTGTTTATGGAGGCCTAATAAACACCTGAAGTTTCTTTTGATCAAGGATTTCTGCTTATTAATTGATCAATTTGTTTATTTTATAAATAAAGGTTAGTTAGTGTTACACCTTAGAGATAGGGCAGTGAACAAGATAGACAGGGATGCTGTTTCCGGGTAGCTTATGTTCTAATGTGGGAAGACAAACAAGATAAATTGAACAAATATATAAGAACATCTCAGAGCCTGAGTTAATCCACCATTGATGATTAATTTCATCAACAGCATCCATCATTCTAAATTATTGTTGTTTATTCGATGGAGTTTCAGCAGTAATTTTCTAACATTCATGTGTGGAGTTAGGAGGAAGGAGAAAATAAAGTAGAATGTGGAGGAATTTTTCCTGATGTTGATCTTTATAAGTACCTAACAGGTTGCACTTTCCTATGCTCAGTCAAGGATAGATAATAGATAAATCTGGAAAAATAAGGTGGTTATTTTACTCTTAACATGACTGGTCCTTTTATAGTGCATTGTTCCTGCAGATTTCCAGAAACCAAGGAGCATGTATAAAAGCCTGTAAGCAAAAAATATTTGTAATGCATTACTGATCAAATATTTATTTAGTCAATTAATCAAAATTATATATTGCGAATCTTTCTAAATCTGTATCTTATAGTTTTCAGCACTCAACCAAGTAATCAATAATTAGTTCTTAGTTAGACTGAGTCTCTCTCTCTCTCTCTCTCTCTCTCTCTCTCTCTCTCTCTCTCACCTTGACTAGCTAGCTCAGTGGTCTCTCAAAAATGACAAGTTTTGCAGAAGGGCTTCAAGAGGCATTTGGCAGTTGCCTCCTCCATAAAGAAGAACCAAAATACCAAGTAGATAATCACACTTTGCATAGATCTTCTAAGAGAGAACACTGGAATTCAACAGAGAAGTGACAGGAAATACCTAAAAGGAAGGAGAAGGAACTGAGGCAGACTGGTGGGATTGGCTAGGATCCCAGAAAGGCTCATCAGTGCAGAGAAAGGTAGATGAGAAAGCCCTAGTGGTCTATCTTCCCACCTTGGGCTCCTCCAATCCTAGCCATAGAAGAGCCTCTTGACTATGGCAGGCCCTGAGACTAACACAGGGAGCTGACTAGAAATTGTGATGGCATTCCTTGCTCCAGAGAGGAAGTTCACACTGGGTCCCATACCTCTCACCCCAGTCCTAAGCAATGACAACATGGTGCCATTTTGAGAGCCCAGCCCCCACAAGACTGCATCCTGCCCTCGTGTCCCATAGCCCTTGTATCTATACATCTCTGGAGCCCCATTGATGTACCCTGCCCATAACCACAGCCACTGCTGGCTGCTGCCACCTGGGCTGAAGTGCTAGCCACTTTCAGTGATTCTCCCCTCCAGCAATGAGTCTGCTGTACATTTTTATGTGCCCTGAGGCAAGGTAAACCAGCCCACAACCACTACCCACGGTCAAAGTGTGCACTCCCCAGCCACCTGCCAACCTCTGCTGCCACTGAACACAACCCTGTCCTTTCCAGCAGCAGGGCTACAGCATCGCTGCTGCTATCTTCACCCCAGCACTCCACTGGGGGCCTGGAGATCACCCTGCCCCTACCCACCACAGCAGTACTGTGCTCATGCACACAGCCTGGGGACCTGAGAACAGGTCTCTGTAGCCAGGCTTTGCCTCCACCAGCAAACATTTGGGGTCCTAGTGATGCTCTTCCCCATCCACCACTATTGGCACCTGAGTATTACTCCTGGGTACTTGGGGATTGGCCCATCATAGCCATTGCCAACACCAATGCAGACCACAAGGCAGCCAAAGGGTTGTCCTGCCACTGCTACTGCCATTACACATTCTACACCCACTACCCAGGGGCCTGAAGACCCATCCACATACTTGGCCCATGAAGCCACTGCTAGTACCCAAGCAAGCTGCTTGGAGGCAGCAGGACCCACTAACACTGGTGCAAGTGTATGCTGCCCTAGAGTCTAAGGACAGGCACATTCAGCCAGCTACTGCCCCCACAGGGGCCTGAAACTGGCCCACCTGACATCTCCATCCCCAATGAATCTTCACCACAGCCTCCACTAACAACCATACCCTAAGCCACTGAGGAAATCACAGACACCATTGATGCTGTTTATAGCCAAAGAAATTATATGGAGACTGCACCCAGAATCAAAACTGAAGTGCCCTACTCAACCATAGATACATCTTCAGGAAAATGTTTTCTCCTATGTAAGCAAATTCAAAAAATTAGAAAAAGGCACTGTTACACCAGAATGTAAAAAAAAAACAAGGACATATGATACCTCCAAAGAAATACAATAATTTTCTAGCAACAGATTCAAATCAAAAAGAAATTTATAGAATGCCAGAAAAAGAATTCAAAATATTGATATTAAAAAAGCTCAGTGAGATACAAAAGAACACAGATAAATAATACAAATAAATCAGAAAATCAATCAGAATAGGAATGAGAAATTTACAAAAGAGATGAATATCATAAAAAAGAATCAGACTGAAATCTTAGAACTGATGGCTTCATTGAATGAAATAAAAAAAAATACACTCAAGAGCTTCAACAATAGACTATATAAAACATAAGAAAGAATTTCAGAACTTGAAGGCAGGTTTTTAAAAATAACCCAGTCAGACCAAATAAATAAATAAATAAAAAGAAGAAGAAAGAAAAGAATAAACAAAGTCCATATGACATGTGACATATAGGGCACTATACAGTAACCAAATATTTGAATTCTAAGTGTCCCAGAAGGTGAAGAGAAAAACAATGTGATAGAAACTCTATCTTACAAAATAATAGCTGAAAACTTCCCATTTCTACTTAGAAATTTAGACATCTGGGTACAGAAAGCTCAGAGATCTTCAAATAGATACAATTCAAAAAGGTCTTCTCCATGGCACATTATAGACAAACTGTCAAAAGTCAAAAACAAAGAGAGAATTCTATACACAGCAAGAGAAATGTGTCTCGCCATGCGAAAGAGAACATCACCAGAGTATCAGTGGATTTTGCAGGAGAAACTTATATCAGATAAAAGAGAATTTAAATCAAACCCAGTAAAGAAAATGAGAAGGTCGTTCTACAATGATAAAGTGATCAATTTAGCAGGATTATATAAAAATTCTAAATTCATATGCACTCAGCACTGAAACAACCAGATATATAAAGAAAATATTATTAGATATAAAAGGAGAGATTGACACCAGTACAATAATAGTGGGGGACTTAACACCCACTCTCCACACTAGACAGATCATCTAAATAGAAAATTAACAAAGAAACATTGGAGTTAAATTGAACTTTAGGCCAAATGAACTTGAGACATTTGTAGAACATTTTATCCAGCAGTTGCAGAATATACATTCTTTTGATCAGCACATGAAACTTTCTCCAGGATAGACCAAATGTTAGATTATAAAACAAGTCTCAACAAATTTTAAAAAATCAAAACTATATCAAGTATCCTCTCAGAATATCATGGAATAAAACTAGAAGCCAATATCAGGAGGAGCTTGGGAAACTAAAAATATATGGAAATTAAAGAACATGCTTCTGAACAACCATTGGGTCAATGAAAAAATTAAGATGGAAATCAAAAAATGTTTGAAACAAATGAAAATGGAAACACAGCATATACAAACATATGAGATATAGCAAAAGCAGTGCTAAGAGATAATTTTATAGCAATAAATGCCTATATAAAGAAGTAGAAGGATTTCAGATGAACAATCTATTGATTTCCCTCAAAGTACTTGTAAAGCAAAAACAAACAAAATCTAAAATTAATAGATGGAAAGAAATATTAATAAATATCAGAGCAGAACTAAATGAAGCAGAGACTTAAAAAACAATACAAAGGATCAATGAAACAAAAAGTTGGATTTTTGAAAAGATAAATAAAATAAATAAACCACTAGTTAGAAACCAAGAAAAAAGAGAGAAGTTCCAAATAGGCAAAATCAAAAACAAAAAAGGAGACATTACAACTGATATCACAGGAAAACAAAAGATCATCAGAGACTACTATGAATAGCCATATGCTGGCAAACTAGAAAACCCAGAGGAAAGGGATAAATCCCTAGACACATGCAGAATTATAAGATTGAATCATAAAGAAATAGAAAACTTGAACAGACCAATAACAAGTAATGAGATTGAATCAGGAATAAAAAGAACACAAAAAACTCCAGGACCAGGTGGCTTCAATGCCAAATGCTACCAAATGTATGAACAAGAACTAATACCAAATCTCCTCAAACTATTCCAAAAAATTGAAGATCAAGGCATTCTCCCCAACTCAGTATATGATGCCAGCATCACCCTGATACCAAAACCAGACAAGGAAACAACAACAATATCCCTAATGAACATAGACCCTACAATCCTACCAGCAAACCAAATCTAACAGCACATCAAAAAGATAATACATCATAATCAAGTGGGATTTATCATAGAGATGCAAGGATGAGTCAACATGCATAAATAAATAAATATCATATCTCACATCAACAGAATAAAGGACAAAATCCATATGACTATCTCAATAGACATAGAAAAAAACATTTGATAAAATTCAATATCCCTTCATGATGAAAACTCTTAAACTAGGCATGGAAGGAACATACATCAACATATTAAAGGCCATATAAGATAAACCCACAGCTAACATCATACTGAATGGGGAAAAGCTGAAAGCCTTTCCCTAAGAACCAGAACAAGACAAGGATGCCTACTTTTACCATTCCTATTCAATGTAGTACTGGAAATCCTACCCAGAGTAATAAGGCAAGAGGAAAAAAAATAAAAGGCATTCAAATTGGAAAAGAGGAATTCAAAGTGTCCCTCTTGCAGATGACATAATTTTATATTTAGCAAAACCAAGATCCACCAAAAAACTCTTAGAACTGATAAACAAATTTAGTAAAGTTACTGGATCCAAAATCAACATACGAAAATCAGTAGTATTTCTATACACCAATAATGAACTAGCTGAAAAAGAAATCAAGAAGACAATCTCATTTACAATAGTTACAAAAAAAAAAAAATACCTAGGAATAAGTTTAACCAAGGAGGTGAGAAACCTCTGTAAGGAAAACTAGAAACATTGATTAAAGATATTGACGAGGGCACAAACAGATGATTCATGCTCATGGATCAGAAGAATTAATATTGTTAAAATAATCATAGTATGAAAAGCAAACTATAGATTCAATGCAATCCTTATCAAAATACTGATGTCATTTTTCACAGAAATAGAAAAAAACAATCCTAAAATTTGTACGTAACCAAAATTTGTATGTAACCAAAATAGTCAAAGTCATCCTAAGCAAAAAGAACAAAGTTAAAGACATCACACTATTTAACTTCAAAAATAAATTACAAGTCTGTAGTAAACAAAACATCATGGTACTTGTATGAAAACAGACATATAGACAAATGGAACAGAATAGAAAACCCAGAAATAAATCCACATATTTATTGTCAACTGATTTTTGACAAAGGTGCCAAAAAACATATGCTGCAGAAAGGACACTGTCTTCAATAAATGGTGCTAGGAAAACTGGATCTCTATGTGCAGAAGAATGAAACTTGATCCCTATTTCTCACCATATATCAAGATGGATTAAAGACTTAAATCTAATACCTGAAACCATAAAACTATAATACTAACAGGTAACATAGGGAAACACTTCAGGACATTGATCTAGGCAAGGATTTGAGCTCAAAAACACAAAACAACAAAAACAAAACTAGAGAAATGGGAAAATATTAATTTAAAAAGCTTCTGCACAGCAAAGGAAACCATCAACAGAATGAAGAAATAACCTATGAAATAGGAGAAAATATTTGCAAGCTATGCAACTGACAGGAGACTAATATCCAGAGTCTACAAGGAACTTAACTCAACAGTAAGAGAACAAATAATTCTATCAAAAAGTGGGCAAAGGATATAATAAACATTTCTTTCTCTTTTTTTAATTTATTTTTTTATTTTAGCATATTATGGGTGTACAAGTGTTAAGGTTACTTATATTGCCCATGACCCCCTGCCCCCTTGAGTAAGAGCTTCAAGTGAGTCCATCCCCCAAACGTTGCACATCTTACTCATTGTGGTTGTATATACCCCCTCCTCCCTCCCACCCTCCCGACACCCGGTAAATGTTACTCCTATATGTCCACTTAGGTGTTGATCCGTTAATACCAATTTGCTGGTGAGTACATGTGGTGCTGGTTTTCCCATTCTTGAGATACTTCACTTAGTAGAACGGACTCCAGCTCTATCCAGGAATATACAAGAGGTGCTATATCACCATTGTTTCTTAAAGCTGAGTAGTATTCCATGGTATACATATACCACATTTTATTAATCCACTCATGAATTGATGGGGACTTGGGTTGTTTCCACAGCTTTGCAATTGTGAATTGTGCTGCTATAAACATTCGAGTGCAAGTGTCTTTTTCATAAAGTGACTTTTGTTCTTTTGGGTAGATGCCCAGTAGTGGAATTTCTGGATCAAATGGTAGATCTACTCGTATCGCTTTGAGGTATCTCCATATTGCTTTCTACAGAGGTTGAACTAGTTTGCAGTCCCACCAGCAGTGTAGGACTGTTTCTCTCTCTCCGCATCCACACCAGCATTTGTTGTTTGGGGACTTTTTGATAAAGACCATGAATAAACATTTCTCAAAAGAAGACATAGAAATGGCCAACAGGTATATGAAAAATGCTCAGCATTGGTAATCATCATGGAAATTGCAAATCAAAACCACAATGAGATGTCATCTTGTTCCAGTTAGAGTGGCTATTATTAAAAAGACAAAAATATATAACATTCCTGACAAGGATTAGGTGAAAAGGGAACTGTTATACACTGTTGGTGGGAATGTAAATTAGTATATTCACTTTGGAAAATAGTATAGAGATTTCTCAAAAAACTAAAAATAGAACTACCATATTATTCAGCAGTCTCACTATGGGGTATTTGTGCAAAGGAGAAGAAATAAATATATCAAAGGAATACCTGCACCCCATGCTTATTTAAGCACTATTCACAATAGCAAATATATAGAATCAACCCAATTGTCTATCAATGAGTAAATGGATAAAGAAAATGTGCAATATATATACAATGGAATGCTATTCAGCCATAAAAAGAATGAAATCATCATTTGAAGCAACATGTATGGAACTGGAGGTCATTATGTTAAGCGAAATAAGTCAGACATAGAAAGACAAATAACACAAATTCTCACTTATGTGTGAGAGCTAAAAAGTTAATCTCACAGAGGTAGAGAGTAGAGTGATAGATACCAGAAACTGGGAAGGGTGGGTTTGTGTGTGGGAGAGGGTATAAGGAGAGGTTGGTTAATAGGTACAATATACAGTTAGATAGAGTGAATACATTCTAATGTTTGACAGCAGAGTAGAATGCCTATAGTTAACAACTGTATTGCATATTTCAAAATAACTAGAAAGAGGACTTAAAATGTTTCCAGAACCTAGAAATGAAAAAATACTCAAGGTGATGTACATCCTAAATACCCTGACTTCATCATTACCCAGCCCGTACATGTAACAAAATATCACATATACCTCATAAATGTGCAAAATATTGTGTATCGATAAAAAATAAAAATAATCACAAGTTGAAGGCAAGAGGGTCATAGGCCTTAACCCCTTACCCCATCTGTTGGGTCCTTGTCTGCCTGCTTTCCAGGGGCAATTGTCTTTTTCTTTCTATTTTTGGTAAAGGAATGAATAAATGCATACCAACCATTTAGATTTGGTTACACAATTAATTGAACAGCTTGCAAACCTTTTTACAAGCAAACCGAGCAGCAACCAAGAGCCTTCTATATGTTCCTATATGCAAATGTGACGCAGAGCCCATGCCTCTGGTCTCCTTGGTGCTAATACAACTTTCTGGTTACCAGAGCTGGGACAAAGAGACTCAGCTTGCCTGAGAACTAACAATGGATTTGTTTGCAGTTGGCTGAGTTCTGAAAATTACAAAATTATAGTTATTAGTAACAGAATACTGTTTAGAAAGAATTATATTTTACCGCTTTAATAAAATTCCCAAATATACATCTTTTCCTCCATTGTGCTACTTAGTGTTTAAATTGTACATTTAGGTCTACATTCTTGCTTTTCGGAAAGAACAGTAAATCGTACTTGTGTTGCAAAAAAATGAAAACGCTTAATTGGAGGAAGAAGACCAGATTTTACAATTTAATAACTCTAACTTTGGGCAAGCCACCACAGCCCTAGGCAACAGTTTTTCTCTTCCATGAAGTAATAGGAATTCTTAGATGGTCTCTAGCTGCCTTTAATGCTTCTTAATTTTTCACCCACTTGAGTAACTGGTCAAATTTATTCAGGGTAGGCTATGCTGGACTCTCAGATTCTGTCTCCATCTGAAATCCACTTCCTTTTTGTCCCCTCTTGTTGGGTATACCCACTGTCCTCCAGTAAATTGTAGAACTACTCATAGAGGTGAGAGGGGAGAAGGACATTTTTAAATTAATTACTTTGTTTCTGTTAATAATTGTGTTTGTATAATTTTTATTCAAAATTATTTTTATATGAAATTATTGTGTGGAATGTTGGAGAAAATGCAAAGTTTATTAAAATCGATTCCACACGAATTGTCTTTTGCTCACTGGCTCCACAGATTAGTTTACGTGAAAAATTCTTCTCATACCTGCATTCCAGAGACAGAAAGTAATGAAAAATTCTGAAATGATTTTTTATTTTACATTTTTATAAATTGGAGCTCTTTCCTAAATACAGAAATGCTTCTATTTCTGCCAAGATTCTGTGTCCTGTATTGATGCATAGATTGTCTCACAGAGGATTTGCTTCTGCTGATCCTTTTTCTGTGCCCAGCCTGGTACCATATTTCTTCGATCTGCTCATCCTTGGCTCATAATCACTTCTCCTATCTTTTCACATAAATTCAGACTGCTAGAGGAGTTAGCTCGCCTGCATTTTAAACAAATCTTTTGGTGGAGCTATACTTTTTCTAACAATTTTGCTTTTGATTTGACTTTTTTGTTGTATAGTTATGTAAGTTTTGACAAATGCATAGTCATATAGCCAGCACCACAATCAGGCTATATAATAGTGCTCTTATACTAAAAATTTCCTTGAACTGCCCCTTCATATTCAAATCCTACCCTCAGCCCTAACACTTATCAATTACTGATTTGTTTTTTGACCCTAAACTTTTATGTTTTCTAGAATGTCATATAATTGGAATGATATAGTAATAATCTTTTGAGTCTGAGTTCTTTTACTTTGCATAATGTATTCAAGATTCATTTATGTTGGTGCATGTGTCAATAGTTTGTTTCTTCTTATGGCTGAGTAGTATTCTACCATATGAATGTACCACAGTTTGTTTATTCTCTTGCTGATGGATATATGGGTTGTTTCCAGTTTTTGGTAATTATGAGTAATGCTGCTCTAAACATTCATGTACAGATTTTTGTGTGAATATATGTTTTCATTTCTCTTAGGTAAATACATAGGAGTGGAATTGCTGGGTATATAAGTTCAATTTTCTTAGAAACTACCAAACCTTTTTACAAAGTGGCTGTACTAATTTGCATATCTACTATTTGATGTATGAGAGCTGCAGAAATGCCTCTGTTAATACTTGGTATAATGGGGGTGGAGGGAGGGCTGTTTGTTTTGTTTTGTTTTTAGCCATGCTAATAGTTACACAGTGAGATACACCCTTTTTATTAACTGCAAGAACATCCTTCACATAATGAAATGAAATACACAACATTGCAGTCTAATGTATTTACATTTGTATTAAATTAACAATATCTGGAGCAATCCCAATGACCCAAGAGCCATGAGTAGGCATTTGACTTACATTTGCTTAGCCAAGAAGACGTATAAAAGAGATGTATCCCAGGACAAAGATAGGCCCCTGCAATGGTAAACTAGATATCCTGAGCCATACAAAGCAAATACATAGCTCTAGACTTGCTCTCTTCTCTCTGTCACCTACTATCAAGAATTCAGAAATAATGAAGACCCCTCCCATGGCACCAATATGCAAGTAGGGAATATGTAAAATAATAAGAATGAAATATTTGCTTTATAGAATAAGTTAAAATGTAGGACTGCCAACACCTTTTGTCCTATTTTTAAGAATTAGACCTTAGGCCAGGCGTGGTGGCTCACGCCTATAATCCTAATAGTCTGGGAGGCCGAGGCGGGTGGATCCTTTGAGCTCAGGAGTTCGAGACCAGCCTGAGCAAGAGTGAGACCCCATCTCTACTAAAAATAGAAAGAAATTAGCTGGCCAACTAAAAATATATAGAAAAAATTAGCCGGGCATGGTGGTGCATGCCTGTTGTAGTCCCAGCTACTTAGGAGACTGAGGCAGGAGGATTGCTTAAGCCCAGGAGTTTGAGGTTGCTGTGGTCTAGGCTGACACCACGGCACTCTAGCCTGGGCAACACAGTAAGACTCTGTCTCAAAAAAAAAAAAAAAAGAATTAGACCTGAATCCTTTCTTGGATTTGTCTTCTCCCCTGCTATCTGACTGCATGGAACTCCTTGTCTTTTAAGCGGGTTGAGTTTCAGACTTAGGGGGGCCCAGGCACATATTAGAATGGCTGATGACCACACTATAATTTTTGTCCTCACAGCATCTCAAAATCTTTCTGACTTCTCTTCCTCAATGACTAGACTGGTCTGGCACTCATGGTTTGCCCTGTCCTGAAGCTGCATAGAACCTGGTATACCTGAGTTACATCTTAAGTGGGGGTTAAGTTCTCAAGTCAGTGGGAAAGATAAAATTACCTATAGTCAAAGTTACTCCCAAAATTCTTTTAGGATGATGCCAAGTTGGAGGCCACCACCCTGTCTCAAAGCTGAATCGAGCTCTGCCAGTTTTTCCTCCAGCTTTGGAACAGGTGCCTTTCTCTTCAGTCGAGCACCAGATGAAGGAGTTGGCTTGTGTGTGTGGAGGGGCCATGTGGTAAGAAAACTGGCTTTGGCAACTGAGTACCACAATTATATTTAGTGCATGTGATTCTCATAGCAGGAAAGGCACGCAGGAAGTGAGATAAACTGAGAGAACAGGCTCTCGTTTCCCACTCCGACTCGTCTTGGGCATCCATTCAGCATGTGGAGAGGGAGGGCAGCTGGAATTTCTGGCATCTTCTTCACTGTTATTTTTTTGTCTTTCTTGCAACCCTTTCCCTACCTTCCCAAGGTATACCGTGTTTGCACAAGAAAAATGTCGCACATGTTTGTAATGGCACTTTCCTGTAATGGCTGGCTACTGTCGTCTTGTCCATTTCTTCATGAGTTGGAGACAAGTTGATGGATTTTGGATAGATTCTTGATGTCTAGTGGCAACCTTGGCCAGCCCTACTCCTGTCCCGGGCAGGGCCTCCTGCAAGTGGCACAGGTGAGGCGGCTGCACACAGAGCAGCCATACTCCACGCTGTTCTTGCTGGAGTGAGAGACATTCTTTCCAGCTGCTTCTAGCCCAAAGCCTTAGAGTGCCCCTCCTGAGGTCTATAAATGCTCAGGCAGATTACAGAGCTGGGGTCATTAAAATCTGGCTGTATAGCAATGGTGGTAACAGAATATGATGTGTTACTACTCCCATTTTCATTTTGTGAAATGCCTGTGGCATTACTCATTGGAGATTCATTAAACATTTCGGACATGTTTTTACGCAATCAGTTTCACAGGAATAAAAATGACAACAAAGTTCCCAAAATATGACAACACACATTTTCAAGTCTGGTTTAATAATACAAAATAACTTCTGTTTATATGTAATATACAATAATATGTAAAAATAGGTAAAGGCTCATATGTTCTTAATAAACAAATTATGTAAAAAATCCATAAGAATTGAAAAATTGCTAGCACAGAGCCTTACATAGTAGGCATTCATTTACTGTTAATTGCCCTTGTTTTCTTTTGTTTTTAACCCTGTGTATTTAGTATATGTGTTTAGGCCTAATTATGGCAAAAAGAAGATAAAGTGCTTTAGAAGAGTTAGTCGTTGGATCCCCAATTTCCTTGTTTATTTGGGAAAGGCAGTTGGCACGGCAGAAATATTACGAATCAGACACACCTGCATTCAAATCTCAGCTAGTTGTATGATCTTGAGCAAACTATTTAATTTTCTGAGCATCAATTCCTTAATCTCAGAATAAGAGAATGTTCTATATATCCAAGGCAGTGGATAATAACGCTGCCTTGTGGAATTATTGTAACAGTTTAGGATGAGGCCATTAAACATTCAATTTATTGAATTTCTTTTGTTTCAATTCTAAGCAACCTTCTAATTCAATTTATTGAATTTCTTTTGTTTCAATTCTAAGCAACCTCCTAATTATGTTAACTGTAGATTCTTAGGTAGGATTTGTTTATTAAGTACATTTATGGGTCTTCTCTAAATTTCGTGGTGACCACATGGGTTTCTAGAGCTTATCAGTCATTTCTCAGTGTAAACCAATAATTCTCAATTCCCTAACAATGTTGCTTTACCGTAGAAAGAGAACACAGCATCTATGCGGACATGGACATGCTATCTATGAGTGCAGTGAGGTCTCATTCTAAAGTAACCCACCTGATCTCATAAGTGTAATTAAGGTGAGTTTCACTGCTTCTCCCAAAAACAGATCTGCTTTTTATGGGAAGGTAAAATTAAGGTTTGGGGCCTGCAAGGTAGAGGAATAGCAGCTGAAGGTTATAAACTTAGCAAGGTAAGGAATGTCACCCAGGGAGACCTGGACAGAACGAGTAACCTCTTTCCAGACTATTCTATTTCTGCATACCCATTAAAATTTAAATATAATCATTATTAAAGTAATGACTGGACATAATTTAAAAATAAAAAATAGTATTTGACTTATAATGAAAAATTATCAGTTCCTGCTACTTGGAGGGCAAACACTTCAACTCTTTAAGCTATTTCTTCTGATATTCACCTCTGTATTTCTAAATTACATGTCTCTGGTGTTGATTTCCTAATTTCTAAAGCTTTAGATATTTTCTATTTACTTCATGCTAGGGAAGAGGAAGATTTTTCTAGCCTGCACACACCAACTGACACACATCCATGCTGCTAACACACAACATACACGCATATGAAAAATATCTCTATATAGTTATGTCATAATTTTTGTTTAGAACAATTGAATCATATGATGTTTATGTAAACATTGTTCATAGCTGAGATAGTATTAGTGAGCATTATAATTATACACCTTTTGTTGAACAATTTTTGATTTTTTCTAGAATTTATATTGATGAAGGGATCAGCTACTCCTGATCACTATAAGGTATAGGATATAAGATATAAGGTATTCTGTCAAGGAGAGGATCAAAAGTTACAGGCAGATACAAGATCACATATAAGATACAAGATCACTCCTATGATATATGAGTATTCAAATCTCAGGAAATGATACGCCCTAAATATTCTAGTGGACAAACTCTGGGTTCCTTTTAAAATGTTTGCTATCTGCACTGCTTTCAAATGGCCATTTGGAATTTAGCTTAGCACCTATAATGTCTGTACTCCATGGTCTCGTTGCTCAACCTAGAGACCTCGCTGACTACAGAATAATTCTTGAAAGAGATCTCAGCTTGTCTCTGATTATGAAAGAAAATCCAACTCCAGTGTGCCTAGGAGCTGGGATGGTCCCTGGCCTCTGGCCAACCCTTCCTTTCTTTCCACAGAGCTGTTCCTTTTAATGACAAAGGTTCATTGCTAAATTCTGAGGGGTGAATGGGCAAGACGGCAGACTAGTAGCATCGTGCACATGCCACTCTCAAGGAGAGGATCAAAAGTTGCAGGCAGATGCCTACCTAAGGATGGCTCTTCTTAAAAAAACATTGTAAAACGTTTGAGAAACAATGGGAGGCATTCAGAGTGAAGGAGGTGACAAGGTGATTCATTTGGCAAGATCAAAAGGAACTTCGGGGAGGCATCTGCAAGTGGGGAAGGTCAGGAAGAGAGAGCCCTGGGGCCCAAGCTCAACCACCAGGCATTTGAGCTGTGAGGCCCCCCATTACCACCCCCACAGACCTCTGGATTGATGGGACTGCTGCTCAGAGTCTGTGCAGAGTCATTGCACACAGGAGAGCGGGTGCAGCAGGGATTTGGTGGCTACCCATGTGGGTTACTGCAACTGACACCATTCTGAGCTCTCAGGTGTGGGGCACTAGATCTGCACAGGGCTCAGCTTCGCCTCACCGGTCTTCGCATCACCCCACTGGACTGGGGAGGGCGCGGACAGAATGGAAGCTCCCCCATGCTGCACCCTGTGACTGGGAGCCTAGTGCTGCTCCCCGCGGGATAAGATCTAAGAAGGGGGGGTGCCTCAGGCTCCACAGACACCACTTGAGAAGTCGTGGGGTGACTGCTTCTGGAGGACTAGGATGTGGGAAGAACCCTGGCCTCCCAATGGCTCAGTGGAAGAGCACCCAGATTAATAAAGCAAATACTACTAGATCTGAGCAAAGAGATAAACAGCAGTGTCATAATTGCTGGGGATTTCAACACCCCACTGACAGAGCCAGACAGATCATTGAAACAGAAAATAGAGAAGTACTGGATTAAATGGGACTGTAGAACAACTGGACTTAATAGACATTTATAGAACATTCTACCCCCAAACTACTGAATATACATTGTTCTCATCAGTACATGGAACATTATCCAAGACTAATCATATCTTAGGCCACAAAACATGTTATATCAATGTAGCCAAATAGCACTTGTATCCCATAAATATATATGAATTAAAAAAAGAGAGAACAGAAACCCAAAGAACTCACCTTGCTCAGGGGCAGAAAGAATCTTTTCTATGCTCAAAGAGAATTCAGGGCTCCTTTGTCCCAGGTGTCTAGGGTTTTAACCAATACACTCTGTTTTTGTTTTTATTTTACTTCAGAAAGCTGCTGTGAAGTCCTTTAATTCATGAAACCTAAATAATTCCCCTGAGCGGCGGTCTCACTCAAATGATTGCTTATTCTTTAGTACATTTATATTTTTAAGATGTGCTAATGTTTAAGGACAGATTTTATTTACATAGAAAGAGGAAGCATATACCACCCGGTATACTTTTTATAAGTATTTTGGCTGTTTTCTATTGTTCTTAAAGAAACAAGGTGTCCAGAGTACTTTAGCAATAGGAAGATAAAATGATTAGTATTATCTCATAAAAGGATTAAAGAGGGTAGAGGAAGGCATTATCACACAATAGCAAATGATGGAAAACTACATTACCCCTTTTAGCAGGCTAGACTGTTGTCCTTTGAGGAGCAACTCTGAGACCTACTAATGCATTTCAACAATGGCTGCACTCATTACTGCATTTCTATTTCTTGCTGAGATCTGGGCAGCTTGTATTCTCAATAGAGATCCCAAGCTTGAAAAGAAGTTGTTTTTGTGTTTGTTTTTTTTTAAATCGCCTATGGAAAGAAAGATCTTGTATAGCCATCGGCATCATTACCAATATACTGCTTTGTTTATCTTTAATGTGAACAGAGGTCATCCAAAAGGGTAGCTTCTTCCTGCCCAATGTCACTTGACCACGTTCAGCTGCAATGGAGAACAATGATTTAAGCAAATATTATCTATTCCACAAAAGTTTACTAAAGCTGGGTACTATGGAGGCCCTGGAGATGCAATGTGATTCTAGTATGGCAAAGATTCCAACATTTACAATCCAGTGAGGGAGACAAACAGTAATGAAATAATCACACACCAAAAATGTAAGTTGCAACTGTATTAAGTGCTATCGAGGAGATAAGCACAGTGCTATGGATGTTAGGGTAGACATTTTTAAGAAAGCAACCCAAAAAAGAGTGAGTTGGTATGACACTTGGAGAGGACAGGAGGGAAGTGTGTGCTTGGGTTGAGAGGGAGTGTGATGATGAGGTACTGAAAGGAGACCCGCTGAGAGAGTTCCAGAGAAGGGCAGTGTAAAGGTAGGAGTTAGACCATAGAAGGTTTTGTGGGCAATTAAGTAGCTATGACTTTGTCCTAAACACAAAGGGAAGCCATTCAAAGGCTTTTAAAAAAAGGAAGTGACATCTTTAGACCTGCTCTTTGAAAAAATCATTTTGGCTGCAATCAGGAGAATGATTTGGAAAAGCAAGAGTGTGTGTGGATAGACCACATATCACTGATAAAGCCTTATTGAGAACTGTTACATGAAAGCAGCATTTAATTTACAAGAGAATAAAACTGTGAGGGATGTCAAGAAATTGAATCCGATATTCTCCCTTCAGACCAGTGGATGCTGAAAACTTTCGGGACAAACGACATCATAAAGTCTTCCAGAAGAGAAAATCTACCATATCTCTTCAGAACAGATACCGACATTTGACTTTATTACAGGGGAGCCAATTCAGTATTTTAAAATACCATACCTCTTACTGGATAACCTTCTCAACAACATTGAGAAGAAGTGTGGGATCATAATTTTGATTTTACAGATGTGGAGTTTAAGAACTTAGGTGCAGGGAGACTCAGTGGCTTGACCTGGGTCATGAAAGAATTGGGTAGCAGCTCTAATTGTTGACTTTCTTCTCAAGCTTTCCATTCTTTGTGTTCACCAGAAATGTCTTGGAGCATTTAAATTTAGACCAAAATCAAGTATGATAGTTTAGACTTGTTGGGTCTCTCCCTAAGGTTATTCTGAGCATGAAGCTACACACTTAACCTCAATTTTTACACGTTGTATACACATTTTGTGCATTTTTCCATTTTATTTTACCAATCTCTAATGTTACTTATTAACCCTTAAAAATAGGTTTATACACAATAGCTTTATGACCTTAAAAGGATTCTGCTAAATTTTCATCCCTACCTCATATAGATTTGCTAAAGGCTGTGTGCTTAATGCAGTGGAAGTGATGAGATTTTCAAAGAACTGATGCATGTTAATCCCAGGGAAGATGAGGTTCATGAACTACAGCCCTTTAATGAAATCTGTCTCCATTCTTTTTGCTAGGTGCTAAAAAGTGAAGTCTATAAATTGTTTTAAAAATTAAATTAATGGTAACAGTAATATTCTTCTCTAAATGTTAATTTTAATTAACAGCTCTTGTTTGACCTACATTTTAAATATTGGCTGCCCATTATCTAGAGTTTCCAAGAAGCTTTAAAAGTGTATTATGCTCTAAAATTCCTGGAGGATGACAATAGGAGTACTTTCTTAATTTTCTCGCCTCCCAATACAGGCATACTTTTGGCCTAGAATCTGAACTCGGGATTTTTTATTAGTTCTTTTTAAATTGTATTTGAGACAGTGGTTTGAGTAGTTTGATTATTCACAGCAGTAGGGCATTAGCAGAAAAAAAATATTTCATATCATAAAAAGATATTGTAATAGATACTGAAATTCATCTTTGAAGTGCTGGCAAAGCATATAACTTTACTTCTTGGTCATTCAACTGTAATGATCTGGGTAAATTCAGGTAAAAGTCATTTACTTGTTTTTAACTAAAACATCCGGTGACAGAAAGAAGATTTAGGCTTCACTGAAATTATGTACATTTTTACCTAAACCTCTATACTCTGTTAGGCTAGTACATTTTCCTGCAGAGATTTTTAATTTTACCATAATTTAGTCAAAGTATTTTGAACTCTTTGGATCCTGTAATAAACGAAATAAAAGTCTTGAAAAGTGACTTAGTGGGTACAATTGTGGGGTGAAACTTTAAGGAGAAACAGGATATTTGCATAATCTCAAAGTACCTCACCCAAAATAGTCATTTTACAGTGGAGAAAGCTGGCAGATACTACCTTAAACAAGGTTAACATCTCGACATATGATATAATGGTGATGTTAACACTGTTTCTTAGAGAGAGACTTCATGTTCTTCAGTCATGGAAACTCATGATGGAATGAAGTCCTGCTAAAATGTAAGCTCCATAATGTTTATTGGCAGGAGCATAATCTTTATTTGACATAGTTACCTATTATACCTTAATGGCTTAATAAGTGTTCAGTGGTAAGAAATTACTAATTCATTAAAAAACTATCTATTAAACATCTGTAAACAAATCTAGTACAGAATACACACACATTATTTTTTAAAAAATACTCTGTAAAGAATTGATTGGAACATGATTGAAACTATATTGGGTTCCAAAATTTTGATTTAAAATTTCACATTGGATCCTCCTAGTCCAGGTACCTTTAACTCAGGACTTTATGAAAGCAACAACAACAAAAAAATTAGTTGTTGAACTCAACCCAAAGAATAAAATAAATATCCCTGAGTCCATACTGATGTAAATAAATAACTGAATATATACACAAATGGTGGACAAGGGTTAACATTTCTTTACAGAAGAATTCTAATTAGTAATTATAGATGGGAACATGGTAATATAAATTCACCTTTATAATACTATAGTACAGAATACAAAGCAAAAGTAATACATTGGGGGGAAAATGATCTTTTTAACAAATGATGCTGGAACAACTGGACATCCACATGTAAACAAAATGAATCTGGACACAGACCTTACACCCTTCACAAAAATCAACTTAAAATGGATCATAGACCTAAATGTAAAGAGAAAAACTATAAATGTCCTAGAGGATAACATAGAAGAAAATCTAGATGACTTTAGGTTTAGCTATGACTTTTTAGATACAACACCAAAGGCATGATCCATGAAAGAAAAGAATTAATAATTTGGACTTCCCTAAAATTAAAATTTCTGTTATACAAAAGACACTTTAAAGAGAAGACACGGATTGGAGAAAAATATTTGCAAAATACATATCTGATAAGGGACTGTTATCTAAAATATACAAATGATTCTTAAAAGTGAACAATAAAGAAAAATTTGATCAAAAAATGGGCCAAAGACTTTTAAAAGACACCAAAAAAGATATAGATGGCAAATAAACATATGAAAAGATATTCCATATGATATGTCATCAGGGAAATGCAAATTAAAACAACGATGAGATACCACTACACACTTATTAGAATGCCCAAAATCTAGAACACTGGAGATTCCAAATTCTGGCAAGACTGTGGAGCAACATAAACTCTAATCTATTGCTGGTGGGAATGCAAAATAGTATAGCTACTTTGGAAGGCAGATTGGCAGTTTCTTACAAAACTAAATATATTCATACCATATGATCCAACAATTGTGCTCCTTGTTATTCAGCCAAAGAAATAATACCCAAAGGAGTTGAAAACTTATGTCCACACAAAACCTGCCCACAGATGTTTACAGCAGCTTTATTCGTAATTGCAAAAACTTGGAAGCAACTAAGATGTCCTTCAGTAAGTGAATGGATAAACTGTGGTACATCCAGACAATGAAATATTAATATTATTCAATACTATAAAGAAATGAACTAGATCAGGCACAGTGGCTCATGCCTGTATCCTAGTACTTTGGGAGGCTGGGATGGAGGGAGTCTCTTGAGGTCAGGAGTTTGAGACAAGCTTGAACAAGAGCAAGACCCTGTCTCTACAAAAAATAGAAAAATTATCTGGGCATGGTAGTGCACACCTGTAGTCCAGCTCCTCAGGAGGCTGAGACAGGGGAATTGTTTGAACCCAGGAGTCTGAGGTTACAGTGAGCTGTGATTGTGCCACTGCACTCCAGCCCAGGCAACAGAGCAAGACACTTTCTCAAAAAAAAGAAAAAAGAAAAAAAGAAAGACATGATCTGTTGCACCACAAAAAGACATGTAGAAGTGTAAATGCATATTACTAAGTAGAAGAAGCCAATCTGAAAAGGCTACATACGGCATGATTTCAACTATTTGGCATTCTGGAAAAGACAAAACTATATAGAGAGTAAGAAGATTAGTGATTGCTGGAGGTTTGGGGGAAGGAAGCAGTGAACAGGCAAAGCACAGAGGATATTTAGAGTAGTAAGGCTACTCTGCATGGTATTATAATGGGTGGATACATGTCATTATAGGTTTGTTCAAACCTACAGAATGTACAACATCAAGAATGAACTCTAATATAATATGGACTTTGGGTGATAGTGATGCATTAGTTAAGGTTCATCAATTGCAACAAATGTAACTCTGCTGGGGCTGGCTATGCGTGTGTGGGGCTAAGTAGATACATGGGCTATCTCTGTACCTTACTCTCAATTTTGCAATGAACCTACAACTGCTTTAAAAAAAACAAACTCTAGATGTGAGGGCTTCAAGATGGCTGACTAGAGGCATCTGGTACTGGCCCCCTCCACAAAGAAGAACCAAAACAGTGAGTAGAGAATCACACTTCCAACACATCATCTACCAGAGAATGCCGGAAGTCAAGCAAGGAAGGAGAGGGAAGGGCAGCAGCCTGCCCTGCGGGATCAGCTGGGAGCCTATAGAGGCTCCCCAGATCCTTGTGAGCCCCAAGACTGATATAGGGATCTGCCTGGAAACTGTATGAAAGCACTGTTCCAGAGAGGGGGCTCATGCTGGGGTGCCCCACCCAGCCTAAGCAGTTACAATAAGGCGCCATATTGAGAGCTTTCTCAATATGCATATAGAGATTTCTGTAAAAACTAGAAATAGAACTACCATATGATCCAGCAATCCCACTACTGGGTATTTATCTAAAGGAAAAGAAATCAATATATCAAAGAGATGCCTGCACCCCTTACTTATTACAGCACTATTCACAATAGCAAAGATATGGAATCAACCCAAGTTTCCATCAATAAGTAAATGGATAAAGAAAATGTGTAATATATACACAATGGGATGCTTACTATTCAATGATAAAAAGAATGAAATCATGTCATTTGAAGCAATATGGATGGAACTGGAGGTCATTATGTTAAGTGAAATAAGTCAGACATAGAAAGACAAATATTACATGTTCTCACTCATATGTGGGATCTAAAATAGTTGATCTCATGGAGGTAGAGAGTAGAATGATAGATACCAGAGACTGGGAAGGGTGTGTGTGTGTAGGGGGAGATGTAAAGAGAGGTTGGTTGACGGGTACAAACATAGAGTTAGATAGAAGGAATACGTTTTTAATGTTCAACAGCAGAGTAGGATGACTATAGTTAATAACAGTGTATTGTGTATTTCAAAATAGGTAGAAGAAAGGACTTGAAATATTCCCAACATATAGAAATGATAAATACTTGAGGTGAAGGACACCCCAAATACCCTGACTTGATCATTACACAGCCTATGCATGTAACAAAATATCACATGTATCCCATAAATATGCATATATTTCATGTACCAATAAAAAAGCCACTGGCCACTGTGGGATGCCCACATATACTCTGACTGAACCAGGAGGCTTCTGGAGGGCTCAGGCAGTCAGGTTGTCCCACGATTCTCGATTTTCTGCACTCTGCCTGGTGTACTCATGTGGGTCTCCCAAAGTCCTGACATCACATAGACAGCTGCTAGAGGTGGGGGGCCCTAGAATACTCGGCCCCACTTTGACCAGGTACCTCTCCTTTTTGGCCCATTTTCCTGGGGCCACAGAGAAATGGGTCACAGTGTGGTCACTCTCCAGGCACAGCAGCTAAACACACACACAGAACCTGAGCTTGGCCACAATGGGGACAGAAACTAAGACCTGACAACAGATGATTCCGGATGCCCGTGGAATTGGAGAGCTGGGAAGTGGCCACTCGAGGCCTTCTCCCCTGAGCAGGGCAGGTTTCTTCACTCCCGGTTCAGGGTGAGCCAATTTTATTCAGCAGATCCACCACTATCCAACTTTCTTTCTTTGTCTAAGTGACTACCTGGTTTGAAAAGACTTTTTTTCCATTCACTTATATCACTAACTCTTATAGTAATTCTGGAGGCAGGATTTTAGCAGCCCTATTTTACAGACATACGAAGTAGATACGTTAAATAATTTGTTCAAGGTCATCAAGCTGGTGGACCGGGATTCAAACCTTGACTCTGGATCTCAGTCTGCTAATCATGACGCCATATTATCTGAGGGTTCAATGGCACTTTGGAGCAATTTCTGCATCAGACTGCAGTCTTTCAATTCTCCCTTCACGGCATTATTTGCAAAGTACTGAGTGTTAATTAAAGCACCGAGCTTCTACACTCTTATCGTGCCATCATACCACTATGCTTTCTCTACTTCTTATATTTATTTCCTCACTTTGTGAGGACAAAGGGGCTGGAGAGTACATTCCTTAGAGTTCTGAAGGATTCCTCTGCAACCGCTCCAAGGCAACCAAAAGTTAAAAATGAACCAGTCTCCCACATAGGTGGCATTGCAGTGTTCAGAATAGTTCATCTGGATTACCCTCCGGCCACAAAAGGTTTGTTCTTATTTTATCTAGCCTCAGTTGTGGAACAAATCTCATTAGAACGAGTCCTCAGATAACATGTGAGAAGTCCTTGCCTGACCATCTGAACACTTACTTTTTCAGCAAGTTCCAGCACACAAAGTCCTTTTTTTCTGGCAAACAATCATTCATCATTCATTCATTGGTAATAAGTCTTGCTACATGTACTTGCTATGTGTACTTGCTAACAGCAAAGTACAATAGGAAGGCTTTTTTGTTATTGCTGAAATGACTTCTGTAATATGTAACACCCAATACCTGCTGTTCCTTTTCCTTGAACATCTTGTATAAGAATATGACAAAGCAGTTTTCAAATCTTCTGTATGCTTATGAATTGGATTATTTGTGGTAGAAGAAGGATGAGAGGGTCGCAGTATACTTTCTCTTTGTGGCTAGCAATCTTGCTATATTATGCTGTTCTGATTATTTTCTGAATACACACATAGAACATTGTATATTACTAACAGTTTAATTCATGTAATAGTCATATAATTAACATAATGCAATTTGGGAAAATTATAACATAACTAATGATATGACATAATTCAGGAAAAAATGTGCAGCAACATGTTTTCTAGAAAGAACTCTAAACCTAGGATTCATATCTTGTCAAATCTCAAAAATTCTTCATCAACTATAGAAAGTGTTTGGAAGTCTATAGCTTTTTGTTTACATTTTAGTCTTCTTAGACACTGAACTATTTTTTTTTTTTAAAAAAAAAGCTTTCAGCCAGGCCCGGTGGCTCACGCCTATAATCCTAGCACTCTGGGAGGCCGAGGCGGGAGGATTGCTCAAGGTCAGAAGTTCAAAACCACCCTGAGTAAGAACATGACCCCGTCTCTACCATAAATAGAAAGAAATTAATTGGCCAACTAATATATATAGGAAACAATTAACTGGGCATGGTGGCGCATGCCTGTAGTCCCAGCTACTCGGGAGGCTGAGGCAGAAGGATTGCTTGAGCCCAGGAGTTTGAGGTTGCTGTGAGCTAGGCTGATGCCACGGCACTCAGTCTAGCCTGGGCAACAAAGGGAGACTCTGTCTCAAAAAAAAAAAAGAAAAAAAAAAGCTTTCAAAGCCTATTATATTGCAGTTTGATTAATGAGAACAAAATGTGTTTGGAGTATCTCATTTTTCTTTAATATTTTCTTTTATTGATAGTTTTCATTATCACTAGATCAAAGATAATTTATCATGTATATTTTTAGATACAATTTTGGAAGTTTTTCTTCTACTGAAGTTCTAAAGAAGCAAAGCTGACATTTTGTTTTCAATTCCTCCTCTCGGAATAGGAAGAATTCCAAACTAAGACTTTTTCTTAAAATATTTAAGGCCTAAATGTAATTAAATAACTAAAAGTTAAATGTAGTTCTTTCAAGTTATTTTATTTAATATTATAAGTCCAATATACTAAGCACTTCTAAAAAGATCAGAATTATGATATAATCTAACCTCAATTATTCTGTTATGTTTATTATTATTTAATAAAAAAATGTCTTGGGTGAAGACCTTTTACATTTGTAATAGTTATAGTTAGCTCCATCAGAACTTACGCTAAAACTTAGTGGTTTAAAAAAATAATAAACTTTTACTATCCTCATAGTTTGTATGGATTAGGAGCGCAAATTGTCTTATCGTGGCAGCTCTGGCTTGGAATCTCTCTTGAGAATACAGTCCAGATGATGGCTAGGGCTTCAGTCGTCTGAAATTTTTTTTTTTTTTTTGAGACAGAGTCTCGCTTTCTTGCCTAGGCTACAGTGAGTGCCGTGGCGTCAGCCTAGCTCACAGCAACCTCAAACTCCTGGGCTCAAGCAATCCTGCTGCCTCAGCCTCCCGAGTAGCTGGGACTACAGGCACGAGCCACCATGCCCGGCTGATTTTTATATTATATATATTAGTTGGCCAATTAATTTCTTTCTATTTTTATGGTAGAGACGGGGTCTCTCTCAGGCTGGTTTTGAACTCCTGACCTTGAGCAATCCACCCGCCTCGGCCTCCCAGAGTGCTAGGATTACAGGCGTGAGCCACCGCGCCCGGCCATCGTCTGAAATTTTTATTGAGGCTGAAAAGCTGCTTCCTAATTGGCTCACACAAATGACTAGCAAGTTGGTGCTGGTTGTTGACTGGAGGCCTCATTTCCTCCTCATATGGGTTTCTCCACAGCCTGCTTTAGTGTCTTCACAACATGGTGGCTGGCTTCCTCTAGGAAAGGTAGTACAAGAGAAAGAAAGGTGGAAGCCTCAGTGTCTACAGCCCTAGAAATTATTCACCATATTATTAATCACCATACAATTATTGTTTATAAAAGTCACCCCTGTTCAATATGGGAAAATACTATTCAAGGGCATTAATACCAGCAGGTGAGGATCACTGGGCACCATCTTGGAGGCTAGTTACTAAAGGTAGCAAGCTTGTGTATTTTCTCTTAACATTTAGATTTTCTGTCAATATATTTTCCTATTTACCAAACTATGTCAAAGTTCTTAAAAGTTGTTCTTGTACATTACGTTAACAGCTTTCAAAGCATATTATAGTAGTAAAATTTTACTCTTGCTATGATAAATATCCTTTTGTATTTTTTTAAAAATTTCAGCATAATATGGGGATACAAATGTTAAGGTTACATACATTGCTATTGTCTTCCCTCTCCCCTCGAGTCAGAGCTTTAAGCGTGTCCATGCCCATGACAATGTACAATTCACTTAAAATGTATATATATAAACCCATCCCCTCCCCGTCACCTGCCCGACACCCGATAAATGTGAGTTTTTTTTAATAACATTTTGGTTAGATTTTATAACTTTGCCTTTACTTAACAAATGTTAGAGGTATGCCCTTCCCCTCCACACTGTTCGCCACATCCCTCAGACATAGGTCTATCCTCCCACCCCCCTGAATCTCAGTGAACACCATCGCCTATACTTTTGTATTTCAATTGACACAGAATCTCAATACAACAAGCACATAAACAGGCTTCATTTCAATGTATCTTGAAATATTACCAATATTTTAAAAGAACAATTCAGTTAATAACAATAAATCCAAATGACTTGTCATTTTTATATTACTGACCATGTAATTCTGATTAGGTAGATTGATAACATACATGATGACACAGATTGTTCACACACAGGTTCAGGGATGTCTGGTACAGCATTCGCTTAGGTTGTCAACTCTTTATCTTCCAGAGGCTGAAGCTACAGAACAAATTTGGGTCAAATAATGAGGCCAAAGCCAAACTTCAGGACAGTTCTACTGCATCATGCCTATAGTGAATTCTGAGGTGAAACTCCATTTCCTGCTCACTGAGGAGCTAGTGCCAAACCTTATGAAAGTACAGCTGCTTTAGGGAATGTTCTGGATTGCTTGAGATCCCTTTTGTCTGTTTTCTCTTCCCTCCAAGTTTGCGTTTTGCCAAAAGTTTTGATGTCCAAAGACTCAGAGCCTTAATTCCTGATTAAAAATGCCTCTTAAACTTTGTTTGGCAGAAAGACCAGTCCCGTTGTTTTATTCTTATGCTACATATTTACCAAATGGGCATCAGAGAAAATCCGCTTGTACTAAGAGTTTCACAAAATTTTTTTGACTCTGAACTCTGTGACTTCAGTGACTCAAACTCAGTCCGGATTTTCTGAAAAGGAGCAGATACCATGGATTGCCTTACATTATTTTTCTATTTTGCTTCATTTTCAACAAAATTCCTCTCTACTTTTATAGTTATAAAATAAAAGGTATATTCCTGGATATGAATTGGGGAGCAAGTTTTGGGAAATTATTTGGATTAAATACTCAATCCCAGGTCTTTCAGTAAAAGAGCTCAGAACACTTTATATAATAAGGTTGAAATTTACATACACTGCCATTAAATATACAAATGAAATGTATTAATAGTTTATTTTTTCCTCTAGGAGATCAGACCTTCCTTACAAGATTTTACTTCACTGGATAACATGGAGGAAAGAGTTCTACAAACTTAGTAGTTTTCAGTTTAACAGTCTTTTTCAGTTTATATAATCTCTTTATGATGACTCAGTGTCTCTCAGATAAATGCTTAGTATCTTATATTTCTTCTCACCCACTGTGATTCTCTTTAAAATAGTAATGGGATTTAATGAGGTTTGGTTTTATGATCTTGAAATATGAGGGGCCAAGGTTCGGGTGAGATTTGGGAAATGGGAGAGTCACAAACCTACATTCATTCTGAACCCTCGTTTAGTCTCTATTAGAGTGACAATTTTTTTTAAATTTCATCATATTATGGAGGTACAAATATTATTAGGGTTACAAATATTGCCCATGCCCCCCCTCCATCCCCCCAATGTGTCCAATCCCCCGGTGGTGTGCATCACACACGTTATGGAAGCATACCCCCCTTTCCTCCTCCCCCCTACCGCCTGCCCACCACCCGATAAAAAGTTTTGTTTTGATTTTTTTTTTTTTTTGAGACAGAGTCTCACTTTGTTGCCCAGGCTAGAGTGAGTGCTGTGGCGTCAGCCTGGCTCACAGCAACCTCAATCTCTGGGGCTCAGCGATCCTACTGCCTCAGCCTCCCGAGTAGCTGGGACTACAGGCATGCACCACCATGCCCGGCTAATTTTTTGTATATATATTTTTAGTTGGTCAATTAATTTATTTCTATTTTTGGTAGAGATGGGGTCTCGCTCAGGCTGGTTTCGAACTCCTGACCTTGAGCAATCCGCCCGCCTCGGCCTCCCAAAGTGCTAGGATTACAGGCGTGAGCCACCAACCACGCCCGGCCTTTGATTTTTTTTTTTTTGACATTTTGGTTACATTGTATATCTTTGCCTCTCCCTAAGAAGGGTTAGAGTTATGCCCTTCCCTTCCAAAATACTCGCCACCTCCCTGAGATTGGGTCCCCCCCCTCCCGAATCCCTGGTGAGCATTGCCACCATTTGAAAACCATAGTTTTAATCAGTCAGTACCAATTTGATGGCGAGTAGATGTAGAGCCCATTTTCCATGTCTTGTGTCACCTCACTTTGGATAATGGGCTTAAGCTTAATCCAGGATAACATAAACGGTGCTAGCTCACTGTCATTTCTTAGGATTGAGTAATATTCCATTGTGAGGATATACCACATTTTAATTATCCACTCATGAATTGATGGACACTTGGGTTGCTTCCATGACCGTGCAATAGTGAATTGTGCTGCTATAAACATTTGGGTGCAGATGTCTTTATAATAGAATGTCTTATGCTCTTTTGGGTAGATGCCCAACAATGCTACTGCAGGGTTGAATGGTATTTCTATTTCTAGCTGTTTGAGGTATCTCCAAATTCTTTTCCACAAAGGTTGCACTAATTTGCAGTCCCACCAGCAGTGTAGGAGTGTTCCTGTCTCTCCGCATCCTTGCCAGCATTTGTTGTTTTGGGTTTTCTTGATATAAGCCATTCTTACTGGGGTTAGGTGGTATCTCATTGTGGTTTTGATTTGCATTTCTCTAATAATTAGAGAAGTTGAGCATTTCTTTATATGTTTGCATGCCATTATTCTGTCTTCTTTGGAGAAGTTTCTTTTCATTTCTGTCGCCCATTTCTTGATGGGATTGTTTGCTTTTTTCTTGTTAATTCTTTTAAGTTCTAGATAGATTCTTGTTATTAGACCTTTATCAGAGGTGTAGAGAGCAAATATTTTCTCCCACTCTGTGGGTTGTCTATTTGCTCTACTGATGGTTTCCTTGGCTGTGCAGAAACTTTTTAATTTAATCAGATCCCATTTGTTTATTTTTGATGCTGCAGTGATTGCCTTGGGGGTCTTCCTCAAAAATTCTTTGCCTAGGCCAATGTCTGATAGGGTTTTCCCAACATCTTCTTCTAGGATTCTTAAGGTTTCATGCCTTAAGTTTAAGTCTGTTATTCATCTCAATTGAATTTTTGTGAGAGGTGAGAGGTAGGGATCCTGATTTGCTCTTCTGCATGTAGCTAGCCAGTTTCCCCAGCACCATTTATTTTATTTATTTATTTATTTATTTATTTATTTATTTATTTATTTTGCAATCACACAAGAGGAGGTTTATTTTCTGGCTAGCCAGGGTCCAAGCCCCAGAGCACCAACACAGTGGCCACTCTCACAGGCAAGGACCCTGACCGGAACAACGGCATGCCTTTTATCCCCATGGTGCACAAGCTGCGCACAAGCCGACTACGCATGGATCATGCGTTGACCTTTAAAATGATTGGTTGCCCACTATTGCCTTTTGAAATAATTGGCGGGTTGGTTGCCCTCTATTGCCTGATGGGCCAGTCGCCCGTGCTTCAATGACCTCATCCCATAATTCCCCATACAGCGGTGTAGCAAGCAAGCAATGACCAGAAGCAAAGGTTTGCGGTTAGCTCATTGCCCCACCCAAGTAAATTCCCGACAATTGGAAGAATTCCTCTGCCCTTCCTCTGCCCTACAAATTCCTCTACCCTACATTCCCCCCTTTCTCTAGGTAGCAGATGAGCACTCTTGCTCGTCCTCAAGGTCTCTTAGGTGCTCTAGTTCTATAGCACTTGACCATAGCTGCTGATATTGTTGTTGCAATACTAGTAGCTGGACAGTGTTTATCCGTTCTTTCACAAAAGCTACTAGTCTATCAATTACACATGGCGCAAAAGTAAGGACTAAGATTAGCATAATGAGTGGGCCTAGTAGGGTGGATAGTAGCGTTGTTAACCAGGGGGAACTGTTAAACCAAGACTCAAACCAACCTGCTTGCTGTTCATATTCCCGTTTGCGGTGAGCAAGCCCTTCCCTGACCTTAGCCATAGATTCTCTAACAACTCCCGTATGGTCTGCATAGAAACAACATTCTTCTTTGAGGGCAGCACATAGTCCTCCTTACTAGAGGAATACTAGATCTAACCCCTTCTGGTTCTGGAGCACTACCTCGGATAGGGAGGTTAGTGACTTTTGTAGGTGTGAAATTGAATCTTCTATCCTTGCAATATCTTCAACAACAGCTGCCCTCAGAGTATTAAACCCTCTTTGCTGCATTGCCAGAGAAGAGATACTAGTTCCTGCTCCTATTGTCCCTAAGCCAAAAAGAGTAGCCAGGGTTATGGCTGTGAAGGGCTCTCTTTTTCTTTCAAAAATTAGGTTGGTGACTCTTCGCCCTACTATGCCCTCATACATTGTTTCCTCAGTGTGGTATATTATTCTTGGGAACACTAACACCATTATACAGTAATCTTTAGACCCATGTAAGGTTATGGGGTTGGTGGGGGTTCGGGGCGGTAAGTACAGCTGTAGGTCTCTACCCCAAAAACATTAGACCAAAAACACAACAACCAACCCCCACCGTGACCCATCCATGTTTGTCACCCAGTTCAATCTTTAGATGCCACAACCCCAGTCCAAGTCTGGGTCAGCAGTCCTGGGCTGTCGCCGCCACGCGGGTCAGTCTGGTCTTCAGAGGATTCTTTGGGTCTGCAGTTGCTTTCCACTGGTCCTGGCACCAATCCTGGTCTTTTTTATTAACAGGGCTCACGTGGGAGTGGTGTAGCCAGGTTGCTACTATTCTATCGACCTTAAGAGCAGTGGGGGTAACAAGAATAATTTGATAGAGGCCCTTCCACCTCGGCTCAAGGGTTCTGTTGTTATGCCGTTTCACCCACACCCAGTCCCCTACTGGTGTGGGTGAAACGGTGTCCGGCACCCTCCTCCTCAGGCCGGTAGATAGCACGGAGGGCCGGCCATACTTGACTGTGGACACGTTGCAGAGCCTGCACCGCTTGCAACACTTCTTTGGGACGTCCCAGAAGAGCCTCAGGGCTCATCCTAGGAACTACAGGAGGGGGTGTGGCAGCACCATTTATTGAAGAGAGATTCTTTTCCCCAATGTATATTTTTGTCAGCTTTATCGAAGATTAGATTACCGTATACTGATGGTTTCATCTCTGGTATCTCAGATCTATTCCAGATATCTATGCTTCTGTTCTTGTGCCAGTACTAGGCTGGTTTAACTATACAGCTTGGGGTCAGGAAGACTGATGCCTCCCAGTTCTTTTTATTTAAGATTGCTTTGGCTATACAAGGTTTTTTCTGGTTCCATACGAAGTGAAGAATTATTTTTTCTAGATCTGTAAAGAATGCCGATGGTATTTTGATGGGGATTGCATTGATTCTGTAGGTCACTTTTGGTAATATTGACATTTTAACTGTATTGATTCTACCAATCCATGAACAAGGTAGATTTTTCCATCTGTTTAAATCTTCTGCAATTTCTAGAGTGACAATTCTTGTCTCTTCTCTGGCCTTGTAATGCCTGAGACAGTTCTATCTGATGGTTTGGGCGTCATGCCGGTTCCCACCATTAATGGCCATTTGCCAAGACTATTAGCTGGGTACTGAAGTTTACCTACATTGCAGCCTCTTTATTGCTCATTCAATAAAGTTTACAGCAATTGCTTGAAACTTCCAAGTTTTGTGATCAATAACACTACTTCCTAAGGAGGAGATACCATTTTTAAAGAAAATTATTAAAGGCAAGTTCTTTTTCTTCCTCTTCAAGTATTGGGATACAGGCATAACTCTTTCAGAAACTTTTTGCAAATTAAGAGTTTTTCTTTTAATGAGGTATTAATTTTCAAATACCTACCAAGTTCTGCTGGATTGAAATATTTATTAGATGTCAATTCCTTATGAGTGCTGAACACGTGCATGTCATCAGGTCATTGGGGCCCTGTAATAGTCAGGGTTCAACCAGAGAAGTAGAATCAGCAGAAGATAAACACTAAGAGATTTACTGCAAGGAATTAGCTTATGCAATTGTGGGTACTGGCCTGGAGAGTCCGATATCTGTAGGACAGGATGTCAGAAAGGGCAGGCTGGAACTCTGGGGCTGAGTCTAATAGCCACAGGCAGAGTGTCTTTATCAGGGAAGCATCAGTTCTACTCTTAATGCCTTGAAACTGATTGAATCATGCCCACCCAGATAAACCAGGATGACATCCCTTACTTAAAGTTAACTGATTATGGACTTTAATCACATCTACAAAATACCTTCGCAGCAACACCTAGATTAGCCTTTGATTGAATAACTGGGGACTTAGTTTAGCCAAGTTAACACATCGAAGGATCATCACAGGTCTCAAACTGTTTGTCCCCAGAGTTTCTCAGCGTTGCCCATGATCTAATTTTCTGTTCTTTATCCCTTTAATCATAGGGATTCACTGTGAATATTTAGCTGATATTTTCGGGTAATTAATTGGTGGATACTAACCTACAAGGAAGAGTCAGTACAGTCAGTATATTCTAAATGTAAGAAATGCATGTTTGTATAAATCATACATAATGCTATTAATGACTCTTAGGCTTTGTTTGCTAATTTAGACTTTATATTTAATAAGAACCTTCCAAAGAGCAATCTTCTCTTGACTTAAAGTATAACCAAGAAACTTTGATTTATACACAAATCGTTTTCAGAATGTCCCAAACAAGTTATTTACTACTGAAGTCCTTTAGGAATCTGCTGGCCAATTCCTAAAAAACAAAAACAAACAAACAAAAAAACCACTTGAATGCATTTGTTTAATACCACTATGACTACATAATCTCAGTTTTAAGTTCACCTTCTTTTCTCACTGACCCACTGCAAGTAAAGCAGTATTTACTCTGCTTCACTATATCATGATGTTAAATCAAAAACTTAATATAAAAAAGAAAAATTTTAGTTATGAAATATCATTGCTAAAGGGAGTATTACTTTTGTAACTTATAAAGAAATTTAACAATTCTTTTGAGTTTGAGTTACAATAATAGACATGTGACAATTGCTGTCATTTTTACATTAGGACATAAGAAGCTAGATGATCTTATTAACTTACTAAGTGGTTAAGCATTTCTACCAGATGATCACTTCATATTTAATTGTTCATACAGGGTCATCCAGATGAAACAGAATAGACTTACTTTAATTATTCAAAGGGTATTATAAATATGAAAGCATCAAAATATTCAATCTTCAAAAAGAATTTATGAGCCCCTGAGAATATGTCACGGATTCCAGAGGGGCTTACACATCTACTCAAACTGCCTTGAGTATAAGGAAAAATAGAAAGTAACAATGTTTCATATGTCCTGATGCATAATTGAATATTGCTTTGAGTTTGAAACAATTGCTGTGGAATTAAGCTCATTATTTTCCTTGATTGTCATTGTTCTGAAGGTTCTAAGTGATCAAGCATTATTTTAGCCAACAATAATAGTAATTAACTGTAAAGAGTTGGTGGAATTTTTACTACTTTAGGAGCTGCTTCCAGAGTTTCTCATGGAGGGAAAAACAGAACAGGCTTTATTCTTGTGACTGATAGGCTTGGTTGGAAATTATTCCCCTGGAAATCTGAAGGTCAGGAGGTACCAAAGCTCCAGAGAAGGGTGCAAAACTACTCAGCAGAACAAAGGAGAAGAATTTAATTGCCCCAGAGAGGGAGGAAGAAGAATGGAGTAAAGAGAAGATGGAAGGGGGAGAAAAAGAAGGGAAAAATTTGGGAGATTATAAAATGCCATGCATTGTACAATTTGCGACTCCACTTATCTCCAATAAGATACTAAACTCACCAAATACTTTGTGTGCAGTTTTCTGTTTGTTTTGTTTTGCTTTGTTTTCAATTAATATACACACCACCCATAAGTTGAGTTTTCATTTAGGTTTTGTAGGGTGTTAACCCAAGCCACTGTGTAGACGCAGGAACTGGGGGTGCAGGGAGGCCTCAACTCACACCTTATTTACATTTATTTCATCTTTCGGTACAATTCACCAGCAAATCTGTGTACTAAAAGAAACTATTACTTCACTGTCTAGAGAAAGCAATTGGCCCTCCGAAATCAAACTCACCAGGAAGTGGTAGAGTGGCCCTTGGCCCTTTCCCCCAAATTCTCTGCTTCCGTGTTAGTCAAACAAATCTCCTTCAAATAAGCCCATGTGGCATCCTCATCCCCTGTAGTAAGTTAGTGCCTTCTTGTTCAATATGATTTGACATTTCTCATGTGGCTCCTAATTTAGGGAATGAAGAAGTTGCTTTATCAAAATGGCATCTTGCCAATGACCTTTTGGGTTATAGAACCACAGTGTCAACAGAAGTGCAGCTTCACTGGCTCCTTGTGCTACACAAAATACTTGTTGTACTTGTTGTTTGCTCCAAGCAATGAACTTTCATTATTGGAGGAAGGCTGAAGATTTGAAGGTCAAGCTCTAGGATTGTGTTTCCCATAAGAGCCTCAGTGGTAGGAAAGCTTTTGCAAGCCTCTCAAGAGATTTTTGGACAAATTTCTTTTTTTATTAACATCTATCTATAGATCATAACCAGCTTTCAAAACAATTCTACAGTCCAGAGAGAAAAGTGTAGGTAGTAACAGAATGGGAAAGCTTACTTCGTTGCTATCTTTCAAATCATTTTTTTAGATAGAGATAAACTCATTTTGTGTTACATATGAGTAATTCCCCTTTGGAAAAGGGTTAAAATATAGACTTGATGTTCATAATCATAATAAAAATTAATGAATGTGCAATTATCTGATTTAGAATGGTTTTGAATTGATGTACTTAGAAAAATACTATGGGCAAATCTATACACTATAAACTTGGTTCAAAATATCTGTCCAGTTCTTTGTAGCAAGACTTTACTGATATCATGGCCATATGCTCTGTTTGTCACATGCTATCATTAAAATACTCATGAAAATGCATATCTGGAGTGCCAGATGTTTAATTTTTACAATATACCATTTTCTTCACATTTACAATCCATGTGTGCCTATCTAATGGCTGAAATTGTGTGAATACTTCTTTACATTATTATGCATATGCTTTGTGTCTCTAGCTACATATCAGTAAAGAAGCATATATGGATATATATTTGTGTCTATATAAACACATACTTAAATGGATATTTTTGAGTGTGGACTTGTGGATAAATTCTACCCTATTTAAAAAAAAAATTCTTTTGTTCAGGAGTTAAACCATCAGATACCAATATGCATGACAATGAGTTGTTTTTTTTCATTTCTCCCTGATATCTTCTCTTCTCTTCTACTTGTAAAATATTGCTGACCAATTAGTGCTTGGAGGATTAGACTTTTCAACTAAAATATTTTATTGTTGATTTGAATTGAAATCATTGGCCAGTTCTTTCTCCCCAAATATACCCTTTCAAAGTAATTCACTGGTAATTGCACATAGAAAATATATAGAAAAATTGTGTGTTGCTCAAGATTGAAGAGACCACTAACTGGGTAACTTATTTTTCCTATACTGAAAGTTGGAATTTTAAAATGCTAGGAACGATCACTTTCCAGCTAATTTAAGAAAACTCATCTTCTCTAAGATGGTATCCATTGTACTCTAGAGAATGCATGCTACCATGTAAATATAGACATTTTAATGTTCGTGATATTCCTTTTTTAATTGCTCTGGGAATAGACCAGTCATCAAAGACTAAAACACATGCAGAAGTTGGTTTGTTGTACTTTGCTCCATGAAGAAATAAGTGATACCAGAGAAATACATAGATTAATCTTTTAAACTCCTTTAAGTTTTATGAGAGGGGAAACATAATTGAGAAGAAGAAAATAATAATATTTTTAGGACAAATTCTTTAGGATACTTGTCCTAGAAAATATTATTTGTTAGGACATTTTTTTCTCTAAACTGGAAAGTTGATTAAGACTTACATTGCAAAAAGAGGAGGAGTGATTTTTGTTAACATCTCTACCTCAAATGATTCCTTCAGTTTTAATAGGTTGACCCAAAGAGTGCCAAATTTTATAACTTTCCATTGCTTCTTATCCCCACAAGATTACAGTGACACATGTAGTAAAATTAATTCATTCAACGTACTTTACCAGTTTAACCAAGCACATTATTATTACTCACCCTGGGTGAGTGGATGAGCAATCTTTTTTTTTTTTTTTTGCAAGATTGGAAATCACCCTGAAGTTCCCACGCTAACATGGCTCAGTGGGAAGTAAGATAATCAGTCGGTTTAGGTTTATCAAGCTGGCTCCCTGACGTGACTGTGTTATTTGAGGAATCCTGTGCCATTGTACCGCCTTGGAGGGACAAAATGCCTTAAAACTTCACTTGAAATGAGTGAATCTTGTTTAAGCTCCCTTAAAATATGGCTTGCTTTCTGGTTTTGCAGATCAGATTCTTACCAGTTGCTTCTTGACACGATTTGTTCTGTCTACATAATCATTGGACTGTCTCAGTGCTGATAAAGCACTTGAAAATCTTGAATATGATACCTTCTTCACACCTACCTGCTTCATAGCATAGGCTACCAACGCCTTCCATCGCAGATAGATGTTAGGTAATAAGGTATTAGCAATTGTTGCCTCATTATCTTAATCCTAGGGTGGAGCCCCACCCTCTTTGTAAAAGAAGGATGCTGTTATTTTTGCTATGAGTTAGCTTTAATTTCCCAACTTATTGACATTTCCACCTGGGTTAAGTCATGCACTTGCCATGTTTCCCTATCCATACTTGCATTTAGAGGGCTTGCTAGAGAACAGGCTTTGCAGACACAGAGCCTGTGTTCAAATCACTGTTCTGACACTAATTAGCCGTGTGAACCCCAGGAAGCTACTTGACCTAGTGCTTCTTCCTCTATAGAGTAGAGATAATAATATTGGCCTCACAGGTTTATCACAAAGATTAGATCCTGGAGGTGATGAACATCCCATAGTACCTTAATGTAAAAGTCAATTAATAGCTAAAAAAAGAACAGATAAGTTGTCATTGATGCTATGGACAAAAACCAGTTTGGAGGGAAGGAATAAAATTATGGTCTAGTTGCTGTTAAAATTCCTAAAGTATTTTACTTCATCATTAATTCAACTCACATTTTTTTTTTCCATTTAAAAAAGGGGTTTCACATCATGTCTCATTCTACTAACAGTTTCATCTTCCCACATCACCAATTTTATCACTCTATCTCTTCGGAAGAGTTGCCAGGAACTTCTCATTCTAAATCCTCAATATGGCATCTTCTATTCTTTAGCATTCTGTCCCTAACTCTTCAACTTGACCTTCCACTGCTTCAAACCAGCTCTTACACCTAGTCAGGTCAGAGTTCTCACCATTCTCCAGGAATGCAGATATAATCTCCAACTCCTGGTGTTACATAAGATACGGTACCTGTATTCAAGGGGCCCGAGTGTAGACAGAAAGACAGACCAACTATAACAGAAGGTAACAAGGGAGTTGGCGATCTGTGTGAGCAAAAGTTTATGGGAAAACAGATGAAGGGGTGATTAATTCAGCCAGGGGTGGGGATGTGGTGGGTGGAAGTGCTGGAAAAGGCTTCAGAGAGGAAGTGACACTTGAGTCAGGCATTGGTGGATGAGCACGGTTTCATCTGGGCAGAGGGGACAGCATGATCCACGCCTGAAAGTGAGCAGTCCTCATCTAAGGCCTCAGAGCAGATGGCGGCAGGGATGGCTGACGGGGGAGAGACAGAGCTGACGAAGCTGCAGGAGCCAGGCTGGGAAGTGCTTTGTTGCTCTACCAAGAAACCTAAAAAAAGGAGCCTTCCTTTTCCTGAAGTCCTGGAGCAGCTCTTCTTTGTGCACTCATTTAGGCGATCATTTTTTATGTGTGTACTTTTTAAAAAAAATTGTACAAGTGATTTATAGACCCCTGGAGAATCAGGAAAAACCCCCTCTAAATGTCACTTTCTTCTTTCCTCTGAAAATGAAGAAAGGGATAGTTTTCTTATGCCATAGGGCTCCTATGATAATTCAATAAGTATTTAGCAAATGTTTGCTGCTCAGTTATTCAATAGCAATAATTGACCATTTGTTTACTATGTGCACAGGACCTGTGCTAGATTCCTGTTATACAGTGACAAGTTAAACGGGGCTTTGTAGTCTATTGTAATCGTAATTATTTTTATTGTTACTATTAATTTAGATCTTTAATAAATACTATTTAAACAAATTAATGTGTTTCAGCCACATCAATATCCTATCCGTGGTTGGACTGACTCCCTCTTGCTCTGGTCCTGAAGTGTGCTACATGACTGGTTGACTGACAGGAGCTGCCGCATCCAACATTCATGGGGTCCAGCAGTCACACGATTATGCAGCTTTGGTAGATGCATTGCTCTATGTTCAGCAAGCAAAGTGACCCCAGAAGGCTCTAGATAAGAGCAACCTCAGAAGCACGACCATCTGTGCTCAAAAGCAGTTCAGGTCACAGCTTAGTTAAATTTGGGCTCGCTGACCTGTTGTTACAACTTGCAATGACTAGAGCCCAGGAAAGTGGAACTCTAGAATCCTGAAATTCCATGATAAAGCTATATATTTGTTTTCACTGCTGGTGAAATGAGCACACAAAAGCAAACACTGCCTAAGTTCAGGGAGATGTGATGACTCCTGGCTTGATTAAGGGGTGCACTTGTTGATCTCTAAGGAGTAGAATCACCAACCACAAAGAAAGGTACATATTTTGTATTTTGTATTGAGACCTGATCCCTAAAGACATCTTGGGTCTGGGCCGGGCGCAGTGGCTCACGCCTGTAATCCTAGCACTCTGGGAGGCCAAGGTGGCAGGATCACTTGAGCTCAGGACTTCAAGACCAGCCTGAGCAAGAGTGAGACCCCATCTCTACTACAAATAGTAAAAGTTAGCCAGGTGTGGTGGTGCACGCTTGTAGTCCCAGCTACTGAGGAGACTGAGGCAGGACAATTGGTTGAGCCCAGGAGTTTGAGGTTGCTGTGAGCTAGGCTGACACCATGGCACTCTAGCTCAAAAACAACAACGACAACAACAACAATACAACTTGGGTCTGCTGACCTCTGGCAGAAGCATTGGAATGACTGCACAGAGTGTGGCCCATAGCCATGCCAAGTAGAGTAATATTAACTCCTTGATACAACCATAAGAATAAAACATGTAACGGCTTACCAGTAAACAATTTTTTTTCATGTATTGTATTGTTTTAACTTTGCCTCTATTTATTTGCTGCTCAGCTTAACTTTTTGCATTTAAAAAAAATTTTTTTTTGGCAGCTAGCTATCCTGGGTGCAGATTATTTCTGCTTATCGATTGTCTTCTTTTCCTGCAAGGGGACATTCTAATGTGTCTGCAGGCAGTACCCCAACCTCTAATCAGGAGTGGAGTACAGAGCTATATCTTCTTCTGTGCACACAAGATAGAATCTTTAATCTCTTTGCATGTTATTTCTCCTGATTCCTTTTGGTTGGTCTAATAATTACTTTAGGCTCTCTTGTGAGCAGTTTATGATTCCTGATTTGTGCAAGCTATAGCTTTCCAAGAAAAATGTCAGGCAACGACTTTTCTATAATTTTTAAACATCTTTAAAAATTCCCTTTTAAAAGAAATTTGCAAATTTAAAGAAGATACTAGAAGCAGATATGATCGATATAGATGCCAAGATCTAACTATTAGAATGGGGCAAAATTTAAAAGTCTGATTGTCTATGTGCCCCAACTTAAATTACTTTGAATTATGTTTTGTGAAAGATTACCCCAGCATCCGAGAAAAGTATATGTGGTGTTTGGAGCTGTGGCAGGATGTACCTTCAAGTAAAAAGTCACATTTGTTAGAAAATTAGAAATGGTGGATGAAGGTATCCGGGTAAGAGAATAGGCTGAGAGAGCCTTAACCAAAGTTAAGCAAACAACAAAAGCTAAACAATTCTACGATCACACTGGAGAAGCAATCAGCAGCTGCTGGGAGAAACCATTTGGGACTTTTCAAGCTGACCTCTGACCTACATCAGCCACCCGATGAGTCAGTACTTTTTAACCTGAAGTAACCTGACTGCATAAAGCGCCTGTGTAATGTCCCTCAGTATGTAGAGCAACATTCCCAAATCTCAACATGTCTTCACAACGAAGTAACCTTTATTTGTGAACCAAACTGTAAGTGACTTGTAGACTGAGGCAGGTGGCAGAGAAAGGAGGCAAGGAAGCAGGAGCTCAAGTTACCCATAAAGATCATGAAAGCCAGACAAATCTGGGGCATCGCATCCCCAGTGTGTTGAAGGAAGGTGTTATCCTAGAGGCCCTCAGCTGAAAAATACCTTGTCTTCCACTCTGAAGAGAAAAAAAATTAAATGTCCAAGTCTAGATACTCAGGACTGATTGCCTGGGGGACTGCACTCACAGAGACTCATCCCAGAAGGGGCAGTTGACGCAGTGGGCACGTGCCACCATGGGTGCTGTCAGCCCCAGGCCTGCTGCCGTGGGCTGCAGAGTCGGCATGGAGACCAGGCAGCTGAACCGGCATTTACTCCAGGTTTGAAGGCAGAGCTCAAACGATGCTTTAACTGATTTTGCAAGTAGAGTCTGGATTATCCAGGGCAAGGTGTGAGGACCAAAGGAGAGCTTCACCCAACCAGCCTTGGCTCCTGTCCTGTATTCAGTGCTATCCAGCAGCAATTATTGAGCACTAATCATATGTAAATTACTGTGATATAAAATAGTTTATGTCTTCAAAGAATTTACAATCTAGTGGGAAAAATAAAACATAAAAAAATAACGACAAGGCAAAAAAAAAAAAGTAAGTTCCTTTAGACAGCAACAAAGAATTACACTGGATCCTATGGGGTCTATCTAAGATGGAAGGTGTCAACTTGGGGATAGTCGTGAAAGGCAGAGGCCTAGAGAGGGAGGAGTAGATCCTAGGTAGAGGAGATAGAAACATCCCAGGTCAGCTTACATCCCCTTTAAACATAACAACCTGAAACCATGTGGCTTTCCTATAATAGACATGAATTGCCACCCAAAAATGAGGGAATGCACTATTTGTCATTTATGTCACCTATAGCCTGCTCTTCATTTTCTACATCATACCTAACCGAGTAAATTGTGATAGAAGGTGGGACCTAGCCAACGTAGTCACTTTCCCCCAAATCAAAGCATTCAGCTTTAGGGTAAAAATGGATCCTTTCCCTATTGTATCTAACAATGGGCTGAGGTTCAGAGCTTTTTTCAGCTGAGCGCCGGCCTTATTGACTTAAAACATCTTAATGACACATTAAATATTATAAGAGTCTCTGTGCCCAGAGTCTGTCAAATGATCTCTGTGCCCTGCCTCTGCTAGAGCAGACACTATGTGCAGAGAAGAAGACAAGAGAATGTAGGACAAGTCCTACTGGCCTGACAAGGGTACCACCTAATTCCTATGACGAGTCCAGTGCAGGTGACATGTTCTCTGAGGTGTGGATAGGCAGTTAATTTCATGGAGAGTAGGAGGTGTGGATTCAGCTCTTTTTTTTTTTTTTTTACAGTGGGGCATTATCTAAACGATACTCATTCTCTCTTGAATCTAGGCTTCATGCAACAAGCAGCAACTGGATGTTATTTTAAAACAAGCATAAGCCACTGAAACACACTGATCTGGATCCTTCTTTTGGAAGAAGAGTTGGTTGAGAAGTGCTTCTTGGCTAAGGATTAACCACACGGAGACAGCCAGCAGAAACAGAAGAACTGTGGGTTTCTTACCCCAGCCCCCAAGGAAGCTATGCCATGAAAAGGCTACCGACCCACTGACACACAGCAAGTTGGACGGGGCATCAATTCTTCTTTTGAGGAGCAGAGAAAAAAGAGGAAGTCTCTTATTCCGAGCGTCTGAAGGATGGCTTCCCAATGCCATCAGCTTCGGATCCTGGTCTGGAAAAATTGGCTAGGTGTTAAAAGACAGCCGGTGAGTTAGAAGAAAAAAAAAAAAGGTGGGGGGTGGGAGGCATGGGGTAATACTCTAGGCAATCCTAAAATGGGATGTTAATGAGAGATAAAAATAAGAGAGTTTAAAGGCATTTTCCAAAGCAGGAAATAAGATATTTAGAATTCATCCCTCTATCTGTCTTATGGCTAATAGAGCGAGTCTTAACGTGCCCCAAAAGCAGTCTTTTGAGTTCAGTAAATTAAAAGAGTAAAACCAGGACATGCCCCAGGCAAAGAAAAGGATGTGCCTTGTTACTGGCTGAATTGGAGCTAATGTTGAATTCCAGGTTCGGGTCAAAATGCTTTCAGAATTTTTCTTAATGAGTTTAGTTAAAGATGAGATGAAGGAAAACAAAGTATCATTTGAAAGCTACAATAAATGGGAAGAAATGTACTAGCAAACCAAAAGCAATAATAAGCTTGGCTGAAAAGTATGATTTAGAGCAGAAATAGTTTGAAGGCTGTTAGTATAGGGAAGCTTTTAAGAAATTCCAGTTATCTAAAAGTCATTTCCTGGAAATGCCAAACAAGACTAATATGTGCCATGTTTTAAGAGTATTATGGAATCACTTGACTTTCCTGATACAGTCTCTTTTCTTTTTATTCGTTGCAACATCTTTTTTGTGCTCTTTCCTTAATATTTGCCTGTTAAATTAGAAAATCAGCTATTAGATCCTCACCAGGTAGAGTCAGGAAGATTGAGAAATTGCCATATATTCAGAAGAATGTTGGGAAACCAGGGAAGTTCAAAAAGCCATCCAAGCTACTTTGTTTTAGAGTGATAATTCCCAGCCTTGAATGAGTAATATAAATATTATGCAAATAATCTGCGTCATAGAAACCAACCTTTTATCTATGCATCTCATCTCCCGGCTTGCTTGCAGTGCCTGACACCTTACTTGAGTGTTCTGACGAGTGTATTAAGAGAAGAAAGTAGATGTTTACTTACTTTCGTGAATTTGGTGGATAAGGTTTAAAACCATAAGGCATCATGTGATTGCATGGGTGTGGGGTTTGGAGATAAAATTACAAACTTATTCATATTTTTATTTGTTTTTTAACTGGAAAAGTAAACACAAAAGAGAAACTCATGTGGTTGATACTGTTTCACATTCAGCAGGGAGACAGTCCTGAGTGTGTGGATGTGGTCAGAGGGCGAGAGTTGGGACTCCTGTCATTGTTCCTCATGTGACTTACGTAGCACATGACAATTTGTCTAAGCACGGGTTTTCCTGCTTATAAAATGAGCATGTGCCCTGCTGCATCTAATTCATAGTAGGGGAAGAACCAAATATGCTAATGCATTTCAAAGTTTAATACTTTATATTAGTGAATGGTAAAACACTTGGCACATAAATTAGTGAAGGATTTGGGGTAATGTGAGTGTTCTTGTTTTACTCAGATCAAAGGTGAAAGGAAATCCAGGAGAAGGGAGTGTAGAAGAAATTTACATACAGTAAAGTTCATAAGTGATGAAAATGCAATAGTTAAACACAAAAGCATAGAAGAGCTAAAAACTGATATTTGTTATGCCAATAATCTGAATGCTGAGGTATGTTTTCCTTAGAAGTCTATTTTGCCTAAAAAATTATTTTTTTACAAAACCTCAAAACTTCAGGTGAATAAATGTTTTTCACTGAGAAATTTTATCTTTAGAAATTTTAATGACAAATCCCTTCCTTATCTGTAAAGTAGTAGGTATACCAAGTTTTAACTTCAGGATTTTTCTTCACTTTAGTCAGTTTCTGATGGACATGGTGAAATATTTAGAGACAATGCAAGTCAGATATGTCAAAACTGTTTTCACCATGATAACCGTATTGTTCTCATCTACCCCAAATCTCTGGAAAGCCCCTGGTAATTATACTTTTCCTAGGGAAGGAGACTACATGAGCTATGCGTTCATTTGGGGACATGGAATGACTTCCATCAATCTTAAGTACACCTTGAGAGAATGGGACACAGGACAGATAAGTCTTGGTTGCAGGAAGTGAGGTCAGAGAAAGTCCAAAATTTGGGGCAATACAGAGGCCAACCTGAATCTACTATGACCAACCAGAGGGACAAGAGAGACATGCAGAAGACAGTGGTGGCAAAAGGGGAAGGAAGGACAGTTTTAAGTGGAGGGCAAAGGGGCACAGGAAGACACATTTCTTCCTTCACAGTTTTCCCTGAGTTGACCTCTAGCTCTTGGTGTTGGGAAGAAGACTTGAGGACCCATGTGGAAAGGATATACGGGTGGTAGCATTATCCTTGAGAGGGAAGAGTGAGAATAGAAAGAGATTGAGATGTTGGAATTAAAGATCTAAGGGCAATAAAATGAAACAAAATGTGTAAAGAGAAAATATAGACAAATTAGAAGACAAGGACTGTGATAAGGTCATGTGAATTTGAGGAGAGGACATAGGCTTTGTGTAGGAACTGGACTTGGTAAGTAAGCATTTAATCAAGTAATCATTTAAGGTGCAAACATTTCCATACTTACATAATCACCCTAATAATAGTACTTTAAAAATATACTTTTATTTTATATAGAAATAGAACATCAAGTATTGGGACACTGGAAATGCATGGTACTGACTAAATGTTACAGAAAAATGGGGGCATCACCACCATAACAACCTCCCCTAAATTTTTTTTAAGAGATTCCACCATAAAGCAAGGTGGTGGAAAGAATAATCTATCAGGGAAGAAGTTAGGAATCTATTAATGAAGAAGTAAATCACATACAAAAAAAAAAAAAAAAACCCAAACAAAAAGCACCCAAAATATATGTAGTAATACTATTAAGGTAGATTGAGGATTACTGAAGGAATATATTTATTAATATATGCTAGAATAGAAAGTAAGAAAAGAATTATAAACAGCCATACAGTCTGAGAAATACAATGAGAATGGGTTAAACTAAATGTTGAGTTTGGGGTTAAAAAAAAGTGGTCTTTAATTTTTTAGGTGACCTCACACAAAATTTTTCTTGGTTAAATCTTTCTTTTTTTTAAAAAAAATCAAATATCAGAATTCTGGAATATTTGGAATTATAAAACCTCACTCAATTTATAGGGTCCTAGAGAGCTCAAGGGACTCACCAAGGTCACACAGTGAATTTAAAGCCCAAAGTCAAATTGCCAGGGATCTATTCTTTCCATGACCTCATGCTGCTTCTCTGTCCCTCTTGAGTTGAGTTTACTTTTCCAATATTCTCTGATCCTTGCTCAGCGTATAGCCCATCTAAGAAGAGATCACATCTGCTAAGGAGGCCTTGGAGATTGCCATTTTTTAATATTCGTGGTAATATCAATTCTCAATTGTATTGCAAAAAAAAAATAGAATACTAAAGGATAGTTAAAAAAATACATTAAGCACAACAGAAATGTTAGATAATAGGGAAAATCAATTAGATGAAGTTAATACCCTGCTGGGCTTGTAATTTGACTCTAAAAATAATGGAAAAATGAAGATACATTCCAGCAGAGATGGTTAGCAACAGGGAGGCTTACCTAATGAGTTGCTAGTAATGGCAGGAAGACAACAAAGAGATTGCAGGCTAAAAGACTAGATAATACAAGATAAGAGTTTATCTTCCATTAAGAATATGAGTCCTAAATAGGCATATTAAGGAGTGACTTCAAATCTCTACTGAAGTGGAATCTAATGGTAGCATTCTAAATCTGAAGAAGGAAAATTAACTTCAGTTGTAATGGATCACACTTTAACTCAGTTGATGGTAGCAGTAGCTTCTCTATCTCAGACGGTCCCACAGCTTGCTACAATCTGGCATTTTGGATCAAGCATGATACCTCCTTCCACAATCCCTACCTTATTCACAACACTTTCGTTCACAGTGACTAGAGAAAGAGAAAGACTGAGCTTCAAAATTTTAGAGCAGGTTCGTCTATACATTAAAGTAATTTTTAGATTAAAACAATTTAGGATTAAACCCTAATCTCAACATAATTCTAAATCAGATTAAAATAAACTAGGCCCTACACAATTTACTCAACTGTGTGGTCAAACGTTTCAGTCCCTTTTACCTCTTTGGGTTATTATCATTTACTCCCTTAATCCCTTTTAATTGCTCAAAAAATTTAGTTCTACCTGTTGATGATAGTGCCTGACATGTAGTAGACAGGCACATTTTATTAATGCAGTCAATCAATAAAAAGTAACTGAGCTGAAGTTGTTTCAGAAGTGGGAGCAATAGAGAAGTAAGTTGGCTTAATGTCTGATAAAAAATGTTCTGTTTCCATATATACCATAGAAAAGTACCCATCTCCAAAGTGCAAATCTAGAAGTATGGATTTCAGAAAGCTTTCTTGATTCTAGTTTTTAGTAGAGTTGTTTATATGGATGGAAGTGTTATAGAACAAAAAGCCCAATTCATTGAGAACTCTGAGCCATTTTTATTTCCTTGCTGGGGAGCTAAAGTTCCTCATTGGGAAACTAAGATTTTTCATGGAAACTATAGTTTATTCTAGATCTCAAATAATAATTTCTTACTTTAGAATGTGAACCTTGAAATCCTCTTATTACTACAAGTAACAGTCATCCTTGTCTGTAGGACAATGTAAAAAGAAATAGAAAAGGAAGAGTGTACTTTATATATGGAAGGCTGGGCAATTTTTATTTTCAGGTTTGCAATAAAAAGTTATAATTCTAGGTTTCAGGAAGACCTTTAGATGACTTTCAATACTCTCATACAATAAATTAATAAAACTATAGTATTCAGATCAAAGACAGCTTCTAATCAAATGGATTGTAGTGGTTTAGCTATATAATTGTAGTGGGTTAGCTATATAATGCAATGATTAATTGTGCTAGTGAAACCAGCCTCCCTGGCTTCAAACACCAGCTACACCATTGGTGGCTTATGGATAGAAAGCTTATTTTCTCTCTTTAAGATTCTGTTTTCCCAATCTGCAAGAGGAAATGAGGTTATTATGTTAAAATGAGATAATACATGTTAAATCTTTAACATAGCATACTGTACATTCTAAGCAGTCAATATATTATGTTAGCTACTATCATTTGGAGTACTGTATTGAATTCTGACACTAATTAGTGTCAGCATTTCTTATAATTATAAGAAAACCAGTTGACAACAAGAATTCATTGTGGGGAAAATATTTTTTGAAACAATATTTAACAGAATTGTTGAAGGTATCCAGGAAAAGAGGAAACTTTGTCTCTCTTCAAATACTTGTAGAATTCTCATGAGAAAGAGAAGGTTGAACTTTAGACAAATGAGTGGTAGTCATGGGGGGAGGAAGCTTTCACCTTAATATGAGTAAAAATAACAGACAATATGAGTTGTCCAGTGGCGAAGAATTCTCATGAAATAGTAAACTTTTAGGCACTAGAAGCTTTCAAGTAGGGATTGAAACCACACATCTTTTTTTCTGCCTCTGCCTGACTTTTTTTCATCTTTCAGGTTTTAGACTTAGCTTCCCTTGATTACCTTCCGTTTACACTCTTTCCTTCCCACGTCATGGCGTTATCCATCACATCTAGCTGTAATCATTTCTTTTACTGTTTCCCTTCCTCAAAAGACTGAAGACTTTAATCGCTCTATTCCCAGTGCCTGGCACACAGTGGGTGCTCAACAATTTCCTAGCGCATTCGCGGATGTGTAAACCTTATATAAATGATTATTATATGTTGAGCTCTAAGTTTACTTAAAACTCTCCAAGACTCTGACTCCGTGAAGGGGAATACAGATTCTTCATCCTAGACATCTTATTTTTAATTGTTTTCAGAGTAAGACAAAAGAAATCCTATTGAAATTTAGAAATTGTGCTGATATTCAGTATCATTTATTTCTAACATAAGCAACTTCAAACTGCTCTGGTGCATGGCGCGCAGACTCTAATATCTACAGGTAACATGATTATGTGATGTGCACTACGAGCTTTGTGAGAAAATAGGGAAGGGAGCTACCTGTGATGAGCTAGAGAGTGCATGGGCTATAAAGGCATTAAAATTCCATTAACAACAGCAACAACAAGCCTGCGTGCAAGAAACAGAACCCCTCCATGAGTCTGATTTGGCCTTTCTACCACCAGTCTGTGACCTCTGCTCCAGGACAATCACAAAACAGTAATGAAATTCCCAGAATATTCAGATGATATTTTAAAGCAGTTTTCTCAAATTTAAAAACATATAGTAAAACTTTATAATTTGAAATTCACCTGTATCTTATTTTCTTATTTACCTTTTACTGAAAATGATAAGAAAATAATAACAATGGTGGACACAAATAGAATCAGATGGACTTGCAGGGATCAGAATAAAGGGTTCTGAGAAGGTAACAGAGTATGGATGACCTAATGTTGAAATGACATGCTTTGTCGAAAGTTTTTTAGAATATTCGATTTGTGAAATTTTCAAATATTCGAAACAATAGCTTTCTGCCAATGCAGAGGCAAATGTTACTATTAATAGATAATTCAATTTAATTAGTAGATAATATAGATCAGCTCAAACCTAACACTCAGATGTCCACTAAAAGAAGATAGCATTTCTTGGATAAATAGGTATTTTCAGGGCTGGGACAAAAAAGGTACAGAATTGAATAAAGCAGAAACAACTTGCGGAACCAGAGGTAGGAAATGAACAACACACACACAAATGGACATTTATATTTATATTTTATGTGTCTTTGTATATTTTGGAGATGAGGAGTGTATGCCCATATTGTTAATTCCAGCCCAACACTATAGAGTTCATTTCCCACGTGAAATTCTCCCGATGAATAGTGAGAAGCTGGCTCCCCACATGGGAGCTATATTTACTTTTTTGGTCAGCCTCCTCTTATGTAATCCCTCTTCTTATGAAATTAATCACCTTCCACTGCCTCTGCCCTCTCTCCCTGCACTGATACCTTCTTCACCCCACTCGGGCTCCGACAGCCCATGTCCTCGTCACCCTGCCAGGGATCCGCTTCCCTCGCTGGGCCACTGTGGGTTTCCCAGTCCTTGAGTGGACGCTGACCTTGCCAGGCCCCACTTAAGACTTTTGGACTAAATATTTTAGGAAACGGAGGAAAAGAAAAAGAGAACAGAATAGAAAATCTCCATAGAAAATAAATCCTGGAGAAATAGAAGAACAAATACCTGGGCCCACTATGGAACTGTGAATTAATTATTCAGTGTGCGTATGGCCTTACATGACAAGAATAGAGGCAATGGAATACAAAGGAGGGGTAGAGGGAGTGTGAGACAATTAAAATATTAGCAAAACTACTAAATCTTCTGAAACTGCTGTCCTTAAAGTTTTTAAGTAGCTCCTATGTCTATACAGATAAAATCAATATATTAGTGCTTTCTTCAAACAAACAAAAAAAGGCATGGCTTGTCGGTTTAATATTTGGGTTCTTGATACTGTATTTGCTTCTAGGTTGCTTATGATAATATTTAGAATGGTGTTGAGAGCAATCCTGCTGCTATGAAAATTTAAATTTTATTTATTTCTTGCTTTTGTGATTAACTTGCCAACCTTAACATTTCTAAGATCACACTATGGAGGGCTTTGTTCTTATCATTCCTCAAAAATGCAGTATGTTGAAATGTTCTCCAAACCTCTCTGACCTAAAATCCCAGGGAAATCTTCTGATTATAGATTTGCATATGGGCTTGCTGTGTTTTTTGCCTTTAACAGAGTCTAAATTGCCTTAAATTTCCTTGATATAGATTACATTTTTCCCTGATTTAAAACATGTCTAAGGTAAATTTCAAAATTTACTAAAACGTCCTCATGAGATCATCAAATTAGATCAATCAAAAGACAACTGAAAAATATCCTACAATCGATGTCCCTTATTTGAATGTGAATGTATACTTGTGTTGATATAGTTGATCTTGGCCACTGAATTCTCATGACGTTGCCATAGAAAATGAATAGATGCCCCTAAAAGTGGCTGTGGGGCACTGTCTACCCAAATGAATACTTTCATTAAAGAATAAGGATGGCATCAAATACAAAACTGATAAATCCACAAATGTTCATATTTTTTAACCTTGATTCTTTATAGTCTACATTTCAAATGAGTCACATAAAATAAAAATGGCACCTTATATCCAGGATCTGAATAACAGATTCTAATTTTCAAATGTATCAGAGACTAGGCTAGAATAATAACATGTCTTATATTTCTGTAGCACGAATACTTTTTTAAAACACACTTTCTATGGTGCTTTCATATTTGCTCCTCAGAGCAGCATGAAAATTATAAAACATCCTCGCGTATGGACCTTGAGATTCACATTCTTGTCCCCTGCTTTGCACCAAAACTGGATATGTGACTTTGGACAAGCTAGGCACCTTCTGCGCCCCAGAGAATACAAACAGGGAGTTGGATTAGATTGAGGGCTCTTATCATCTTGCACACCATGGCTGTTTTTGGCCATCTGGTTAAGTCTATGGACTTTCTAAGAATAATGTTTTTAAATTTGTCAAATAAAATAAAATATACAGGGTTATAAATAAAACAAATTACATTCAAATTCAGTTATCAAAGTATTAAGAAGCAAGTTTATGAAATGGTAGTATGTGTGTTTGTTACAGCATTAAAAAAAGTCTAGTGGTGAATCCATAACTACCATAATTTTAACACAGTGATTAGTGTATATAGCACTTTGATATATCTGCAACAACTCTAATGTGAATTTAAAATATCCATGATCTCTATTGGTGACAGGTACTGCTAATAACATTGTGGTTCATTGCCCACATTCATCCTTAATGGAAATGTTAAATTTCAAACTAGAGAAAATAAAAATGCAATTTTTTTCTATGCAGATTTGCAAATGCCCTGAATTCTATCCATTAGCTGATCTCAGAGAAACGTTCCAACAAAAATATTCCAAGACTTTATAAACGATCCTGCTAGTTGAAGAGGGTGACATACATCCAGGTCCACTCTCCAACAAAGTATAGTCCACGGAACAGCAGCGTTAGCATCACCCACCTGGGAGGTTGTTAGAAATACAGAGTCTCAGGCTCCTTCTCAGACCCACTGAATTAGAATCTGTGTGTTTCCAAGATCCCCACATGATCTGAGTACCCATGAGTGTTTGAGAAGTGCTGCTTTAGATTAAGTTGTTCAGTCTGTGTGCTTTTTAATGATGATCAAACCAAGTGCTTTAGGACTCCTTAGATCTACAGTGAACTTCCATTTCTAAAAACCTGCCCTTATACCCAAAGTCTAAGAAGTTGGTGACAGGCCTACCAGCAAGGAGAGTGGTGCTTTAGGACACACAAGGGAGATTTTAGTAGAAAATTTATGTTAGGAATTACTTAAGGATCAATAATTGATCGGGCTTGGATTGCTTTGGAGGATTGAAGAGCCCCAGGTGGATAGTTTAATTTGGCAGAAGCAAATTGTCTCTGAAAAGTGAGGGAGGAAAGATGACAAGCCTGATTGCATGACTGTACAGAAATGTAGTTCCAAGTTCCACTTTATTAAGTATAGGCAATGTTTGTCACTGTCTTGGCTTGAGCATTGTAACTGCATTCTTTGCATATCACAGTTAATGTTCTTGTGAATATATATATATATGTGTGTATATATATATATATATATTTTTTTTTTTTTTTTTTTTTTGAGACAGAATCTCACTATGTTGCCTAGGCTAGAGTGCTGTGGCGTCAGCCTAGCTCACAGCAACCTCAAACTTCTGGGCTCAAACAACCCTCCTGCCTCAGCCTCCTGAGTAGCTGGGACTACAGGCATGCACCACCATGCCCAGCTAAATTTTTCCATGCATTTTTAGTTGTCCAGCTAATTTCTTTCTGTATTTTTAGTAGAGATGGGGTCTCGCTCTTGCTCAGGCTGGTCTCGAACTCCTGAGTTCAAATGATCTGCTCGCCCCAGACTTGCAGAGTGCTAGGATTGCTGGAGCCAATTTTATAGGGATATAAAATATTAAGCAGTTAGTGCCTTTAGACCAGAATCATGTCTACATGGGGAGAAGAAGCAGTTCCTGAAGTGCTTAAAGCGAAATTCTGTAACAGAAATTTCAATGCCATATATATATTTTTTGAGCACCTATCTTGCACCAGGTAGTGTAAATTTAGGGATGAATAAGACACTATCCCTACCATAAAAGAACTGCCAGTTTATTTCAGGAACCAGATAAAAGAATATACAAAAAACCATTGCCTATAATGGTATGTTTAAGTTCTATGTTGGAAACAGACACAGGATGTGAAAGTGGGATAGGAGAGGTTGTATAGAACTTTAAATTCCTGTTTTCTCCTTCACTCATTGGCTCAATTATGCATTTGTTGGTCCATGCATTTGTTTATTTGTTTAATGTTTATGAACCATGTCACACACCATTGTTTATGGCTGAGCATAGATTGCTGACACTGGAAGTGGTAAGATAGGTCTAGGTTGAAATTATGGTGGGTTTTGTATCCCCTGTTCAGAATGTTGTATTTTATCCAAGAGCAACCAGGAAGCTCTAAAGATTTTTAAGGAAGGAAATAACTGATCTGATTTGAATTTTAAGATAAGCACTTTTGGGGCAGTCATGAGAGGTGACCAGAAAAGAGATTTTGGAAAATCATTTCAAAGTTTTCATCCTGGAAAAATTATTCTTCTGTGCACTTAGAGGTCTTTTGCATTTTAAAAAATTTCTCATTCCTTTTTTATTAATAATATTTATAGGTAGTCAAATATCCACCTTGTGTTGAAATATTATAGTATGACATACCTTTTGTAGCCATGTTTTTAAATTTTTGGTTCAACAGTATGATCAATAATTTTTTCTATTGTTATTTTTCAGCTTTGGACTCTTGTCTTGATCTTATGGCCAGTCATTATTTTCATAATTTTGGCTATTACTCGGACCAAATTTCCTCCAACAGCAAAACCAACTTGTAAGTAAATGAGATTTGTTTGTTTCTATAACTTTCGGATTCTAGTTAAAATTTATTTTGGTACTGCTTTAGTGTTTCATTCTAAAAAAATTTTGTATAGTATTTTCACTTGGAAGTATTTTCATAAATGGTTTATGTGTTTTTTACACAAGATTTTCAAATTAGCCAGAAAGTGAAGTTTATCATATTTATCTAGAAAAATATGAAGCTTGCAGGAGCCAGAATATATTTTAATCTTTATAAAATTTTGGTTCATATTGTAAATCTCACCACGGTATGTACAACATAAACAAGCGTAATCTCAAGTTCAATCATTCTTTATTTTTACTGTAGAAACCCTAGACTTGTATTTGATCAATAGAACAAATGAAATGTGGAGTACTATAAAAATTTCTCTCTACAGGGCTGATATTTGAATGATGTAAATGTGTCAACACAATTAGTTTAAAAACAGATTGTTTTCTAATTAGTGCTATTTCAGTTACATTTAGTCATTACCAAGTTACAAAATAGGCAGAATGCCCACCCTACTCCATTATTTTCTTTTGGATCCAGAATGGAAATATAGAAAAGAGGGAAATCCTCAGAACTGAGGGGGATGAGCTTCTTAACCCCAGCAATTTGACCAACACTGTTTTTGCTTTTGTTTTTATTCCCCTTGCTCCTACTTTTCTTAGAAGAGAAGTAAAAGTCAATCAAATGTTTCATGTTTAACAAAACAGCCATCTCCTAAAAAGCTTCTTATAAATCAAATTTCTATAAATCTGATTGTATTTCAGATAAATTATGGTAATTTACTACAGAAAAGAATGCAATGTTGAATTATTCTGTAAAAAGAACAAGCTAGTGACTTTTTAAAACCGGAACAATGTTTTTCAATCACCCAGTCCTAAGAAATAAGAGGAGAGCCCTGCAGAATCTACCTGAATCAGGCACAATATCAAAATTCAAAAGAAAATGTCAACTCAACTAGTATAAAGCATTTAAACTCTTCGTGCTAGAATAAATAATTCCTTATATTTGAATGGCACCTTATTTCTAAAGGACTTTTGCACAAGTCATTACATAGAGTTGTTGATGAGATTTTATTAGATTGTTTACAAAAACAGCATAATTTTCATCTTTTCCTATTGTACGTATATTAGTTCTTTATAACAGATTAACTCCCCTGTATACAGTTGGAATTTATGTATTCTTGCATATCTTAAGTAGCTTGGGCTTCAGCAATAATACATTCAGCACATAAGTAGGACAAATACTCTTTGAAATATTCTGGTTTAATATGCTAATCATCAATTTGCTAACTATAGTAATAGAAGGACTTTAATAGCTCCTTTCAACGCCTTATTTTCATGAAATTTCTTGTTTTTAAGGTTTTTTCAGTTACATAAATTTCCTCTTAAAAAACTTTCAGGAGAGAAATACAAGGTCTGTGAATGAGTGATCTTTCACTAACTGGTGCTACCTGATGGCTTTTGGAGGTTCATGGAGACAATCCTAGAAAGCTCTTATAATCTTAGTAAATCAGGAAGAAAAAACTAGAGAAACAATGTGGCATGTGCTTTCTAGACCTAATCTAAGGGCTCAAGACAAAACATATGAAAGGAGATGAATAATCATTTTTAGTATGGACCTATTGTCATACTCTAACAATAATTAGCTATGAAGCGATTATCTTTACATTTGTGGATAGGAGAGAACAGAATTATAGGATAGCTCAAACATGGAAAGTGTGTTTATTACCCTCTTAGACCTTGTAAGACTCAGTCTAAAATACAGTGCTTTGGTGTGTTATTAGAGCAGGATGCAACCCTCTCACTTTACAGATGAAAAATCTGTAACCCAGGGAGGTATTAATAGTTTGCCAAAATTCAATCACGTAGGATAGGAGAAAAAGGTATTAGAAATTATCTTCCCTTATTCTTTGTCCTTGAGATTTGTATAGTATCTTGCCCTCCTACACACAAATTCTTTCGAGGTCTAGAAACTCCTATTTGGATAAATAAAAGCCAAATAAAAATTATACCTAGAGTTTCAATTCATTCTATAATCAATAGAATAGAAAATGTAATTTTATAATCAGAGGAGCTGTAGAGTAATTTGGAGAATCTAAGACTGGTATAGAAGCAGTTACTTTTTGTCTCTCTGTGGTAGACAGGGAATAACTTTGAGATGACAGTTTGGATTTAAGGATTTTTATTCTTTTTTATTGTTGTTTTTGTTTGTGATATTTATCTATTATACTGAAAGATTAAAATTGGCCAATAATAAATAATAATACTAAATATATCTCTTGGTGTCATACTATGTGCCTGGTAGTTACTTAGGTGGTGACTATTATTTGTGTCATAGTTGAGAACACTATTGCACAGGGAATTTTGCACAGTTAATAAATGGTAGTGTCAGGATTTGAATCCAGGCAGTCTGGATCCAGAATCTGGTTTTAAGCTCATGAACTCACATTTCTTGCCTCTAGTAGTCACTATTAATTTTTTCATGTTGCATCATTCAGATTTTGTAAAAGTAAACTAAATATTAGAAACTAGGAATATAAACACCTCTTCTTTGTCTCTATGATGAAATCAAGAAATATGAGGAACAGGTGCATTCCATTATATATATCAGAGTTATCTTACATATTAGTATTCAATACTACCTCTGTCTGACTAATTCTGCACAAATCATTACAGTTATAGTACCATAGAAATCAGGTCCTGTTTAATAGAGTTAAAATCCTTTCTGGGCTACAGTGCTAGTTGGGCAATAGAAAACTGAAGATAAAACTCTAGAATACATCCCTAGATGAAACTTGGCTACGATGAGAATGGGAGTTGTAATCCCATGGGCACATTCTGCTCCCAGAATATCCAGGCAGATCTGCAGGACTCAATAAATCATTTAGTATGAATATATTCAATGACTCAAAGGACTCACTCTACGGTCTTTTTGACTGATGGGTGTCTGGAGAAGTCTGGGTTTTCGGTAAGGAACCAGCTGCAGTCCCTGCCACCGTGGTGCTGGTCCAGGGTAACATACTTATTTTTGACAAAATGTGCTTTCACTCACTCCCTTTTGTGTTTGGACAAACAGATTAGGTAACTAGCCTCTGCAAATAATAAATTCCAGGTAATGAAAGCGCTTTAAGCTTGGAAGGCAGGTCCTATGCTGCTTTTTTTTTTTCACACGGGGAAGACATGAGCTGAGGTGCCAAGTTTGAAGTAGTTTCAGCTTCGTATAATCTCTACATGCAGAGGCTTGTCAAGAGGCGAACTTGAAAGCCGAAACACCATTGCTTAGGAGCAAAGGCAAACAAAAGAGCACAAACCTCCCCAAAACGATTTAGACTAAGCCCAGCTGGAATGCGCAGCAGGTTTATTTTGTCTCCTTTTTAATACACACATACCCATGAACGTCCAGGCAAGAAGCTCCTAATTACTGCGGAACGATTCTTCAAGTACAGTAAAACCCTGCCAGAATGAGATAAGTAGACTCCAAAAAATGCAGTCATGTCAAACAAGGAATCACCCTTTTGTGAAGTTAATGAGAAGCAATGTTTTCCAAGTGGTCAAAAATATCGCTACAAGCACAATGGAAATCATACTGTGCAAATAGGACCGTGCACTGAATTAAGCTCCAAATATCTCAAGGCTGTCGTTTTCTAACATTTCTGCCCCTCCCAAGGATAAGAGATTCAGCTCATCCCACACTTGAAAATAGGAGAAGTTAGTTGGATATAGAATTTATGTTATTGCAGGGTTATGCTGAATACCACCCATCCAGACGTGACTCAACAGCTTTGGTAAATGCAAGATCATCCAACAGTCCTAGCATGACTTTTGACTTCCAAAGCCTACCTTTTGTCTTCAGGGAAGCATAAATAAAAAACAAAATAAAAAGTAACAATAGAGGTGAATATTTATTGAACACTTTACTAAATATCAGACACCGTGCTGAGCATTTTGCATATATTACCTTAGTTAATACTCATATCATCTTTTTGAACTATGTAATATGACTCTTTTAAAGATGAGAAAACTGAAACACGGAAAGGTCAAGTAATTTACCAATATTCATATGGTTACTATGTGCCAGAGCCTGGATTTTAACCAGACTCCTGTAGATGGGTGGTTTTATCCAGGTCACAGGTGCCAACAATGGCAGTCCTGAGGTCTGGTTCGTTTGAGTTTACAGCGTCTCCTTTTTCTTCTTCCTATCACCTATTGGCACTATCATAGATGAAGCATGGCTTTACAAGTGAACTCAATTGGTTTTTCTGCTTGTAAGCAGCTCTAGGAAAAAAACGTGAGAAGGATGGGTGAAATTGTTGCTCACTTGCTGGTTAGTGGGATCCATGCCTGTTGTTAGACGTACAGCGCCTGAATTGTTCAGAGGAACTATTGTGCGGTCTATGTTGACAGAGCCGATGAGGCATCTCACTGGTGAGGGCTGTGAAAGTCAGAGAAGTGACGTTTTTGTCTGGCCTTGCTCTTGCTGCTGACTTTTCCTGAGGTTTGTTTTCATGGAAGTGAAGGCAAGTGCATGAGTTCAGGATTCTGGGGAGTACCATGCTCTCCAGCACACCTGTGATTTAATGGTAAAAATTGAGGAACTCGTAAATAATTTTGCTTACTATCTTGATTGGCTCAAAATTTATGTAGTTTTTAGTTCTGAGAAGCTTAGAACTCATCATCATTCATCTTTTGCTGGGGATTGCCCAATGTGGTTTCTCCATTCTCATGAGTGCCAGCAATACTAGTCAGCCTCGCAGGTTAGAAACATTTGAATCATCTCTGACTCCTCCCTTTTCTTTTCCTCCCATAACCACTGGCTTTCAGATTAGGATCTGTGTTGTGAAATATGTCCTGGAGTTACCCTTGCCTTTCCTTCCCTCCTGCCATTCCTTGGTCCCATTGTCTCATATTCTTTGAGTCCATCGAATTTCAATCCCTCTTTGCCTGACTTTCAGGACCTTCATAACTTCCTGTCCATTCTGTTCTGTGGTAGGATGCCTGTGCCTCTTAAGGAGGAGATGTCTGAATGTCCTCCACACATCCCATGCTCACTCCCGCTTCCATGCGTGTGTTCACGTCTCATCCTGAATGCCTGCTAAAAGACAGGCTCACATCTGAAGCTTCCTCCTACCTTAACCTCCCCAATCACTCAAACTCCAGCTGGTTCTCCTTTATATCTCCTTGTTCAGTAACGGTTTATAGTGGTCTTTGAGTGTGTGATACTTCAATCCTGACTCACTCATTGGATGGATAGTATAGTAACAGCAGAAATCACTGCATACCTTCATACTCACATCAGATACAGCATGGTTCCTAACAGTGGACAAAGTAGGGGTACAATAGGTCAGAATCTGGTACACTTTAGAAGATTGATATAGGTAATCAAGTTCCAAAATCCACCCAAAGGTAGATAGTAAAAAATTCAGTGTGCATCTGAGATGGGTAAAGGGCAAGGGATTAGCTTGTTTTGGTTTGATATTTACTTTTCATAACCAGGTAAATCTGACTATGCTCTCAGAAGTGTCTATAATGGTCATATTGGGAAAAGAAAATGAATAGAAAGCCCCATCACTCCTCTCCAGCTAGATCTACCTGGGAATTTCCACCATAAATACTTAAGAGTTCTGAATGTGTAGGAGAGATTTTTGTGTAGGAGTGCTTACAGTCTGCTTCCTGCTTAAGAAGTTTCAGGAAATGTTGAAACAGCTTTTGAATTTCACAGCAAAAGCCCCATCCTTTACTTCTTCCAACAGCAAACTATAGTCAATGACTTTTTGGGAAAGATTACTGACCCTTTACATGGCAGCATGGAGATAAATTCTGTGGAACTCATAGAAACTGAGACAGGGATTAGATTGGGATTCTGTTTCCTCATGTGTCCTGCACAGAGCTGTCTGAAATAAGCAGAAGGGAGGGAAATGTGAACATGGCTTTGTCTTACTCATACACAGGGGTGGCTGTAGTTCCTGCTGGCAGTTGCCTATCTCCCCCAGCTCCTGACTTGACTCTCAGGCAGTGCACATGGGCACACCCTAATGCCAGGTAATATGATGCAAGGATTTCTCAACTAATGCCCTCTTAGGCTCAGTACACACAGAGTTGCATCAGAGAACCAGAAGTACCTCTGAAGTACAATATCACTTAATTTAACAAGTAGGAAAATAAAGAGTACAGAACAGCTGTTGCTTACACAATGATGGGTTTCTTTTCTTTTCTTTTCTATTCATTCTGTATCATCCCCACTTTGTCTGATCTACCTTTCAAGCTTCCCAGAGGTGACTGCCTTACTGAAATTGGCCATGGGGGGAGCCACATGTGTTCTCTTTTTTAACTCCTTTTCTCTTTTCTTCCCTTCATTAAAAGCAGAGAGCCTTCTGTTACTCTCAGACAGGGAGCACTAACATCCACATCCATCTGATAAGTCAAGATGAATAACTGATTATTTATAACATTCTTATAAATATAGTGACATACCTTGCTGAGGTTGCCAATATCAGTTGATGTTGCCAATATCCTTTTTAGGTCTTTGTGGTTTTTTTTGTTTTGAGACAGAGTCTCACTCTGTTGCCCTGGCTAGAGTGCCATGGCATCAGCCTAGCTCACAGCAACCTCTAACTCCTGGGCTCAAGCAATCCTTCTGCCTCAGCCTCCTGCGTAGCTGGGACTACAGGCATGCACCACCATGCCTGGCTAATTTTTTTCTATATATTTTTAGTTGGTCAATTAATTTCTTTCTATTTTTAGTAGAGATGGGAGTCTCGCTCTTGCTCAGGCTGGTTTCAAACTCCTGACCTCGAGCGATCCTCCCGCCTCGGCCTCCCAGAGCTCTAGGATTATAGGGGTGAGCCACCATGCCAGGCCACCAATATCCTTGGAAGCTAAGAGCCAGAGTTAAGAAAATAATTTCAGCTGGTTCCCCTCACTTATCAGGGAACTGGAGCCCAGATAGGAGCTCACAGGTAAGGGGAGGGGCTGGCCTCATGATTAGCTAACCACATTTTCCCAAATGACTGTTCATTTAAATTTTCTTCTAAGCATTGTCCAGGATACCTGGTCTGTCAAACCTTAGTCACTTAATGTCACTCTCAGTAGTCACATTTTCTCATTCTCTTTGATTAGATTACATTGTGTCCCTTGTCTTTAATAAATGAACCTGTGCATTTTTAGAGTACAGTAGCCCTTATGGAAGAAATGCTACAGCATCCAATTTTCTTTGGCTCTCTAATCAGTTAGAATTTCATTGTGGATTAGAATTAGAATGACCAATAATATTTTCACATTTTAAAAAATAAAATCTTTGTGTTGGTTATATATTTACATATTTATATTTATTCATATATAAAAGTATTATTAATGTGAGAGGCAGTATAGCAGTTGAGAGCACAGACTCCAGATCTGGAGTGCACAGGTTAAAATATAAGCTTTGGACAAGTCATTGCATGTGCTAAGCTAGTTTCCACACCTGTATATTGGAGCCAATAATAGCACCTACCACAACGAATTGTTGTGAGAATTAAATAAGTTAGTATTTGTTAAAGACTTAGAAAAGTTCTTGGTACATAGTAAGAACTACATTAGTATTGGATGTTATTTTCTATGTTATATTATTTATAATATATATGTATAGAGTATAGCATCAATCATTGAATATCATTGAATATCTAGTATCTTGTCACTGTTTGACAGATGAGGAAATTGAGGCTCACAGAAGAAACTGAGGCTCTTAAAAGACTCGACTGAAGTTTCATAACATTTATTCTTGCCATCATCACATATTTAAAGGGCACCTGCCATGTCTCTTAAGTGCAGATTAAGAAGGCTTTGAGCTCTCAAAATGATCAAGTGTGTAGGAGAGTAATAAGTATATCAGAAGCTGTAATGCAATGTGAAAAATCCCACAGTGGTGGTGGGTCCAAGAGCAGAAGCAACAAAGAAGATGGATTCGGCAACTTTGCCTGGCACAGTGCAAAATTCCAGGGGTTAACAAAAACTCAACAATCAAGATCACTTATATTTCAATAAAATATTTTTAAAAATCAAAATTAATACAAAAACCCCATGATGAATGACATATCAAAAATTAAAATAAAAACAGCATCAGGATTTTTCTTTTGTCTCAGGCTCCAATGTGGAGCTCCAGTCTAAAACTCATGTCTTGGCATGAGTCTTGAGTAAGGAGCAGGAATTTGTAAGGTAGACAACTAGTGTCTTTACATTCCTTACAGACAGCATGAGTGAGGACAAGTTAGATGTGCTAGGAATTTTGAGTCTGTTTTGTCTGAAAGAGGAGGATGCTTGTTGAATGTTGGGATATAAGGCTGTTTGGTCAACACCAATAATATTCAACTTTATTTTCAAGGCAATGGGAAACCATTGGACATTTTTTACTAAATTAATTTTATTTTAAAATGTTTACTTTTTTCTGACCATAGATGTAAATGCTTATTATTAAAAATTAAATAATATACTACAAGTATGTGTATTGTAAAGTGGCAGTCTTATGTAATCTTGACCTCTAAAGAGAATCCTTGTTAACATTTCAGTGTACATTTTCTCTGACATTTTTCTATGCATATACGAAACACACACATATGCACACACTCACATACATGTGTACCCACAACTGGAATAGGACCATTGAGACCAGATGATGTTTTAGAAGGAGTTCCTGCAGCAGTGGAGAAGAAGGCTCAGAGCAGTAGAAGCTAGAGACTGGGCTGGGCACAGAGTTCTGGTTTTAAGATTCCTATTTCAATTTTCCTTTCCATGATCTCTTGATTGCCTTGGAAATGTTATGGGGCTAACATTCTGTATACTTCTCTATCTTGGCTAGCTATTTCCTTTTTTGACACGCTGTCCTTTGATCCCTCACCTTCTTTCCAGATTTTTAAAAATCCATATTTCTCTTAAATATAGAGAATTACTTTTTATAATATGTAGGTTTTCATTGCAAGGTTAGCCATAACCTTCTGATTTTATACTGTCCAAATGAGATGGACACAATTCAGGAAAAATTTAGGGAGTGAAAATGCAGCTAATTAGAGAGAAGATAATACAGGAATCACATGCTATTAGCAGTATTTTCCCTCTTTATCTTTTTTCTGTCTTTGTGAGTTATAAACAGATGTACTCAGGCACTTTATCTGAATCGAAATGATCTAAGTGTGGCTGCTGAAATATATGGACTCCAGAGCATTACCCTAGACTTTCTGAGTTGGCTTCTGATGGTGATGGTGAATGGGGTGGTGTTAATGGCCAGACAGCTTGAACTTTGAAGAGCTCCCCAGATGATTATTTTTGCTACTTAAAACTTGACAGTTACTTTTTCCTTTTTTCCAACTATTATTTTTTAAGTTTAGATCGGTTTGCATTTTTCCCTAGCGCACCACTGTGAAAGCAAACCAGAGAATAGATTTAATTCTTTAAATAATTTCGGGAAAGAGCTTGCCTTCACCTGAGTGACCTTGCAGGATTTCGGTGAAGGCCAGCAATCTCTGCTTCATTTCATCGCGGGATCTTTCACTGTAGTCCTCAGGATACCAAAAGTGGCACACTATTTTTTGCATTTTATATTGAAGCCCATAGTTGGGAAGAGGAAAAAGCCTCCTCTCAGAGAGCACTGTCAGATGATGACTATGGAAGGAAGTGCTCACAATTTCATGAACAAGTGTTCCTCCAGGATGGTTTCATGTTGAAGTTACATGCCCAGGGAAACCCAGTCCCATGCAGACAAGTGCTTCACACTCTGGCATTTTAACACGGTGCTTCTGGTTTCATAAATATCAGGAGAGTGAGAAATGTCAGTATCTTTTCATCATTTTGACATTGCTGGCCCATATGGAGATGGTGAAAAGATGCTTCTGGAGGTTTATATTCTACAAGGATGTGCCTAAGGCTGCAGAGAATAGGACTGTTTCTGTCCTCAAGTTGCTTGTGATCTAATTGGGGAGTGAAGAAACACACATAAAAGGTTATATGCAACAACGGATTTTAAAAAATGAAAAATTAAATATAATGAAAACAAAAGGGTAAAATATATGTTTTGGCACAGTACTTTTCGCATAATGGGAACTTAAATATTTTTTGGTGAGTTAATAGTGACATGTAACAACAGTGCAAGTACTTAGAAAAATAAATATTAAATAAGCAGCATTGGCAATGAAAACTAGTGGATGTTTAAAAAAGGAAAAGATTGCTATGAATTAGGGTAATCAAAAATTACTCCAGGATTAAATTAAGCTTGGGAGGAAGAAAATGAATATGCAACAAGAATAGGAAATGGCTTTCAAGAGGAGGAAAGGGCATGATCAAATCTTCGAGGCAAGACTTTGCAGGGGTAACTGGCTGAAGACAGGCAGACTAGTGTGGTCGAAGCGCAGTGTTTTGTTTAAGAGCAGAGGAGATCAATTTGAGTTTGGTTTGGGCTTGTAGGGTTTTGAATACTAGATCTAGGAGTGTGGATTTTTAGCCTATAGTAAAAGAAACACTGAATGTCTATGAGGAATTATTTAATTGTGTGTTTTCTAACATGGGAGGTGAACTAAAGGCAGTTTGACAGATGTTCCACCAAAATTGTTCCTATTCACCCAGATGTTTCCATCACAGGTTATATCAGTTATCTATAGCTCTATAACAAATTGCATCCCGAAACTTGGTGGCAACAATAATAAACATTTATTAATCTCCAATTCCTAGGGGTCAGAAATGAGGAAGTGGCTTAGCTGCACAGTTTTATTATCTTAGAGTCTCTTTTGAGTTTGTAGCCAGGATCTCAGCTAGGACTGTGGCCATCCAACAACTTGACTCAGGCTGGAATATCGGTTTCCAAGGTGTACTGCTCACAGGGCTGGCGACCTGGTGCTGATTATTGGTGGGAGGCCTCGGCTGCTTGTGTGTCCTTGTGACATGGCAGTGGGCTTTCCCCAGAGCAAGCAATTCAAGAGACAGTCAGGAAGAAGCTATCCTTTTTCTGACCTCACCTCAGAAGCCCTGAAGAATCACTCTGCCACATTCTCTTCGTGAGAAACAAGCCTCTCAGCCTGACCTATATCCAAGAGAATTAGGCTCCACCTTTTGAAGGAAAAGTGCCAAAGATTCTGTGGGCACATTTTAAAGCCACCGCACAGAGTAACGAGGTGCAGTGGTGCAATAATAACAACATAAACATGCTTGACATATTTAGCTGCATCAGGGCAGAGTCTGTATCTGCTTTCAGCCTCTCTGCATTCCTAGTACCTAGCACGGTGCCTACGCATTGAGGCACTCATTAAATATCTTTGAACTATTACTGTTTTATAGATGAAGACGTTTACTTTCAGAGATTCTAGTGCTAGGCCTCACTGAGTGTTGAAGTGAGATTTAACTGGGTCTTATTACCCACAGCCTCCTTCTGCTCACTGTGCTCTCTGTCAGACAGCATCACTCATAGCTGTGAGAGACGTTCACCTTGCTGTTGGCACAGCTAACAGAAGCACTCTCCGGAATATTGCCTGGTACTTAGTAGTCGCCGACGAATATTTATTGAACAAATGAATGAATTCGGCACTACAGTAATTCAAAGCTAGAGGTATAAGGAAGTGTGCCCAAATTTACTTGCAAGTCAGTGGAAAACTGAGAAACACAGCCCAGAGTGCTTGCCTCTTACGCAGGTTACTGCATTGTCATATTTACTGAAAGGGTGCTGGGTTTAAAGTGCAGACGTTAAATCCTAAGAATATAGAAGATCTGGAACTCCTGTGGTTTGAGGAGCTTTATGACGGCCACACACAAGGATTCTGTGGCTAATGAACTTTATATCATTGCACCGTTTTTTGGAACATAGTCTTTTCAAGAGTGGGGATATAGTAGAGGGGCAGTCAGTGTACGTCAGCTGGAATTCCTCCCATTTGAGTAGTATCGGGCTTTGACACGCAACCCACAAAGAGGAACAAACAAATTAAGATACCACATAACTCCCATGCACCTCACTACACAACTCTACCATTTATTCTGGAAACATTTTGGACCAAAATTGAACCTAACTTCTGTGAAAACTTCACTTACCTCCACTGAATCCTGTTTGCTTTAATTAGCTGTTTTTAGGTTGTATAATAAGCAAAGCTCTGAAAACCAGAGAAAATAATTACAGAGCTTTGTTACACAGATGACATTTGTTTCAAAAGCATACCAAGAGCTGAAATGTAAGGCCTTTATTTTGTTGATTTATTTTTAGTTTTATGTGGAGATTTGGCATTAAATATACAATCCAGAAGGTAAATAACAGAGACCAAGGAATTTCATAGGCAGGTTTAATTTGGGATTATTATGAAATTTGTGTTAGCAATATGCAATATAAATGTAGCCAGACTTCCAGAACAATAAGCAATTGGTTTTTCTGCAATGTTAATGCAAAGAGTATGAAATTTTAGCTCAAATAAAACCTAAAGCAAATGAACAAGAGTGGGATTAAGTTAATCTCAAACTTTAGGAAGGTTGTTGAAGGGATTAGAACCATGATTCTAATCCCTACATTTGTTACATAGATTTCTAGATGTGAATACCCCTAAATAATAATATTCGGCTACTCATTAAGCAAATGTTTATTTATTATAGCATCTCGTGAACTCGAAAGGAGAAGAGTGTAGGTTTTTTAGGCAAAAACATTGATAATTGATGTGGTAACTCTAAAATCTATGATCTATTACATAATCCACTCTGGTAGAAAGAACCACAAATGCACTAACATTAAAAAAAATAAACCAACGACCCCGCCCCCCCCCCCCCACACACACAATTTTTGGAGGCTAAAGAAGTTAGGCAAAGCCTACTATCTTAAATAGGACTTAAACTACATTCTTAAAAAGAAAAAAACTAATAAAATAATTGGATTTGCATGGAGAAGAATAGGGAGTTTTTAAGGGACGGAGGAGAATGAACCAAATTCCTGAGAGTGAAGATATAAGGTGAATGGCCAATTTTGCTTCAGGGAACCTTCCCTGAACCTCTGTAATAGGTTAGTTTTCACCCTCGCCCCACTCCTTCCTTATAATTTTTTGAGTATGCATTTATTTATTTGATGTCTGTGTCCCTTCATAAGATCTGTGCCATGCCTAAGCCTGATTTTTCCACCAAATATCAGCAGTGCCTAGCATGTAACAAACATTCAATAGATAAGAAAATGCTCCCCTTCCCCAAATTCCATCAGATTCCACTGGGAAATAAGTTTGAATGGGTAAAATTGGACCAAGAGATCCAGAGTCTCAAATACCAGGGTGAAGATATTGGGATGTCTTTATCCAATAGATAAACAAGGAAGAACGACCCATGGCAATAGGAATATGGTGTTTTGTGCATATTAATCAGAAAATGAGAGAAGGCTAGATCAGGGTGAGGAAAGGCTAAAGCAAGAAAAAGAATTACACAGTTATCAGAATTATAAAAAGCATTGGGCACTCTCTCTAATACAACAGGAGAAACAAAAATAAAGAATGAATACATCTTAAAGATCTTGGGAAGAGAAAGTAAGTAGAATGTGATGGAGCTTGGATTTGGGTGATAAAAGGAATGATTTGAAATAAAGCATTCTTCCAGCATTTGACTTGTAAGTCTGAGAAAACAATAACAATAACTTAACAACAATGATCTCTTTTACGTAATATTGTCTTTGAATTCTTGTAAATTTAAGTCCCAGCTTGAGCTTTTTGACCTTGGGAAGTTAACTTCTCTGGGCCTCAGTTGAGCAGAATTAACGTACCTACCTTATAGCATTTTGAGGGAAGTTAAATAAGAGACTATAACTAATAAGATAGTATGTACTAAGGTAATTTGTGATATTGCGAAAAAGGATGCCTACAGTCTATAGATGCATAAAGTAAAAGCTCAATAAAGATTACTATGATTAGGTAACTTCCACAAGATTAAACTGCTAGTGAGTGGCAGGGCTTCTGACTTGAACCCATATCTTCTGATGTATTTGTTATACTTGAGAAAAAAAATAAAGATACACGGGTAGAACTGAAATATTAGTTGCTTATTACCCAAAGAACACCACTCGTTTACTGCAGTTCATGCATTAAGAATCACTGATCTGATGTTTGGAGGAAAAAAAGAAATCAACAGTCTTATCTTAGTTCTATCAATCTAAATTTTCCTACAACTTGAGAAAGGACACAAATTGTTCTTTGGTTTCTATACTTATGTACTGGATCATATATGTGAAATTGTGCCAAGAGAAACACACTGGATAAAAATCCTCTTAATGCTAAATTAGTCCTATAATCTTTAGCGACAACCACTGTTAACGGACCTTGTTTCTCTTTGTGACTCTGAATTTTAAAACTGAAGACAATAAAGATTCTTTGCAGAAACAACATTTGAAAGAATTCTTCCCTCTCCAGTAGGACCCAGATATCAATCACACAGGAGAAGTAAATGAGGAGAAGTAAATTGAGAAGAAAATGTTTTCTGAGAGCAGAAATATTCAGAGGCTTTTTGGCTTTTGCACACTAATTCGTAAAATGTAGCCCTTGTTTTACTATCCTATCCTTGCTAGTATGTGTCTTGATTTTCTTCCATGTAAGAGTTCCTAATAGTTTTAGAGTAGTAACAGTTATTATTTTTCTTTCAGTATGTTCTTTTCCCATTCTTAGGAGAAGGAATATGAATCTCATGAAACAGTAAGCAAGAAAAGATTACAGTATTTTATAAGGAAACTGTCTGAGGATAAGTAAAGCTTAAAAAAAATTGACCATAATCAAAACTAATCCAACCTCAAGTAGGTGTTAATCCACGCTAGTTATTCCTATCTTATCTGCTGGATTCAGTACTTATCGCCAGTGGAGGTCTGAAGTACCAAAACATTCTTTGAGAGTTCTGACCACAATTTGATTCTATCCTTTTAAAATTTGTCCAAACTCTCCCAGCTCTTTCAATGCACATGGCACTTATGGGGTGTTCAATAGATATTTATTTAATGGAGGAATAGATGGATAGATGGAGGGACAGATATATGAATAATTTACAGAATGATTAAATCAATGTATCATTGAAGTTTCTGGAAAAAAATACCAACTCCCTTTTTGCTACTAAAACTCATTTGGGGAGCCATTGTGTCATATCACCAACATCGTTCAGCATTACTAATGACAAGTGCATGATAGTAACTAGGAATTAACAGTCTTTTTGTCAAGAACAGGTGTCTCCATTCTCACTTCCTTTTCCTTAATGAAATCAATTTTGTCTCTTCACATTTATTAAAATTCTAGCTTGGGCTGATGACAAATAACCACAAACTAAGCCTCTGACAGCTTCATTTCCAAATCTTCCAGTCAACTCATGAAAAATGAATCTAATCCAACTTAGTTCCATTGGATATTGGAATCTAATGGTTTTTCATTATGTTAGACTAACCCAATTGCAATACGTAAAGAAAAATAATTAAGGAAATGTGGGTCTGTTACAAATTCACAACACATGAAATACTTAATATCTAATACTTAATCCTTTATCTTCCCTGTCCCCCAAACTGGCCATGGCCTAATGTGGGGAATGAATCCACCTTCCACTGAATCGTCCAAACCAATAAGATGGCAGCCATCTTTGTCCACCACATCCATATCCTTAAGTCTCCAACTTCATCCTTCCAAATGCCTCTTGAAACTCTTGCAGATCTTCATCCTGTGTCTGTCATAGCTCCAGTGGCATTTTTATCTGATTTCCATGTCTCTGTTCTAGCCCATTTAGTCTGTCCTTTATACTGATGGCTAGGTATTACCCTAAGCACAAATCTGTTCATGCCATTTCTCTGTTTAATGTCCTTCTGACTCAACATTACTTTCAAGATAAAATCCAGACTTTGTCATGTGACACCTGAGACCTTTCATGATTGATCCATGACCTAACTCTTCAGAGCCATCTACTATCACCTCCCCATCACTCACAGACATATACTTCATAATCTAGCCACTTTCAACGAACTGAAAAAGGAAATGCTGCCATAGCATTATAAGTGGAATCTAGGCCATTCAATCATGTAAAATGCAGACGCCTGTTGTGTAAGGATAATGAAATGGCCAGGTGAGCCAATTGCTTTATGTCTGAATTCAAGTTATTGCATTATCATGGAGTTTTATTGTACTTCAGGCTCTTCTAGGGTTTTCTAACATTTATGCCTTTGCATATATTATTCTTTTCTACCCTGTCATTCTCTCAGCTAGTTCCAACTTGTCCTTCAAAATGCACAGCATGTACTACTTTCTCTAACTAACCTCCACCTGCCCACTCTATTCTCTGCCATCAAATTGTATTAGGAGTCCAAATTTCATACTTTAATATCATACCCTGTGCATGATTCTATTACCATAGCAAGCCCATTGTAATTGTTTGGACACATGCTTCTCCTTTTTCTCTTATCTTCCTGAACCACCCCCCCCCCAACACAACACACACACACACACACACACAGAGACTCACACAGAAACACATATTTACACACACACACACACACACACACAGAGTTTATACACCCATTTAAGGCAAGACTTTTGTTTTTCGTATCTATATTTTCTGTTAAGACCCAGTCCAGTAATAAATAAGCACATAGAAGAAATCTGTGATCTGAAGGGAAGCCAAAGATCTGTACTTGCAGTAAACCATTTGAATAAATATTTGACAGTCCTTTCCAGTCTGTTAAGAATATCCTAAGCCAATTTGGCCATTCATGATCATTAGGTTTTTCTTGGTAGACACTATTAATAATTAACTGATAGTTAGAGGAAAGTGAGCTTTGTGGGCCTCCTCCCCCACAATCTTGTTGGCAGTGAGTATATTTACAGTGAGAACAAGACTCACAGTTTGCAACTCATGACAACATTTATTAGCAAGCACACACAAAAGCAGTCACACAAACCCATTCATGCAGTTTGACAAAGTTCCGGCTCTTTGTCCTCTAACAAGGACCTTGCTGGAGAAATGTATTGGAGGCGCACGCAGCAATACATTAGCAGGAGTGAGCATTAGCTCCAGATCACATGGTCAGTGGTGGGACACAGGGCTGAAGGGGACTTCTAGGCTACACATGTGCTCCGGAGGGTATTAGGAGCCTGAGTTTGCAGATTCTTACATTCTGTTCCTGTAATGGTGCAGACACCTTTATAGTATTTCTAGCCAGGCCACATTAACTGGAACACCATTCATGTCACCAGTGAAAACTCACTTCTGACACCCTTGATGCTACCTGGCACGTCCCAGGACTGACTGAAGAGAAGGCAGAGGAAGTATTTTCACGCAAAGGGCCACCCTGGCTCAGATTCTCCTTGCGGCTCTCACGTAGACTTAACTGTCTGGGGCCTGTGTATTCCTGATTCAGAACAACAAAAGTTTACTAACAGCCTCTGGATTGTAGATTAGAATTAGATACAAAATGGGTTTTAGGTTAACATTAACTAACACTCTTAACCCACTATACCCTGAGGTACTTTAAAATAAAGTACAGATGATCGTGGGTCCTGTGGTCAATCATGATGGTGGTCTGCCAGCCCTACCTAAAGATGGCACACAGTAAATACAGCCAAGAGGGATGGATGTTGGCCAGATGACTGATTAGCAAATACTGTCTTGCAATGGCTTAAAATATTCCCCATTCCTTATTTCCTTCCTGCGCTCACTGTCTTGCCTTCAATCCAGGGGTCCTGACTTCTTCCACCATTATTACCTACCTTTCATTCCTTATGTAAAAACTACGTAATGGTTTTTCATGTATATCTGCAGTCTGCCAATTATATAACACTACTTGACTCCCCAAATGCCTACGTGTGTAATGTTCTTGTGGAAGTAGACTGATGCTTTGTAGAACATTTCTGTTTTTCTTCCCTCCTTCTTTCATGCCCTGCCTGCCCCGGTAACTCTAGTGCAGTTACTTACAAGCATACAGTGCTAAGATAGCAATAGAATGAATGAATGGCATTGCAAGTTACAGAAGGAAGAATCTTACCCTTGTGTACATAAAGCTAAAATGAAGGAGACAGAATTTTTTCATACAAAAAGCAATTAATTTAGGCCAGTTCTTTTTTTTTTTTTTTTTTTGGAGACAGAGTCTCACTTTGTTGCCCAGGCTAGAGTGAGTGCCGTGGCGTCAGCCTGGCTCACAGCAACCTCAGTCTCCGGGGCTCAGCGATCCTACTGCCTCAGCCTCCCGAGTAGCTGGGACTACAGGCATGCGCCACCATGCCCGGCTAATTTTTTGTATATATATTTTTAGTTGGTCAATTAATTTCTTTCTATTTTTGGTAGAGACGGGGTCTCGCTCAGGCTGGTTTCGAACTCCTGACCTTGAGCAATCCACCCGCCTCAGCCTCCCAAAGTGCTAGGATTACAGGCGTGAGCCACCACGCCCGGCTTAGGCCAGTTCTTTTTGACATAAATCCCATGACAAAAATATTTTTGTATAAGAAATTAATATTTATTGTGCTCAGGACTACAGTAAATCTTTTACATACAACATTTCATTTGATCTTCAAGACATTACTCTGAGGTAGACGCTGTTGTCTGATTTTTGTCCCTGTGGGAAAGAGGAAGTGAAGTCAGCTGGCCAGGGTCACACAGAGGTAGAATTGGAACCAGACCTTGGGGCTAAGTCCACACATAAATCTTCATTGCAACCCGTTGCTAAATATTATGAAATCTTGATTCAGTTCACTTACTTTCAACTAATATTTACAAGAGTAAAAGTCCAGTACATTTAAAATATAGAAAGCTCATTGTAATTGAGATTTGGGCTTTATAGCACAAGCTTCTTTCATAGGCACCGAGAACTGTGTCATTCACTCCCTTATTCATTTGTCCATTCAACAATAATATTTTGAGTCCCTTGTCCAATCATAATAAGACAGATCTATATATGGCATGGTATATATATAAACCCTTGCCGGTCAGGCAAAACTGTCCATGACCTTCATGGACAGTTGTAACTATCAGTTAGTTCCTGAGACCAAATGAGCACATCAGTCTTTATGCAGTTGGGATAATAGTTATAGGAAGCTTCTGGCCAAGCTCCCTCTTTTGAAGGTTAAGGATTTCCATTGGCCTTGGCAGTTGAAAAGATTTAGTCTTATAACCAGTCAGGCCAGTAGAAGATTGTGTTTGACTTTAGCAAGTTCCTTCTCCAGTTTTCCACCTTTGGTTTTAAAGAATGACAGGAAAAAAAGTGCAACTATTAAATTCAATTTGGGTAATAAGACAATCAACTATTTGACTCAGATTGATAATTGATAAACAACAGGTCTTTGCACTTTTGGGGGGGTCTGAAATAATGAAGTTTATAAGCAAAAGCTGTGATTCATGTGTAAAAATATGTACCTTGGGTGGGGATCAAAAATATTTTTTAACAAAAAGATAAAAGGTAGAAAGAGAAACTTCATAATGAGAAACATGAAAAATCATAAACACCAAGCCATACCAAAGACATTTTTATTTATTTCGGTGGTTTAAAGGGGAAATATGCATAACAGTTAAAGAGAGGACACCCAACACAACATACTACATACTTGTGTCAGTGGATTGACTACCTATGATAAAGCTGCTTGGCATGTCATGTGAGCTACTCTGCCTCAGTCTACCCATCTGAACTAGAGTTTTCAACCCGATTGTCCCCAGGAGAGCACCATGATGATAAAGTGTAGGACTTCTAGTTAGCATACTCCAGATAAACAATACAAAGCAGTGTTACACTCATCTGAAAGACAACTGAGTGTTGCTAATTTTTTCTTTTGTTCTTACAAATTCTGCCCTAGTTGTTCAGTGTAAAGAGACTTTGACATAAAATTGCTTATGGTGCCCAAAGGCTATCCAGTGCTTTCAGACCATAAGACATTCCCAACCTCTCTCCTTATGTCCCACGATGAGTCCAAGCCCTCCCTGATATCTTTGTACTGAACTCTGATGTCTAGACCTCTCATTCTGATGTCCTTCTCAGGGACAACCTTATGCTCAGGACAGCTCCCAGCCTAACCTGTCCCTATCACACTCACATTCTACTACCCATTGCCACAGACACTTGATCTCTGCTAGGTGACTCTAGGTGGTAATGACTAGCAGGCACTAATGTCTAGAGACATGTCAGATATCCAATGTCTTACACATCTCAGAAACATAGTCTATTAGTCTGGTTTAAGTGCACATATCTCCATAGAGCCATTACCATATGGAAATGGCCATCACATGGCCAAATTAGGGAAGAGGTTTTAATTAGAGAGGACTTCCATCAGCTTTCAGATCATGCAATATACAGAAAGTGATATTGTGGATAGAGTACGGGGCTTGAAATCACAACTCCTATTTAAAATTTCAACTTTTTTTACTTACAATTGTCACTGAGCTTTTATTACCTAACCCATAAAAATGCAATTGATGCCTATCTTCCATGGTTATGTGAATGAAGCTCAAAATGGGGTTATTTCTGAAAGTATTTTTAAAGCTAAAAAAGCATTGAAACATGGTATAGTTACATATGTTACTGTCATAGTAATTGAAAAAGAATAAACTCTTTAAGAGATATAGCAGGTTATATGTATTCTAGAAAACTACAAGAGGACTGGCAGTTAGCTTGGGGCTTGTGTGTGGAATGGCGGGTCATAGACTTGATTTTTTTAAATTTTAGAATATTATGGGAGCACAAATGTTTTGGTTACATGGATTGCTTTTGCACTGCTTGAGTCAAAGTTATATGTATGCCCATCACCCAGATAGTGTACATTGTACCCATTAGGTATGATTCCACCTATCCCCACTTCCCTGTTTCCACTTGAATAATTTCTGTTGAGTTTTACTTCTATCTGTGCACATGTGTGCTGATTGGTTAGTTCCAATTCAATAGTAGTGTTTGTTTTTCCATTCTTGCAATACCTTACTTAAGAGAATGGTCTCCGGTTCCATGCAGACTGTTGCAAAAGGTGTTAATTCATTTTTTATGGCTACGCAGGACTCTATGGTATGCATATACCACATTTTATTAATCCACTCATGAATTGGTGGGCACTTGGGTTGATTCCACATGTTTGAGATTGTGCATTGTGCTGCTATAAACATTCAAGTTTGAGTGCCTTTTTAATAAAATGTTCTTTTTTTCCTTTGAGCATATACCCAGTAGTGGGATTGCTGGATCAAATGGTACTTTTACTTCTTTGAGGAATCTCTATACCACTTTTCATAGAGGTAGTACTAGTTTGCAGTCCCACCAATATTGTATAAGTGTTCTTTTCTCTCTGCATCCACACCAGCACCTCTTGTTTTGGAACTTTTTGTTAAAAGCCATTCTCACTGATGTTAAGTGATATCATGATTTTGATTTGTATTTATCTGATGATTAGTGACATTAAGCATTGTTTCATATGTTTATGGCTATTAGTCTATTGTCTTTTGAAAAGCTTCTGTTCGTGTCTTTTACCCACTTTTTAATGGAGTGGTTTGATTTTTCTTGCTGATTTGCTTGAGTTCTTTGTAGATTCTGGTTATTAGCTCTTTATTGAATATATAGCATGTAAATATTTTCTCCCATTCTGTAGGTCGTGCATTTGCTCTGTTGATTGTTTCCTTGGCTGTGCAGAAACTTTTTAATTTAATTAAGTCTCATTTATCTATTTTTGTTGTTGCTATGATTGCTCTTGGGGTCCTCTTTATAAATTCTTTGGCTAGGCCAATATCTAGAAGAGTTTTTCCAACATTTTCTCCTAGAATTTTTATGGTTTCATGTCTTAGATTTAAGTCTGTTATCCATCTTTAATTAATTTTTGTAAGTGGTGAGAGATATGGATCCTGTTTCAATCCTCTACATGTGACTATCCAATTTTACTAGCACCATTTATTGAATTGGGATTCTTTTCCCCAGTATATATTGCTGTCTACTTTGTCAAAGATCAGATGCCAATATGTGAATGGTTTTATGTCTGGGTTCTCTGTTCTTTCTTTTCCATTGATCTATGTCTCTATTTTTGTGGCAATACCATGCTGTTTTGGTTACTATTGCCTTATAGTATAGATTAAAGTCTGGTAAAGTGATGCCTCTAAATTTCTTCCTTTTTCTTAAGGTTTCTTGGATATTTGGGCTCTTTCCTTGTTCCAAATAAAGTATAGAATTATTTTTTCAATGTATACTGTACAAATCAATGTACTATAGAAATCAGTAGCATTCCTATACACCAACAACAGTTAAGCTGAGAATCAAATAAAAGACTCAATACCTTTCACAATAGCTACAAAGAAAATAAGATACCCAGGAATACATTGAACCAAGGAGGTGATCTCTACGGAGAGATCTATGAATCACTGAGGAAGGAAATTGCAGATGATGTAAACAGATAGAAAAACATATCATACTAATGCAGCAGAATCAACTTTGTTAAAATGTCCATACTACCCAAAGTGATTTACAGATTCAGTGGAATCCCCATCAAAACATCAGTTGTCATTTTTCAAAGATCTAGACTTGAATATTTTTGCACCAGTTTCTTTAATGACTCTTTACAGGCCACTAATCCTCTTTTCCATCAGCCCAGCCTTGAGACCTGGATGTAGTGAGGAGAAAGAAGGCAATTGCTTGAACAATTGATTGCCCTGGGCCTATGTTTCTGTCAGCTCTGTAGCACAACTATAAATCTGTTATTGCAAAATATAACCAAAATGACTTATTTTAGTAGGTGGGAGAGACATGTTATGGTTGAAAGTTAGCAGGGGTGTGAATGCTGGCAAGAGTCCTACTCAACGCTAAGGTTTGGGCTTTATCCTGAAGGCTAAAAGGCTGCTCAGAAAAGAGGGCATTAAAATGCCAGGAAGAAGCGAATGATTTCAATGTAATATCTTAACAACACACAACTACATATTGACTTGAAAGAGGGGCTCATATTTTCATCTGAGTTCAACACAACTTGTATAACACTATCACTAAGGATAATTCCAATAGTCTAGTGACATCAATTATCCAATACCTTTTTGACATTGGTTTTGTGTTAGAATATTCAAGATACTCTATTTATTTCATAGGGGACTAAAACTTCATTTTGAATCTTTCCTTACAGAACTTCCTTTTGCCCCCATCCTAATATCCTCCCTTATAATCTCTTGGACTTTCTTCAAAAGTGTGTATTGTTTGTGTGTATTTATTTAAAATTGTATGTCTATCCACATACACTTTAATGAGTAATTGTATATATTAGCTCTGAGATGAGCTGTAATGTAAGTAGTATGTGTTCAAGCATTTCAATGTTTAAAAGTAATTCAAGTAGGGGTGTAATAATTTGGTCACTTTTATTTAGGGAGAAAACTAAATCCAAATGCCCCACTCATTTTTGTTTTGTTAAGAAATGAAGGCAAGCAGATTAAAGAGAGTCCAATTAAGATAAATTTTAACTGGAGCTCTTGAATACAAATATGCACAACATAACACTCGGGGTAATTGCCACTCTTCCTTTTCTTGGCCAGAAATTGGCATCATAAAACCAGGTTTAGTGTAGGAAGCAAAAATTAATGATAAACCAGGTGACTCTCAACTTCTTGATCAATTAATAGGGGGATTTTCCAGCACTGGTTCAGGAAAGATTTAAAATAATATGGTTCTGAGGAGAAAAATAGAAGGATTTGACTTAAAACATCTTTCAAGGGTTACCTGGTACTTTAGTACTCTCTGTATGAAACCGCAGTTACTACAGCAAGCAGGAAAATGGACCATTGAGTGGAATGTGGCACTTAAGATACAATCTTGACTTCCCAAGAGAGCAGCCCACTGGATGTGAGAAGAAATAGGTATTATTTGTGGCCACTGACTAGGTTGCGTATTATTTTGCTCTTACAGTGTCTACCTTGTCTAATCTATAAAGTATAAATAAATAATTTTTCCTCTCTTAAATGGCCTGAGGCAATTGTTTCTTAGATTTGTAAGTATATATATTTAAAGCATTTTGAAACTTAAGTAAGAATATGTCTTAGTTCTATGATAAATCCCTATAAATTTCAGACTTTCAGTTGCATTTTAAGGGCAGTATCCATTTTATGTATAGAGATAGATAGATAGATAGATAGATAGATAGATAGATAGATAGATAGATATACTTTTAATTTTAAATAACTACACGAAAAGTTATTAACAATATACCCATTCTCCTGTGAAGAAGCAGGAAAAATAACATGGGACTGAAGATGCAAAACAGGACTTTCAAATATGTGCAGGATTCTTCTAATTACCATATAGAGTAGGAATAAAATGCCCACCTAGCACAGGTATTATAAGAGTTAAAGACAATATAGGTCACATATGGGGAAACATTAGGAATATAATAAATGGTAGTCAGTAGTACATCTATCCCCAAATAATATTCTGGTAGTAATCCTATTGGTATGTCTAAAAAATGTAATTTTTTTCCAACTTTATTGTACCTGATTTCATTGGTCTGTTTTAATGTTGAAAGCCACTGCCTGGAATTTAAAATTTCTGTTCATCTTTTTCCTAAACACTTTATTAAGAAACATAATATTAAGAACTGTACGATCTTACCAAAAGGAATAATTAAAACACGCCAGTGCTTATAGGGAATCTGTAAGTGTCTAGGAAAAAAGCAAACCCTGGAAACTCATTTTGTTGACTTGAATTATACAAATCATGAGAGACAATGGCAAAGGGAAAAAAATTGAATTGGAAGACATTAATGACCTTTACTCTGACTTAACTGTTCCTTTAAGCATACTAAGCAGTCAATGATGAAGTTAGAACAACTTTGATATTTGAAAAGTGGGAGATCAGCTCAAGCTTTCAGACATCTTCCATGTTTCCTTTCTATTACTTATTTATCAACATCTTCCAAGGCTGCCACTGAGGAGTTGACATTGAATACTGACCATTGAGTCATCAGGTCTCTTTTTCACACTTCGTTGTCTCTGAGCCAGAAAAGCTAAACTCTAAGCTCTAAGCCTTTACTTTCATGTAGTCAGTCATCTTTTCCTGAAAAGAAATCCACCCCTGTCTACAGAAAGGTTTTCTTGTGTGTTGCGGTGCAGCTTCGTGCCTCTTTCCCTTTTTCTCTATGTTGAACTGGGAAGAAAGAATGGTGTGAGGCATGCAATTTTAGAATCTGGTGTCTCTGAAGAGGAAGCACTTGAAGACTTTCTCATAACCTCCTGTTTTCCTTTCACATCATCAGGCTAAAAGAACAGAAGCACCTACTTGCCTGAGACACAGAAAGGGGCTGCTACAAAGTCCACTAAATACTCATAAAAAGGGATGCGAAGGAAGAAGCAAAATTTATTAATAACATGTTGCTCACTTCATTCAAGTGCCCATTGACACCCTAGGTTCTTTTAATTATTGGGCCTATGGGTAGGATTTAATTTTATTGTTGCCTTAGAGAAGTCTAATCTTGGATGAGAAGTTCCAACATAGTAAAGGAGGAGTAATTGCCTGGAGGTTATTGTGTCAATTAGATTTAATTCTTAGGTGTAATGGCCCAAAATAAAGATGAGGTGACTCGGGTTTGTTTGGCTCCATAATGAACCATGTGTTTTTTCCTGTCTCTCATTAGTCTTCCTAAGAGTAGGGACAGTTATAGTTCTCTTGTCCACAAAGAGCATCTCCATGTTATGGACATAAAAGATATTTAATAGCCATTAGTCCTCTGTGGATTGGATGAATGAATGAGTAATGACACTGCAGTGCTGATGTAGATGCACATATCGGAACAACATCTAAGAAGGAAAAAACAACAAAGTGGATATTTATCAGGAGGACTGCATAAGAACTAGGACTTTTAAAAATAAGAAGGGATTTGACAGCAACATTACTCACAATCTGAAAGAGTAACAGGAATTCTATGATAGCATGCATGTGGTAAAATCAGATGAGTCTATTAGATCAGTATTCTCTCAAACAGTCGAAGAGGACAAAGGCTAAACACAGTGTGGCATGATCTTGAGTTACTTTTCTCTACAAAGTGGTAGAGACTGCGCCTTGAGTTTGCCAACAAAAGCTATGGGAGTCAAGTGGAATGAAATGCATTGTTTCCCCTGGCTAACATTTTTAAAAATCTGAAGAAACTACAGAATGAAACCGGACCACTAATGGAGCTGTATCATTTACTATTAATTGTGAGAATACCTTTAAAGAGCTGCCAGCTGGCTAATGGCTGACCTGTTTTTAAAAATGTGAGGCAAGAGATCTTGGGAACTCATATTAGAAGTTAAGCAAATTTTCCTTTAGCAGAGAAAAGCAGTGACTGGCCAGGCAGCTCATTTGGTATAGTTTTAATAAATTAAGTTGTGTCTTTCTAACATGCTGAAATTTCTTAGAAGGATTAACTGAATATTTGTGGTGAGGAAAAGCCAGTGGTTTGCATTTTTTGGTGATCGTCCCACAGGGCTATGGACAAAGGTTCCATTAAGTAATCTGAGGTATAATTTATTAGGTCCAATCCCAAGAGAATTCCAAAAACCAGTTGAGATAGACAAATATATAAAATAAGAGCATGGCATTCAGTTTGAACATTGAGTTGACTTTTAGAAACCTAGAAAAAATGTAAAAACAAATTTATTAACAATTCAGAAGCAATGCAAAAAAATGGTTTTTTGGCCAACATATTTGCCAACAAGAAGTGTAGAGGATTATGAGAAATTCTTGAAGGACTTAATTAAGCTCGGCAATGGAGTAAACACAATAGCAGATGATGTTCAGTGGAGAGAAGATGGAGGTAATATATAACGGAACAGTTTGGAGTCATGCATTTAATGGGCTCTGAATTAACCAGACCTCTCAGGAAGACGGGTCCCAGCTAGCATCATCATAAACAAGGCAAGGAGGACAGTGGGGAGAAAAACAAACAAATGAACAATACAACAACAAAAAGAACTCTAGGTCAATAAGTTATCCACAAAATTTGCAAAAGGGAATGGAATTTATCAACTCTGAGAACATTGTTATAAAGTTATTGTTGAACTGGCTTGCAGGTAAGATTGCATTATAATGACCTTTCTCTAGTACTTCTGTAACTGAAACCTCCTGGTTATGATCTAATGCAATTTCAACACATCGTCACTGAGAAAATGTGAATTATTTCGAACACATTAGCAAGCGCAAAAATTATACATTAATGTATTCACTACCCAACGTTGTCAAACCCTAACATTTTTATATCATATTTGCTTCAGCATTTATTTTGTTAATGTTTAAAAGAAAATAAACATTAAGGGACCCATGGAGGCCTCTGTGTAAACCTCCGGAGTCCCATTCTTTCCCTCCCCTACTGCCTCCTTCCTTCTGTTCCTCAAGGAAACCATTATCATTAATTTAGTGTGTAACATTCCCATGCTTATTTTGTATTTTTGCTACATATTTGTGTACCTGACTACATCACACAGTATTATTTTGCAGGTTTCTAAACTTTATATACATGATCTCTCACTGTCACATCCTTTTGCGTTATGGTTTTTAGGCTTAACATTATGTTTTGCTCAGCACTGTGTTGTGGAGATTTATCTCTGTTGATTTATGCATCTTGAGTTTATTCTCTTTGACCTGTGTGCTCCATGCATAAATATGCCACGATCTATTTATCCATAGTTTTTTTTTTTTTTTTTTTTTTTTTTTTTTTGTGAGACAGAGTCTCACTTTGTTGCCCAGGCTAGAGTGAGTGCCGTGGCGTCAGCCTAGCTCACAGCAACCTCAAACTCCTGGGCTCAAGCGATCCTTCTGCCTCAGCCTCCCGAGTAGCTGGGACTACAGGCATGCGCCACCATGCCCGGCTAATTTTTTGTATATATATTTTTAGTCGGTCAATTAATTTATTTCTATTTTTGGTAGAGACGGGGTCTCGCTCAGGCTGGTTTCGAACTCCTGACCTTGAGCAATCCGCCCACCTCGGCCTCCCAAAGTGCTAGGATTACAGGCGTGAGCCACCACGCCCGGCCCTATTTATCCATAGTTTTTTGGTGAACATTTAGATTATTTTCAATCTATTACAAATAACATTGTGAATGGATATTCTTTTTTATGTCTCCAGTGTATGCTTCTACACTATACACCTAGAATTAGGCATGTTTTAAACTTTGCCAAATGGGGTCAAATGCCTTCCACAGTAGCATTACCAATTAACTTTTCCCTGCCGTGGGACTAGAGTTCTCATTGTTCTCTGTCCTCTCAACACTTGGTGTGGTCAGATTTTTTTTTAAACTTTTGCCAATCTGATAGAGATAAAATGAAATCTCTTGGTTTTAATTTGTATTTTTCTGAAGTATTTTCTTTTTATAAAAAGAAATGTGTTTTAAAAAATAGAAATACTAATTGCTATGTTAATTTTTAAAATATTGATAAATTTTGACTGTTCAACTTAGAAATATACCACTGAGGAATTATTCTCTGCATTTTCCCCCCCTTAATGAGACAGGAATGTTGATAAAAGGTGGTTCTGCAAAGAGGAAGAGAGAAGGCCAGTAATATGTTGCGGTTTACAAAGCAAGCCACGGGTCACATGAATTGTCTCTTTCCGATTGGCAGAGGTCTTGGTAAGGGAATCTTTGGTTTAGGAGAAAAGTCAAGTCTGACAAAAAGATGGGGTTTGCAACTTGTCAGCTGTACTACTGGAAAGAAAAGGTTGTGACACGCATTTTCCACTGGCGGGCTGTCACAAGTATCATTTGTAAATAGACAAAATATGAATACCAAGGACCTAAATTATTACACAGGCTCTTGAGGAGTGATGAAATCTGGAACCAGACCCTGAGCTTCCCAAGTGAACAGACCATCTGTTGAACTGAAGAAGTTACTAAGCTTCTGCCTTGATAGGGTCTATTTTTTGTTTCTATACAATGATTTCACAATATATTATTTCATTGGCTTTTATTTGTATACCATAGCACACAAAATTCTCTGTAATAATAACTGAGTCAGATTTACATATAAAAATATAGTTGTTAGTAACATACCTCTTTTGGAATGATTACTAAAATTTTTCCTCCATATGATTACTCTTAATGGGTTGCTGAAATCACATTTTAATTTCCAAACATAATTTTCATCTTAAGTGCTTAATATTTCAACATGCTAATCTCCTTTTACAGGAGATACTTCTTGTAACAGCTGTGATGGATGGGTGGTCCAGATTTTTTTTTTCCTTCATAAATGAAGAAATTGACTCAAGGTAGAGGGTGATGGTTGCATAATAAATCATTTGCAAAGCTAGGATTAAAAATGATGCTTTTAAACTCTTGCTCCTGTCTGGTACTTCGCTCATGAGAGTCATTTCTGAAAGTTTCATCAATACGTAGTTGCTGGCAGTAACTCATAACTTAGATCAAGTTACCACAAGGGCTAAGATTTGGGGAAGAAATTGAAGAGGACATTTTCTCTGATTAACCCCTAATGACTTTACACTATTTTCATCATCTTGCTTGGTATTTTGTACCATGTACATCATGTACACCAGTACCAGGATGATGGGGCCTCGAATTGGCAGCTACCCCTTTACAAATGGTGATGGGAGAACAGCACCTCAGTTTCTCCTCATCACTGTGTGCTGGCGGCAAACACCATCATCCCTCCACCCCTTACGGGATCAGTCACTGGAATAGTGGGTCACTGTCGCTGATGCTCCTGTGCTGGGTGGAAGAAACACATTAGTATACGCTAAAGAAGAGCCCTGGTGCCCGACAGGTATGATTTCTCTCTGCATAGGAAAAACTGTGCCTCCTCCAATACGTTTATTTATTTTTATTTTATTTTATAGACATCATGAACTGGCTAAATGATCACATTTCTGTAGTTCCTTGGGTTGCTTAGTATATCCAGATCCGAATGTGTGGCCAACCTCGTATAACACAAAGACCTTTGATGCATTTATGGTGATGATTTTATTTTTGCCTACCCATGTTTGCTCTCATTCTGATTTCCTCATTACTTTGTTTTTTTCCCATTATAGAGTGTGTACTTTAATAAGCCTCCCCAAATCCTTCTAGAATGAAATTCCCTTCTCTGAGCAGTGTCTTAGATGGGTTTTGCTAAGGGATTCCCAAAAGCAGCAATGCACAAACACCAGGGTGCTTGCTATATTACCACATTTAAGCCATGTTGATAAAGAGACAACGTATAAGTAAGTTTTAGTACATCAAGACTTGGAACCACAATATTTTTTTATGTAAGAATTTTCTTCCTTTGGGGGTGGGAGGACAACATTATTTCCAGTTCCAGGTGACTTTTCAGCTGAGAATATGTGAAATCATGGATTAAGGGGTTGTTTCCCAAAGTGTGCCCCATGGAATAGTCAATCCCAGGATATTATCCAGTACTGCCTTAAAAAACAGGAAGAATAAGGGGGAAAAAAAAAGGAAAGACAAAAATATTCTGTGATCCCATTGTGGAAATATGGAATTAACCAAAAGTTATTCAGATTTTTTACTGGAAAACTTCTCAGGGTCTTTAATATGCAAATATATTCTGGCTTTCCCAGAAGGGGAGATAGAGTTTTTGTTTCCTAAACTCATTTGGCCCCAGAGTCTGGTTTATGAAAATCCCTTATGCTCTTCCACTCTCCATTCCCCAAACCCCAACTCACATTGCAGATCACAGGAACAGGGGAGGAAAGCACAGGCTTTGTGAGTTAACTACAGAGATGCCTGGGTGATTTGCCTTGCAGATAACCCTCAGTACAGAGCTGCCCTCATGCATCAGAACAGACGATTGCGATGTGTGTTGCAGGTGGAAGGGGACAGTGGAAGGGGACAGTGTCTCAGGGACCTCGAGCAGTGGCTCTCAACCCACCAGCACCAGGTCTTTCTCAGATGACCAATCAGCACAGTCATACATACACCCAGTGTGTGTGTACCCAGCTGCATTCAGCCCTGCCCAGAGGCTAAAAAACATTTTCCTAGTTAGCTACATCTAAGGAGAATTAGGAGGCTACGTTTTAGAGGGAGAATGTCCTATACGATGAAATGAGGACCTGGGGTTCATTTTTCTTTTATATTTAGAGGAGAACAAATAGCTGCCAGGATTCTGTTTGTAAATGGCCGTAGCAGGGAGAATTTTAAAAACACAATTATAAATCTTTGTTACTAAAAGACAAGTTTCAGACTAAGCAAAATATTGTTTACTGTTAGGCTCATCTAACAGGACTAATAGACCCCACTCACCCAAGGTAAGACATAGACTTCAACATTCCTTGTTAAGTGGAAATGTTTTGAATAGTATGTGTGAGATTTTTATTTTTAAACTACCCCAGATTTAGTCCATGAGGGTGTTTATTATCTGCCATGTTTGTGTTACTGTTACGTCACTTGTCTCTTAACCTTGAATCAAAACATTTCGTTTTAAATTTAAATGGATTGGGTCATGGCCTTTTGAACCCATCACCCAGCTAGGTCTCCTTAACATTCAGAAAGGAGGGAGGAACATTCCTTTCAGGACACTCAGTAAGGCAGGGTTATGGAGCCTCTGGGGTAACCATAATTCAGGTGTATATACTTAAGGATCAAAGAGACAACAACCAAAGAGAGCAAGTTCCTGAATCCAGACTGCCTTCTAAAAAAAATCCTCTTCTTTTAAAAAATAATAATAGTAACAAGTCAAAGACAAAGAAAACAGGGATATTTCCTCACTTCCTCTCACCTATAGTTTCATAGCCAGAGCCCAAAATTATCTTTACAGGGGCACTCTTTGTACCTTTCAAAATCTGTCTGGCTGTGGTTCTTGGCAGTAACTTTGAGTGATGAGAATGTGGAATGATTCCAGCCTTGTAGGACACCATCCCAAATGACCCGAGGTTCGTTCTTGTCCTCTGTGGCTATGGCCATTGAACACATGCAGAACACGCCTTCTGAGCATAAGACCTCCTTACTTGCTGCTTTCAGGATTAGGCATCCTGCCTCAGCCCTCACCGTCAGGTACAGTCTACCCTTTTGCTCATGGATTTGAACTTGGAAAAGAACCTGTCCTATGAAGCAAGACTTGCCTGGGGAGAATTAGGGAGAATGCGTCACGGCACCACACCCACTGAGCACACAGTAATTTAAGCAGGGCACCAGTTGATACAGGTACATATTATGAATTGCTAGGGAGAGGAACACTTCATGCAACACTCCTAACCATTCATTGGCTCAGGACCTGAGATGCGAGACTGAGCAGAGCAGCAAAGCCTCGGCCACTGAGTGGAAAATAAAACAAGTGATGCAACAGCAGCCTGATGAGCAATGGTAACTCACGGCTCTGCGGGGCCTCTCGTCTCCAGTGCTCATAGGGCCTTACACAAGCCTTATCTAATTGATCTTCCCTGTGCCCTGTGAGGTGGTGAGGCCCATTATCCTCAATTTGGTAGATGTGGAAATAGAGACCTTGGTTAATTTACCCCTGGTGATTCAGTGATTCAAGAGTAAAACCTGAAGTATACCTGTTTTTCCAACTCTTAGTCTATTCCCTTCACGATACTGAAGCTTAGCTGAACAAAATGTGTTTTCATTATTGTCATCTATCATGTAGTTCTAGATCCATCTCTGGCATTTTCGTACTCATGTGACCTTGACCAAATTGCTTGATCTCTTTGAGGTTCTCTGCAAATGGTATAACACTTGCCCTTCCTAGCCTACGGGATTGGCATATGGGGCTTATATGAAATGATGGGTGTTAAATTCCTTCAGGAACCATGAAGGTTTATTTTTAACCAATGTTTTAGTATTTGTAAAACACATTTTTATACACAATATTTTTGGCGGTTCAAGAAAACAAATATACACATTTTTATATATAATATTTCTGAGAGTTCAAGAAAACAAATGACTTCTATATGCATTTTATTTAATAAAAATGTGATGAGCTTAAAAACCACATTCATGCTCTTTCTTTCTCTCGCACATTTTCCCTCTCCATAATAATCCAGAGTAATGTATTTTTTTAAGTTAAGATGAAACATTTCTTTTTAAATAGAGGACTGAACCTTACTTAATTCCTTACTCAGTGCCAAGCACACAATGCCTGTTTGTTAAATATTTATTGAACCCATGATGGATGAATTCACTTTGTGGATAATAAATCCAGTGGTTATTATGGATGTCAATGTGTTGATATTATGGATGTCAATAGTGAGATTTTCAGAAAACCAAAACCTAAAGGACCTATAACAATAAATATTATTGGCTTTATTAATCAGTTGAGTCTATTTTTATAAGGCACATGAATACAATGCAATATTATCTATTGAACTTACTATATTCGTTGAACTTACTATAACGTTGAGGTAAAGTTTGAAACTTCATCCTACAAATAATAAGCAAGATGTATATTATGTTAAATTATTAAATTATGCAGTCTTCCTGGGACCCTCCCCCCAGGGGTTCATACCTTCATTTCTGTATTCATATACATAATAATTGTTTACAATGTGTTAAGCCTTGTGCTAAGAACTGTGTAAGGAATTTTCATTCTTTCGAGTATAATCTCTCAAAAAGCTGTAACTTTACCAAGTTATTGTTTCTATTTGAAAGTTCAAAGTCATATCGGTTTGTAACCCTTTCCTAAGGGTAACTCTGGGGCACATGAGTATACACGCCCTCATTCTAGACGCTGAAATCTGGAAGTGCTAGTGTATTTGATTTTACCTGGTGGTGGGTGGCAGAACAGGATACCTCTCCTTAGTAAATAGACTGATCCTCCAAATGGATATAATATGATGAAATACTTTGAAAGGCCAAGTTGATATCATTTACATTTTTAACTGTATCTTTTAAAATGTAGTTGAAAACAAGATGTGCTCAAGAAGAAGAGCTACAAGAATTAAAAAAGCTTAGTTTATAAATTATTACAAATATACTTCTGAGATTCATTTCCTTTCCCATAATTTTTTCAATTCATATTAAGGTATTTGATTATTTGCAGGTGATGTTTTTGGAGATGCTTGTCTCATTTTGTACTCTTGTCATGGTACTAAATTCTTGTAGTTGTATTTAATAAGGAGACATCATTTGAGTGATCAGAAAACCTGACGCTCAGTCTGCCAATGTGACCCTGTATCTAAAAAGTTAAGAAGTGGATAATGCCACCAATGAGTAATTCTATACTTTTAAAAAGTCCTATTTTTCCTTCCAAGATATATGATTCACATCTTCACTGGGGTAGAGATTAAATTCCTATCACCTGGAAACACAAAAATACCATCTAGGTTGGGTTCTGACCTGTTTTGAGAAAAACACAAAGAAACAGTGGAAATTCTCCAATTCTACCATTACTCTACTGGCTGCCAATGCTATCAAAACAGCCTACAGAATACTTCGTAAGCCTACAATGTCAAATGGAAGTAGCTTCATTCCCGAAAACAGTGTGACATTTCTTTGTTCAATAATGAAATAAATAGAAAATAGTACTTCTCTAGACAGTGCCAATGAGCATCGTGTTTCTGAATTTATTATGGAAGTGGGTAAAAATCTTTTTGTGGTGGTGAAAGAGACAAAGTAGTGAGGGAGGATCTTGGGAGAGAACTACATTCTTGGCTGAATCAGAGAGTAAAGATATAGATGGGGAGGAGGGAGGACAGGGAGTAGCAGGAGAAAAAGAGAAAAAAGAGGAGGTGGTGAGTAGAAAGGAAAGAAAAAAAGATTGAGAATTAGAGGAAAAAGGGTATTCAGTAGATTTGATGCAATGAGGGAAGAGGAAAAGAAGGATGGGGGAGAAAGTGAAACCAGGGGATGAACAAGGCAGGGAAGGAGGCAGATGAGTGTAAGAAAGATTATCCTCCCAAGAGTCAGCAAACTACAGCCCATGTGCCAAATCCAACCTACTTCCTGTTTTTGTAAATGAAGTTTTATTGGACTCCGACCAGGCCCATTGAGGTACACGTTGTCTAAGACTGCTTTCACACTACAATTGCAGAACTGAGTAACTGTGATGGAGATGGTATGACCCACAACCTTAAAATATTTACTATCTGACTCTTATAAAAGGTTTGCAGTCTAATCAAGTGGTTCTCAAACTTTGGTGTGCATCAAAATTACCTAGAGGACTTGTTAAAACACAGATCGCTGGCCGGGTGCAGTGGCTCACACCTGTAATCCTAGCACTCTAGGAGGCCAAGGCAGGAGGATCGTTTGAGGTCAGGAGTTCCAGCCTGGCCTGAGTAACATAGCAAGACCCCATCTCTACAAAAAGTAGAAAAATTAGTGGTGCGGTGGCCTAAGCCTGTAGTCCCAGTTACTTGGGAGACTGAGGCAGGAGGACCGTTTGAGCCCAGGAGTTTGAGGCTGCTATGAGCTATGATGACAACATTGCACTCTAGCCGAGATGACAGAGCAGGACTCTGTCTCCAAAAAAAAAAAAAAAAAAGAAGAAAAAAAAGAAAGAAAGAAAGAAAAAGAAACACACACAGATTGTTGAACCCCATCCCCAGAGTTTCTGATTGAGGAAATCTGGGATAGGATCTGAAAATTTCATTTCCAGTAAGTTCCCAGGTAGTGTGTGTGCTGGTCCTGGGACCACACTTTGAGAATCGCTGTTCTCATCTTTACTTTATGTCACACTAATATTGTTCTGAATAAGAACTTTTGTGTAGAAAGGGAAAGGAAAATCAAAGTTGATCCTCTTTTTAGGTAACCATAGATGTATCACTTGATATCACAATTATTTACAAAGTATACATTTAAAAAATTTTTAGAACTGAATCTTTTTAAAATCCTGGTTTCATTCTTACAGCAATGAAAAATGGATTTGATCCAGTTTTAATTGGTGGTTTGTTGCTAAAATTGTTTTATAGTTTGGCTTCCTTCAGCTCCCTGAAACAAAGTTGGACCATGTCAGTGTTATGATTGGACTGAGTCAACAACATGGACTGTATCCATTTAATGAGAAGCCTCTCTCCCCACCCAGGGGTGGCTGCTCACTGCCTGTGCTTGGAGACACTGAGAAATTAAGCCATAGGTGGCTTGGAATTTTGCTCACCATGTAGCAAAATTCCCAGACTATGCTGGCATCTTCTGAATTTGATCCCATGAAATTAGCAAGTTTTTCAATAGCTTTTCTTCTGCAGATGGGCATGAATGTTGTCCTGGGTATGAGACCTTTGGGAATCATAGTACCAGGTACCAGAGACTTCATTCTTCTTATACAGTGCATCCCAAGACGCTGAGATCTATTTTGTTTAACCTACTCGTGGTGTCATTGTTTATGCACTCATGATCTTCTACCTGGGTCCTGAAATCTGTGCTTTGGCTGTAAACATGGACATTCAATTATTAAGCTTAATTTTGCATTTTCTATGCTTGCTGTGTGGAAGTTTTGTGAAAGATAGAGAAATGTTTCTCATTTTTCTTTACCCTACCATTTGAAAATATAGAGCAAACATAATTTTAGGACCTGAAAGCACCAGAAGCACCTTCAGGATAGAATGAGTACAAGTTAAAATTAGCAGCTCTTTAACATGTGAGACAGTTTGCTTCCACCATGGCTCTCAATGTTTACTCTTTGCACACGTAACCGAGATGGGTGGAAGATTGAAAAATTC